>NC_089847.1:129396875-129756250 GCF_035609145.1 Eleutherodactylus coqui | reverse complement strand
TGAAGCGGGGTTTATTGCATGTTTCTGTGCGGCATCGCTCCGTCATTGAGATTAATTCCGCAGTGAAAACGGTGATACAATTGACACGCTGCAGAAGTAAATTCGGCCTCGCATTTCAATTCCTGCAGCTGGGGGGACGAGATGTTCAAAATCGCATCGACTTTGGCAATAAAGCGGTCGTGTGAACGCGGCCCTATAGCCGTCGGCGCGATTACAGATGGTGCCAATAGTCCCACAAGAAGGCGCCTGGCTCCTACCTCTGGAGTGTCGGGGTAGATGTGCGGCTCGCCGGTCTGATGATGCATGTGATAATTAGACACCGCAGGAGACTGATGACTAACGATCAATCAGGGCCGCTTTCTTCTAAGTGATTAATTGGAGTTTAGCTTCTCTGACTTCTGTCTCATCCGATGGGATTTCCGTCCCCCAATCACACAAGTGTCACTTCAGACCTCGGAGAAGGTTGGATCTCCTCCTGCGAGGTCCGAGATAGCAGAATTAGCCAAATCCCCGCATTCTGTGGAACCACACGTACAAGCAGGCTGCAATGAAGTGTTTTGGTAAATGGGTTAAACTCTTAAGAAGCTGCAGTAGAACTACAAGTCCCAGCATATTGTTATCCACTGGGGTCATTATAACCACAAGAAGCCATCAGAGCTGTTGAAGAACTTCAGGTCTCTCCATTAGGCCTCTTTCACACAGGCAAAGCGTTTTTCGGCCGTCCGCATCGCGTTTTCTCGCCCGTTCACACAATCGGGTGCGGCATGTATACCACGCAGCCCGGAATTCCTTCCGTTGGGTGAAATCTTCTAAAAGACACGGTTTAGCCACCGATGTCCTACTATTGTAGCCGCAAAGTTGTGGAGTGGCTAAAAATCGTCCATCTGAAGGAATGCATTGGAGTCCCACGCTTCAGATGGCCACGATAAAACGCTCGTGTGAAACGGTCATCGGAGATTTAGTAGTGGAACTACAGTTCCCAGCAATCTGTCACGTTGTCCGATGCTGCAGACCAACGGTAGGACTACTGGCCCCAGCAGGATGTTACACACTGGTTGCGTTGAGATGTTCCTCTCATCATAAGAAATCAGTCACACAGCTGTTATGGCACTACAAGGCCCAGCAAGTTTGCTTCATTTTAACTGCAGTGTATCAGGTCATTGGATGTCAGTGGAACTACAATTCCCAGCAATGTGTCATTTAATGTGTTTTAATTAGCAAGCAAGTCATTGGATGCTATAAAGCAGTTGTTGAACTACAAGTCCCAGCAAGTTAGGCCAGCTTAACATGAGTGCAAGCGTATTTATCCACACATTTTCACAGTGGCGCTACGTGCGGGTCTGTGCATATTTAATTGTATTTTTTGCGCAAACATGCCCTGCTGGTATGTGTGGGCAACAAAGATGCGCAATTAAGATTAATTAGTCTAATACGTATAAGCTGTTCTTGTGCGCAAAATACACTCATGGGAAGAAAACCATTGAAATCACTGGGTCCTACTCGCTGCGTGCGCAAATTTTCTATGCGTAATATGCAGCGCAAACGTGGATAAGGCCTTATGATCAAATGACCAACCGCTTTTCAGCAACAGCGGAACTACAAGTCCCAGCAAGTTATCAGCCCGTTTCATTCTAAATGCAGTGTATCAGGTCAGTGAATGTCACAGCTGCTGTGGAACTACAAGTACCAGGCGGATGATGATCAAAACACCAAGCGCTACTGAGCGGCGTAGTAAGAACCTTCCTATCTGAGGAAACGGAAACCAACAATTCACTGGAAGCCGAAGTCTTCCAGCTCAGTTCGCCTCCGTTCTGTTTGAATTAAGTTTTTAAATTGCGCAATTGTTTCTGCGAGAAAAACAGAAATCAGATGCAAAGGACACTTCCATTTTTTTCTACATTATAGTCCGTGGGTATCGGAACTTTCCCCTTTTGATGTCCATCTAAAGCATCCGTTTTTACATGAGCGTGCGCGGACGGTTAGAGAGAATACAGAACAGATCCGCTGAAAATGGATACAAAATGTCAGGTTTTTAAATCGGATTCCGTTAGAATTCTTCTTTTCTGTCCCATTTGCAAAGAAAAATGGATCAGTTCCAAACAGAAATCAAGCTGCTGCTGTCAACGAGTCCTACGGAGAAGGGAAGGGGGGGGCAGTTTTCGGTCCGTGTATCTGCAGCAGTTTCTGGTCCGGCTTACATTTTTCGCGATCGTATTAACAGCGTTTTTCACACACGCTTTTGAAAATTAAAAAAAAGCCGCTCCACTGATTTCATGCGTAAACACAGTGACCACGTATGCCCTGCGTATTCACTGCACATTTGCGCAATCCTATTGACTTCAATGGGCTACTTCAGTCCGTAATACGGATCTAAATAGGATATGCCCTTATTTTTTTTGCATGCACGTAGAAACCCCCCCAAACAGATGAATGGGCATTCAGCACCACATAATATGCCGCCCGTGTGAATGAGCCCTCAGACTATTTTACTGGTTTGCGTTCAAAGCGACAAGTCCCGGCGATACGTTAATTAAACCTATTCAGCATAATTGCAAGAGAGCGAGTCATCAAACGGAACAAAGTGAACTACAAGTCCCAGCAGTGGCGAGCTGTTATGGCACTACAGGTCGCAGCAAGCTGTCATTAACCGTTTCAGTGTCGATGCAACGGATCCGGTCGGTGGAACTACAGGTCGCAGCAAGCCCCAACTTGGGTTTACAGCTGCTGCTGGTAGGAATTGTAGTTCCACAGTGAGAAAATCCTATTGAATGAATGACTCTCAGCGTGCGGCTGGTTAATCTGCGGATTCCCACACCCCGGGATGGAGACGAGCCCCCCTCATCACACATTAATCCCATTCAGAAAGAAGAGGCGCCGTCGCACTACATTCCGCTGCTTTTCAGCCTCCTTCCCGGCACAAAACCATTTATTATTCATCATCCCGCAAACTATCCAAAGTGCCCAAAGGCGGCGAGTCCGTGCAAAGTTCAATCGCAGGCAGTTGGGGCGCAGGTTGCCCCCGCAAGCAGTCGGGTTGCCCCCCAGCCCGTTGCAGCTTACCTTCCTTCTTTGTGAACGCACTGAACAAAGACTTCATCTTCCTTGGAATGAAGCGGCGAGGAGTGAGGAAGACTATCCCATCAGTTTCAGCTGCCCGCAGCCTACATTGAGGAGCAAGTTCCCGGGAAGTGTGGCAGAGCGAGCATCGCTGGGCATGTCGAACCCAGCACTCTGCTGAAGAGCCCACCCCATATCCTGTCTGTCAGCTGCGGATCGGCTGCGCGCCGACTGGAGACGCTCAAACATCTTGCCATCCTTCACAGAGCGAGTCATGTGAGCACTCGGGTCTGGAAGGATTGGTATTCATCAGTTTTGGAGAGTAAGAGCGAGCGGTGGGAGACGGGGGTCCTACCATCTGGATGGCATTGTGTAGAATGAATGGTACCAGGCGGGTACAGGGGGGCCGGGCAGGAACAAGGCACTTCACTTCTAAATCCACACGTGATTTCCAAGTGCAGAGAATGAGCACCAAAATAACCGCGTCCTTCCAGGGGTGACGTGACACCTGCCAGAACTTCTGCAAATCTATTCCCTTCATTTACATCAGGTTCATTTGGCGGTAAACGCGTGGATTCCTGCGAGCTACAATCAGAGCGACGGGGCGGCCGTGGAAATGTCCGCCACAAATCCCACGGGTGTGGATTCACCCTACAGTTCTGTATGTGCTAAATGACAGTGGCTGAATGAGAGATGTTCCAGCCACAGGCTCCCCCATCACGAGGTGACCAGAGCCCGCTGCCTCAGTCTGCAGGACCTCAAAGGGGCCACTGGTTGCCACCCAACTGGTAATTCTTTTTTACCGCCCATGCTATAATAGCTGGTATAAAACAAATAACTGTGAGCCAGCCGGGCAACTGAGCAAACATTCAACTCACTTGCTCCGTTGACCCTATCAAGCTGAAGCCGCCGCTGCAGTAATTAGTGTGACCCCTGACCTCTCCTCTCCGTCATCTGCATTCTTGCATGCAAACGCTGGTCTATACAATGAGCAGACAACGAGGAGCAGATGCCACTGGACAGGAGCAACGGGGTGAGTGGGTTGAATGGTTGTAGGGTCGCTGCCTGGCTGGAGGTAATTGACGGGGTCGCTGCTGCTACTACTGGGGCCACTGCGGGGGTCGCTGCTGCTACTACTGGGGCCACTGCTGCTACTACTGGTGCCACTGCGGGGGTCGCTGCTGCTACAACTACTGGGGCCACTGCGAGGGTCACTGCTACTACTACTGGGGCTACTGCGAGGGTTGCTGCTACTACTACTGGGGCCACTGTGGGGGACACCATTACTACTGGGGCCACTGGGGGGGGGGTCAATATTACTACTAGAGCCATTGTGGGAAACACTATTACTACTGAGGGCCACTGTGGGGGACACTATTACTACTGGAGCCACTGTGGGGGGGGAGGGGGGTCAATATTACTACTGGGTCCATTAAGTAGTGCACAATTACTTTCGGGAACACTACTGGGGGACACTATTACCACAGGGGTCACTATTGAAAGCAGTCACTTCATCAATGAATGGCTGTGCGCTGCATGTAATTGGCTGAGCACGGAGCCAATCAGCATAGCCCTTTCAGGAGGTGGGGATTCCTGCTGGAAGAGCTTCACAGCAGTGTCGGGGAGCCAATAGAGGATTTGGCGGAGAGGTGAGAATATCATTTTTAATTTTCTTTTCACAAGCTAGGGATGATTTTCAGGGAAGGGCTTTTATTTCAAGCCCTTCCCCAAAAATCATCGCTGTGGGGGTTGCCTGCAACCCACTGCTCTCAATGCATCCCTGGACTTCTGCCACAGCTGTGACAGAGGATTCCTTCATCCCTGCAGGGACAGCTGTGGTAGAAGTCCGTGATGTACTCCCTATGTTTTCAATGGGGCTAGCGCTGCTAGCCCCATTGAAAACACTGAGCGATATCGCAGATTTTTGCTCTGCGCTGCGAGGCTGCAGTGCAAAAACGCAAATGAGTATGAAACCTTTGAAAATCATTGGTTTCATAATCATCGCTCTTACATCGCAAGAAAAAATATTGCTAGTGGGTAGGCGCCCTTATACTAATACTGTACTTGTACACCCCATAGTCACTGTAAAAGTTAGAACAGACGGCAAAGAGATGCGACTGTTGGGCAGACGGCCTTGCTGTACACCCACCTTGTATGCCGCATATCTGTACAGTAGAACTAACTGTAAACTGTACAAGTGCACCGACATGACCTACATTTCCGCATAAAAGGGATCAGGCAGCAATTATCTCCCCCACAGTAATTATGATAAAATGCGGCAAGAAGGTGGGAAATAGGAAATCATTTATAAGCAAACAAGTAACGAGCGGCGGATGTCAGAAGTGTGACGGACAGAAGATGCGGGAAACTCATCAGCGTGCGCCCAAGTCATCTTTACACGGAACAAACGTGTCCAAAGCGATTAATCACAGGAGATTTCTGATTTGTCCAGATGGTAGAAAATGAATTATTTTAACGGCGACGAAGAAATGTAAGTATTTGCCTATTAGAAGAGATGTCCGCGGCTTTAGTTCTAATTTATAACCGGCGTGGAGAAAAGCCGCTGCTGACCATATGCCACCTATATGGCGGCGTGAACTCCTCTGACCTTCCGCACTTTTGATTGTGCTGTGCTTTTGTTCCAGTTTACTTTAAAGGCACGATCGTGATTCTGAACACTCGTTCCCCGTCGTCTGCCTATTATAAAGGTGCCCAGCAATCAAACGCTAACGATACGTTTAGCGTTCTTCGCACCTCACATGCAGGCCGTGGTGTAAAGAAGTTATGTGGCTGTGTTTTTTTTATTATGTGCGTGAAGAAAACCGCAGAATGTTCTATTTTGGTGCGTAATACACACATGCGTACGGAATATTTACTGCAAGTGATAAATACGGGGGTCACATATGCCCGTGTGCGTGAGCCCTAAACACCAAGCACTGATCACTTGACTTGCTACATTGTTGATCGGGCTTCTCCCAAGCAATAATCTGCCTGTGTAAAAGGACCCCCAAGACGCTATTCCACGAGCCCAATATTAGGTATACATGCCTCTAAAAAAAATTGGCGCTCTGTCCACCAGGAACTGAATACTATCCGCTATGAGCAGGCGTAGATTATAGTAAATTTGGCTCCTTGCCTTCTGCTAAACCACACCCACTTTTCTTGCTACTTACTTGCAAATTACATCTCGACTGTAAAGTGCATGAAAATTTGTGACTTTTTATGACTGAGTACTGGCACAAAATCCTAGATTAATTCCCCCTCTCCTCGGTCATGTGGTTGTTGCGGTACACTACAGTCACACGGGTGATTTTCATGTACAGTATCTGACCGATTGGGATATGATCAGATATCGGCATGTTTTTTTACGTTAGCAATTTTTCTCTTAGACTGAGATAGAAAAATTGCTGTATATCCTACTTTTGGGTGATCAGTGTTTAAGAATCTCCCATTCTGTCCTATGGCAGGAGAAAAAAAATCACATCGCATGCTTTCCACATAACGCAGTATTTTAGGCCGAAAAAAGACACAGGTCCATCCAGTTCAGCTTATTACCCCCAATGTTAATCCAGAGGAAGTAAAAAACAAACAATGAGGTAGAAACCAATTTTCCCTCTTTAAGGAGAAAAAAATCCTTCCTAATGCCAATCTGTCAATCAGAATAATCCCCGGGTCACCGAACATTCTGAGTAATCAGTGATATAACATGTAATATCGTATCGCTCAAGAAAAGTGTCCAGCCCCTCTTATCGAATTCACCATCACCACGTCATCTGACAGTTTCATAGTCTCACTGCTCTTACAGTAAAGAAGCTCCTTCGTTGGCGCAGAAACCTTCTTTTCTCTAAACGTAGAGAGCGCCCCCTTGTTACAGTCCTGGGTATAAATAGATGATGGGAGAGAACTCTGTACTGACCCCTGATATATCTATATATAGTTATTAGAGCGCCCCCTTGTTACAGTCCTGGGTATAAATAGATGATAGGGGAGATCTCTGTATTGTCCCCTGATATATTTATACATAGTTATTAGAACGCTTCCTTATCACAGTCCTAGGTATAACTAGATGATGGGGGGGATCTCTGTACTGACCCCTGATATATCTATACATAGTTATTAGAGCACCCCCTTGTTACAGCCCTGGGTATAATAGATAATGGGAGAGATCTCTGTATTGTCTCCTAATATATCTATACAGAGTTAGGCTGCATTCCCACGAACGTCTATCGGCTCGGTTTTCACGCCAAGCCGATATACGTCGTCCTCATGTGCAGGGGGGGGGAGGATGGAAGAGCCAGGAGCAGGAACTCAGCTCCCGCCCTCTCTCTGCCTCCTCTCCACCCCTCTGCACTATTTGCAATGAAAGGAGGCGGGGCGGGGCTAAGTTCCACGAATTAGCCCCGCCCCCGTCCCGCCTCTCCCCATTGCAAATAGTGCAGAGGGGTGGAGAGGAGGCAGAGAGGGGGCGGGAGCTCAGTTCCTGCTCCTGGCTCTTCCATCCTCCCCCCCCCTGCACATGAGGACGACGTATATCGGCTGGGCGTGAAAACCGAGCCGATATACGTTCGTGGGAATGCAGCCTTATTAGAACACCTCCTTGTTACAGTCCTGGGTATAATAGATGATGGGAGAGATCTCTGTACTGACCCCTGATATATTTATACATAGTTATTAGAACGCTCCCTTATCCCAGTCCTAGGTATAACCATATGATGGGGGAAATCTCTGTACTGACCCCTGATATATATATATATATATATATATATATACACACACATAGTTATTAGAGCGCCCCCTTGTTACAGTCTTGGGTATAATAGATGATGGGAGAGATCTCTGTATTGTCTCTTAAGGTATTAGTGTATCTTGACGCCACCAGGAAACTAGGGGTTTGACAGGAGGAACACCCCTGTCACACCCCCAGCTCCTGATAGGGTCAAGAAGCAAAGGTCCTGTAATTGGCTAAATTGCATGGGGAAGCGCCGTACTCAGTGAGTGAGGAGTGCTCTGTGTGTGTAATGGGCCGCTCACCTGCTGCGCTGTTACATCCGCTAAGCGGCTGTTCCCCATCCTCCCAGGTGTCCTAATGCTTCAAGTGTCTGCGGGCAGGCGGCTGAGTCCGCCGCTGTATCCTGCGTTATGGCAACCGGGGGTAAGGAAACAGATAGGGGAGGGAGCGCTTTCAGCGCCACCGCAGGCTAATCCAGTTCAGGGCGCTGTGGGTTTCCTCATGGCCACCCCAGCTCAGCAGTGTAAGGCATATCGTGCTACGCTGTTGTATTGTGCAGGCAGAGTGAGGATTTCAGCGGCGGCAATGCGCGACTCCTGCGGGGGCTCGGAAGTCAGGGAGGTGCAGCCCTCCATGCTTTGCAGTGGAATAACTTGTTGTGGCTGGCTGCCGGTAAGGTCTATTGTCCTGCTCTAAATAGCAACACGCTCCCTTCTTCAAGGCGTCCGACAGAGAAAACAGGATTGCAGCCACAGCCTCTGCTTACTCGGCTGCCAGCACCTGCAGCACACCCACCTATTCCAGCCAATCAGGTATGGGGGGGGTGAAACCCCTTTCAATCTTGACTCCACCAGGACTTACTGGTGGCGTCAAGATACACTAATACCGTCTCCTAATACATCTATACAGAGTTATTAGAGTTACAGTCCTGGGTATAATAGATAATGGGAGAGATCTCTGTATTGTCCCCTGATATATGTATACATAGGTATTAGAGCGCCCCCTTGTTATAGTCCTGGGTATAAATAGATGATGAGAGAGATCTCTGTTTTGTCTCCTGATATATCTATACATAGTTATTAGAACGCCCCCTTGTTACAGTCCTGGGTATAATAGATGATGAGAGAGATCTCTGTACTGACCCCTGATATATCTGTATATGGGAGTTAGATTAGAGGGCCCCCTTGTCACAGTCCGCCTGGGTATAAATAGATGATGGGAGAGATCTCTGTACTGATCCCGGATATATTTATATATACCGTAGTTATTAGAGCGCCCCCTTGTTACAGTCCTGGGTATAAATAGATGATGAGAGAGATCTCTGTACTGACCCCTGATATATCTATACGTAGAGGGTGCCTCCTTGTTACAGTCCTGGGTATACATAGATGATGGGAGAGATCTCTGTATTGCCCCCTGATATATCTATACAGTTATTAGAGCGCCCCCTTGTTACAGTCCTGGGTATAATAGATGATGAGTGAGATCTCTGCATTGTCCCCTGATACACCTATACATATACAGGCAGTATATGAACAATATCAGTTTGCTGTCCATTTTTTGCATCCCCCCCATTGATTTGAATGGACGACTCTCATCCACCAATCTCATTAGAATAGTGCATGCTGCATTTTTTTCATGCAGTGTGTCCATATAAGAAACTCATGTCTATTGGTAGAGTGATTAGTAAAAGGTCTGTGTACGGTCTGAGCCTAGTCTGTTGTATACCCAGAAGGCACATGGACCACAAATACAGTCATATACATTAGTCTTTACGTAATTTTACTAGTAATGGTGCGTTTCTATTTTATTGTTTATTCTTCTGTATGAAGAATAAACAAAAGCTCCAAATCCGCATAGTAGATATTCAATTTCCTGATTTTTCCGTCGTGTGGACAGCGGGTAATGTGCTCATTTACATATATGCCATTAATGTGGATGTACACATTCTAAAAGATTGGTGCTTAATGAGATTACAGATGTACGGAGGAGGAACGTTCACAAAAGCCATAAAACCTGCTGGTGCTCTATCCTAATGGATGAGCCTAGCATTCAGACACCAAAATATGTGCATCACCCTGAGGCGGCCGCACAAAATAGGTCAGAATGAAGGAAAAACAGCAATTATAGATTGTAAAACGGGAAGGTGAGTGCACATATAGGTAACACTGCTGCCCTACGTATGACTGTCATCAACCTACATAGGTGTCACATGGAGAGTCTTACTAAACAATGCATTTAAAGGCTATGGACACCTAGGGGGGGGGGGGGATTTATTTTCACCTAATTGCATGTATTTGGGGATGACAACAATTTCTGCAATACGATTAATTACAAATTCTGCACCGTTTGTCTTCTGCAGATTTTACATATCAGTGTATACAGTAAACTGCAGTCAAAGTCTCAGTGGGAGATCTGTCAGTGAGGCTGAACTGAGGGATTAAGGTATACAGAGAATCACAAGATCAGGGAAAAACATGCAGCAAGAGGGGATCCTGTGGACAGAAACAACTTGCCACTGAAAGGGGTCAGAGGAGGATGTCGAAAATTGTTCTGACCAATAGGTGCTGCTCAGTCAGCCGAATGCAACGCTGGTGCTCTAACTAAGGTGTGCAAACGCACAACTCGCTGCTGCTTAGCACGGATGATTTATAGCATCAAGCGACCAGTTCCAGCGCCATTGTGTCTAAGAGAAACAGCAAGGCGATACTTCAGGTGGCAAAAAAGTGCAAAATTGTATCAACAATGGGAAAACACCTCCTGGTCAGATGGGTCCAGATTTCTGTTGCTCCGTGCTGATGGGAGGTCAGAATTTGGGGCAAGCAGCATTAATCGCTGAGCCCTTGCTGTCGGCTGGTGGAGGTGGAGTAATAATGTGGGGAAGGTTTTCTTGGCACACGCTGGGTCCTAATAGCCATGGATGAAGCCAAGAAAAATTGCTGCGGTTCTGAATAATAAAGGAGGTGCAAAGAACTACTAGATGGAGGTCTCTAATAAAGTGGCCATTCAGTGTAGATATGAAATACAGAGAGCATGAGAGAAAAGTGAAAATAAACAGACAGAGACAGACAAGGGCAGACTTAGAGAAGCTTAAACTTGATTTAACTGTTGTGATAACTTTCTGTGCCCTTTCAATTGCTTTTACAATGGCATTTGTTGTGTTAAGCCCCATTTAGACAACAATTATCGCTCAAAATTAGCTCAAAAGCCGTCTCTTGAGTGATAATCTTTGTGTCTAAATGTGCCCCATCTTTCAGATTTCTGCCGAACGTTGGTTTTCAGTGCTGCTTGAAAACCCTCGTTCAGCAGAACAGCTGATAAGCAGGACCGCACACGGTGCTCTAACCAAGGAGAGCTGATTACAGATAACATTGTTACAGCTGTTCTCAGTTCTTAAGGCCCATTTACACGGCCCAATGATCGCTCAAACAACAGTTTGAGTGACAGCTTTGAGCGATCATTTTGCATAAACTATTAAGTAGCTACTCAGCTACTTAAGAGCAGTTAAGTGTGCAAATGAAGCCTTAGCTAAAAGCAGTTAATAGCCCAAGGGCTCTTATCTGCATTCAGATCCTTTGTTCTCTAGCGGGAAACAAGCACTACCCGTGGAGAACTTCTGATAAGGCTGACCAACGATTTGTAGGGGGGACTGAATTTAACGATTAGCTGGCAGTGCACAAAATGTGCATGATGGGCGCACATTTAGACGCAACGATTATCGCTAAAACGATCGCCTTTTAGCGGTTTTCTTTTTTTTAGCGATCATCACTCCATGTAAAGGGGCCCTTACCCTCACCAGCAGAACAGCTGATTAGCAGAACCGCAGGCTGTGTCTGCTGTCCATGGTGCTGAATTCTCCATGGGGAGCCCGCAGCTGAACAATACCTACTGAGTTCTGTAACAGCACCCAGAAGCTAATTTGCATGCAAATGAAGCTAATAAGTACTAATAGCAATTAGTGCCTATTAGTACTTTTATGCAAAACGATCACTGATCTTTCAATCTTTTGAAAGATATCTGTGTGTGTAAATCGACCTTTAGGGCAGCAACAGCTTTTCAATGTCTTAATTAACTTGTTGCAGTAAGTTACCATAGCCAAGTGATTGATAGAGAGAGAGAGATAGATATGAGAGAGAGATAGATATGAGAGAGAGAGATATATGAGATACAGACAGAGAGATATGAGATACAGACAGAGAGATATGAGATACAGAAAGAGAGATATGAGATACAGAAAGAGAGATATGAGATACAGAGAGAGGTATGAGATACAGAGAGAGGTATGAGATACAGAGAGAGAGAGAGGTATGAGATACAGAGAGAGAGAGAGAGAGAGAGAGAGAGAGGTATGAGATACAGAGAGAGAGAGAGAGATGAGATACAGAGAGAGATATGAGATACAGAGACAGATATTAGATACAGAGAGAGAGAGAGAGAGAGATGATATACAGAGAGACAGATATGAGAGAGATTAATGAGAGATATATAGATATTTAGTGTTACACAGTTATGCTTCTAATCATTAGTCTGTTACAGGCCCCTTTGCAGTAGACATCGAGCCCCCTCATTCAGCCTGGTGTGAGCCCCTCGGCTCCAGCATGTTCTGTGTTAATGAATCACGCTGTAAAAATACCTCCAGATAAAAATGGAGCCCAGCGACGCCAGGTTATCTGGAGGTGTTTTTGTTCTAAGTAACAAATCCCACTGAGTGAAAACTTATATATGTGTAGGTGGACGGCCGGGAAAACAACACAAAGAGAAGTGAGATTTTGTGTGGCTTCTAGAGAATAGACACATTGTTCCGGAGACAGAGCACCAATGTTGTGTGCCGACACCACAAAACCACCCGTCATACATGTAAAGAAGGCCTGTCCAACGGCGTGCACACAGCTCCGTCACCGGGGTGTATGCTACAATGCTGCAGAGATAACAAGGCCTGTCCAACGGCGTGCACACAGCTTTGTCACCAGGTTATGCTACAATACCGCAGAGATAACAAGGCCTGTCCCACGGCGTACACACAGCTCCGTCACCAGGTGTATGCTACAATACCGCAGAGATAAGAAGGCCTGTCCAACGGCGTGCACACAGCTCCATCACCAGGGTGTATGCTACAATACCGCAGAGATAACAAGGCCTGTCCAACGGCGTACACACAGCTCCGTCACCAGGGTGTATGCTACAATACCGCAGAGATAACAAGGCCTGTCCCACGGCGTACACACAGCTCCGTCACCAGGTGTATGCTACAATACCGCAGAGATAAGAAGGCCTGTCCAACGGCGTGCACACAGCTCCATCACCAGGGTGTATGCTACAATACCGCAGAGATAACAAGGCCTGTCCAACGGCGTACACACAGCTCCGTCACCAGGGTGTATGCTACAATACCGCAGAGATAAGAAGGCCTGTCCAACGGCGTACACGCAGCTCCATCACCAGGGTGTATGCTACAATACCTCAAAGATAACAAGGCCTGTCCGACGGCGTACACACAGCTCCGTCATCAGGGTGTATGCTTCAATACCGCAGAGATAAGAAGGCCTATCCAACGGCGTACACACAGCTCCATCACCAGGGTGTATGCTACAATACCTCAAAGATAACAAGGCCTGTCCGACGGCGTACACACAGCTCTGTCACCAGGGTGTATGCTACAATACCGCAGAGATAACAAGGCCTGTCCAACGGCGTACACACAGCTCTGTCACCGGCATGTATACTACAATACCGCAGAGATAAGAAGGCCTGTCCAACGGTGTAAACACAGCTCCGTCACCAGGGTGTATGCTATAATACTGCGGAGATAAGAAGGCCTGTCCAATGGCGTACACACAGCTCCGTCACTAGGGTGTATGCTATAATACCGCGGAGATAACAAGGCCTGTCCAATGGCGTACACACAGCTCCGTCACCAGGGTGTATGCTACAATGCCGCAGAGATAACAAGGCCTGTCCAACGGCGTACACACAGCTCCGTCACCAAGGTGTATGCTACAATACCGCAGAGATAAGAAGGCCTGTCCAACGGCGTACACACAGCTCCGTCACCAGGGTGTATGCTACAATACCGCAGAGATAACAAGGCCTGTCCAACGGCGTACACACAGCTCCGTCACCAGGGTGTATGCTACAATACCGCAGAGATAAGAAGGCCTGTCCAACGGCGTACACACAGCTCCGTCACCAGGGTGTATGCTATAATACCGCGGAGATGACAAGGCCTGTCTGACGGCGTACACACAGCTCCATCACCGGGGTGTATGCTACAATACCGCAGAGATAACAAGGCCTGTCCAACGGCCTACACACAGCTCCGTCACAAGTGTGTATGCTACAATGCCACAGAGATAAGAAGGCCTGTCCAACGGCGTACACACAGCTCCGTTACCAGGGTGTATGCTACAAGACCGCAGAGATGGATTCCCTGGATTATAGGGCCGACACCAGAGCCCGTTGGGGGCAATAGGTCACACAGGCGTCCAATGAGGACCGCAGTACATGCAATCAATAGTGTTCTTTCAGTGCTGCTACTGACCAAATGGCACAACATTTTGTAATCCACTGTAAAAGTTAAAGGTGTTATTCTAAAATCTGAAGTTATCCCTAATCCATAGCTTTATGATCATTGCCGAGACCCCCACAGATCCTGAGAATGGGGGTCCTGCGTTCCCCTCTTCTGATCACTTTGTGGTCACCTCTTCCCCTCTCTAGTGACGTCAGAATGAAGGTAGAGCTAGCTGCACATTTGCGGCTACCCCCCATTCATTTTAATAGGGGTATCGAAAATTGCCAAACGCTTGTACATGGCTAACTCCGGCAGTCCCGCTGAAAATGAATGGTGTGGCATCGTGAATGTGCGGAGGGAGCAGTAAGCTCGCAGTGAGGAGGAGAAGGGTACACGAGTCCCCCTTTCTCTGGATTGATGGAGGTCTCAGTGGTGACGTCCCGCTGCAATCATGAAGTTATACTCTATCCAATGGATAGGGGATAACTTTAGATTTTGGGATAATCCTTCTTATGTCCGCCCTCAAACATCGGTCTGCTTTTTTTTTCTATTATTGAATTGTGATCCTGCACGGATTACTTTATAAATGTCAGATATCTGATTTACTGATATAAATCCTCTACATGGACAATATAATTCTGTCTGCCTGCAGCCACCAGGTGGCGCTAAGAAGCTTTAGGCATACAGTGTAGACATCGCACTCCTCTCCACCTCTAGTTTGTACAGCAAGCAGCTGAAATCTTCATGAGCGCCTAATAGTCGCAGGTACAACCTATGAGACCATCACCTAACTTGGGTTCCACCCTCCTTAACCCCTGCCTAGCTGCAAGCAGCGGGCAGGAGGACAGAAGCAGCCGAGCGGGATGAGCTAAGCAGTTTCTGGAATTCCCATACAAGTCAACGAGAGTCACAAAACAGTGTAATAGAGGCAGCGATGTTTTTTACATAAGGAAGGACCCATTCACACCTGGCTTAGAGCGCCGTTTGGGCTTTCCGTTTCTCCATTCCATTCAAAATAAATGGAATGGCACCAAGTGTGTGTGACCGCCGCTCCATTCAGGTGGAATATAAAGGGATCCATTTTTTTCCCCATTGATTTCAAAGTTTTTGTTTTTTTTTAAAAAAAGGGAAAAGCCAACTAACAGCATTCAGTTTTATTTATTTATTTTTGGGGGTAAATCCGTTGAAATCAATGGGAAAAAAAAACTTTTTTATATTTCACTTTTAGTTCAGTTTCTGAACCACCTTAGGTGATAAGAAGTCTGCTGGGGGTCTCACCACTAAAATCCCACCGATCCTGGGAAGGAGGGTCCTGTGTCCGCTGTCCTCCTCAATGCAGGCTCGCATAAACCCCCCCCCCCCCCCCCCAGCGAGGAGAAGACTGAATTGAGCGGTGGTCGCACGTGCCTGGTGCCATTCCATTCATTGTGAATGGGATGCTGGAGACAAATGAGTACAAGTGCGTGAATATTTCCGTCAGCCCCGTTAAAATGAATGCAGTGGCGTCCATTCATTCTGACGTCACTGCGAGTGGGAGAAGCAACCCCACAGTGATGAGAAAAGGGAAACACGGGACCCTCATACTTGGGATCGGTCAGGATGTCAGCGGCAAAACCCCAACTGATCAGACCCCATTGGCTGTAATGGTCACATGGACAACACAAGACTGCTGGGACTGTAGAGAAGGGTACGGAGATGACTGGGCTGAATTGGGAGGCCATTTAATGAGCGAATTGTGCTTATATTTTTATTGTAGCCCATTCCCTGCACAGACATTTTTTTAGTCTCTGAAAACCCCTTTAACTCAGACATCGCCTTTAAATGGTCATCTTGGACTCTTGAAAGGAAGTGAAAACTCCAATGATGGGATATAACTTTCCAGTCATCAGTGTTTGAGATTCTCCTACTTGTTGTACCCCACTTTCAGTACACGAGCGGCCGCGGAGAACTCAATGCAGGGAGCCCACCCCAATAATGAAGCTGATTGGTGGTGCCCAACGTGAGCGGGGTGGAATCTGAATGAATCTCTATCTGGCTGTGTTTTGTGTGTCTGTATAAACATATCAGATAATACTAATACGGGGATGTGCAGATTATTCTATAGTCGCCTAATGAAAGCCGTCACGCCAATGATGGTTATGAAGCACGTCTACATTCTGCATGACAAATCATCGGTGGCCGCGGCTCTTATGAGCTCTGTTTATCATCCTATTATTCCGATTCAGTGCAGATTTTGTTATTTTAAGAACTAATTAAGAGCGAGCATCTCATCTAACCTTTAAGTGTATATCTTCTCGGGCTGACTTGGCGAGGCCATTATCACTGCGTTCTGCATGATATGTGAGAAGACACTAAAATAAAGGCAGTGAGAGCTTCACTTCTTATCAAATATATCCGTCTATATGCCGGATATACCAGACAGAGGTGTAAATGCAACCGAGGACAACCTGTCAACAAGTATGGCTGAAGGCCTTAAAGTCCTACGATAGGAGGTGCAACCTGATGCTGTTGGGCCCCAATGCAAAATCTGTTAGAGGGCCCCAACCTACCATCTGCCACTTATGGGATGCACTCAAGTTCTAAGGTCTCTGAATGGTTTCTTGGGTATAGGAGAAGAGAGAAACATGGGAGATGATTTAGAAGACGCCGGCATTCTTTGGGGATGAGTGAGACCAATGGTGGCATTATCCACAGAACCTACGTGACTGCGGATGGTGTTAGAACAGTTTTCAATACTTAAAATGACGACTTTCACGTTCTAAGAACAGCGCATAATCATCCGTTTTCTTCACTTTCGTGTAATGGCACCCATTGACATTCATCAGTTGAGTGGTGAAGGGGTCATGAACGTGAGAAATGTGAGTTATTGGGTGCAATAATTCAAAGAAGGCCAAATGTCGTGTGAGCATGATTCAAAGAAGGCTCGGCTATGTGCCAGCCGGTCCAACAACGATTGCATGAGTGGCGCAGTTGGTTGTGGAGGGCCGCCGCTTGACTGTGGAAGTGATTGTCTGCAAAGTTAAAATGTGAAGATGTAAAATGTTTCCTCCAGGTTGGTGCAGCGTATGTTGACCGACCATCACCAGGTTGCATGCATGGCAATGTGGCGTGGATGATGCTTTCATTCCGTTAGTTGGCACAAGCGATGAGACGTGGATGCCATTTCTCAATCCTGAAACCAAGCAACAGTCAGTGCAAAAAACACACTGACAACGCCATCAAGGAAATTCTAGGATACCACCAGTACGGAGAAAATTATAGTCGCCATGTTTGGGACAGCAAAAGTATAATCCTTACAGATTGGGGCAGATTTATGAAACTGCCTAAAAAAAAAAACGAACATAGTTTTCCCTAGCAACCAATCAGAACTCAGCTTCACTTTACAAAAGCAGAATACAAAATGTGTCCGCCAAGAAGGAGATTATGTAGAGAAGTGACATTACTTTCAGCTGTCTGAGTAAGAAGAAGTTTTTTTAGAAGAAAACTAGGAGACCTCAGAACATGAACGCATCTCGTATTATACTGGTGTCTGTCCCCCTAAGGCGCCAGGACCCAGCAGCGACCGGTACCTCTGTATCCCCTATAGCTACGCCCCTGCCTAGGATTCCAAGCTTTCCTTCTACCAGCCCAGGAAGAGGCAGACACCGGAGAGCAACTGCAGCCTGGCCGCTCCCATGTAATGTCCTCTTACTGCAGGATACGGATATGCAAACCATGGAAGAGAAAAATATCCCATGCATGTTGTACAAAGCCGGACTCAGATGAGAGGTAAGGCCACCAGATCCGGACTCCCCGGTGAGCCACGTTTGGTTCAGTAGAACTGTTGGCAGATCTGGGTGCAGTGGCCATAATACGGTTATTAGCATGTGCCAGGTACAGCTACAATACCCAGAGAGGTTATCAAAAGTGGGACTATTTCACTTAGAAAAAAAATAGCTGAGGGGCGACCTAATGACCATGTATAAATATAAGTCAGTCAGCTTCAGTGTGAATCCACATTAGATGGGAAAATCCAGCGTTCGGAGCGACTTCTAATGAGCCCCGATCATCGGTGCTAGACTAGCTAGGGTCGGGAGGTCACTGGAGGCCTTGTGGGGTTTTCTCATATAATGATGTGGCGAGCATACAGAGAATGATGTAATCCAGGAAAACATCCAACGAAAGGGGATCCTGCGGGCGGAAACAACTCATCACTGAAAGGGGTCAGAAGAGGATGTCAGGAATTGTTCTGACCAACAGGTTCTGCATAGTCAGGCAAATATGTTACTGGAGCTCCAACTAACGTGTCTGAACGCACAGCTTGCCGTTCTGTAGCACGGATGGGTATAACAGCGGACGACCAGTTCCCGCGCCAATGTGTCTAAGAGAAGCGGAAAGGCGAGACTCCAGCGGGCAAAAGAGCGCAAAAATTGCATCACTGAGCAGCGGAAAAACATCTCCCGGTCAGATGGATCCATATTTCTGTTGCTGATAAAAGGGTCGTTTTTTGTCCAAGCAGCATGAATTGATTAACCCTTCCTATCAGGTGTCAACAGTTCAGGCTGCTGGAGGTGCAGTAGAGGTGTGGGGAAGGTTTTCTTGGGACACCTCAGGTACTTCGATACCCGGTGATCGACACCATGATGAATTGTTGCTGTTTTGAAAGAAGATCCAAGGCGCTGCTAGATGGGGGGCTGTAATAAAGTGACTGTTCACTGTACTTATACCCAGGACTATGACCGTAACAAGAGGGTGTCCTTTATGTATGGAGTAAAAAAGGTTTCTACACCAACACTGAAGGGGGTTCTTTACTGTAAGAGCAGTGAGACTATGGATCTCTCTGCCTGCAGACGTGGTGATGGTGAACTCACTAAAAAGTACAAAGAAGTCAAGAGGCCCGCCTTCTGTGGATCCAGATCAAGAAAAATAAATACAAAGAATGCATCATATTATATACATAGACACAATGGACAGGAGGCGAGCGGCTGCAGTATATTGTACTTCAGAAGCGATCAAACGATTACAAGTTCCAAGCTTAGGTGGCAGCTAATAGGTTAAGATAAGATAACTTGTCATAGCAGAGAGTAATGGCAGACAAATTAAACCTTGCTACATCGGTACATGGAACCTAATTGGAAATTTCAGTACAATGAGACTCCGAGACAAAAGTCTGGGAACTGCGCTAATCCCTTCTGTAAGGACCGCGTCCCTCCGACGAGAGGGGAGACAATAACGGCACAAGCTAACAGGGAACTAAAGAGAGTTGCAACATATGCATATAATCTCATGAGGTTGCAGCCTTAGACTATTTCGAGCGCGATCACCACATAATTTGCGATGCCATGGTAACCATCGGAACTTCAGGCCAACCCAGAACTTCCATATCCTTGGGTAACATCTTCCTCCCAAGAGTTTTCTGCCACATTAGATATCGCCAAATTGTTTGCCCAGCTGTAAACAATTCATCTAGTTATAAGCATTAACCCCGCCGGCGCTGGGAGTGACCTGCCGCGGGATCTAGAGCGAAGGATGCAGCCTAAGCCATGCAGAAATACCGCATTATATCTGGGCAGCCTCTATGTAGAGAGTGGGGTGGCAGTGAGGAAGAGTGGCGATGCACGCTGGCAGCGGGGCAGGGGTTAATAGGAATCCAGGGCAAGGGTGGATAATATTTAGCTCATTTTAAATATGTTATTCTCCATCAGATAGAAGGCTCTGAGCAAACAAGCGTTGGCCTGCGCGTCCCAGGAAGCAGATGTTATTCGTCCTTGCATATCGCATAGTCAGAGCCACATTAGGATTCGAGTCATTATTTGCATGTGAAGTGGTAGGACTGTGTAGCCTGCAGTAACGGCGCGGTGAGGAGACGCGATTCGAGGAGCGTTTGCTCAGCAGAGGTTACGTAAACACTCCGATTATTAAGAAGGGGTATATTTGCGCTGACCAGCTCGGCTTTAGGGCTCCGGAAGCACCTGGACAGCTGCTCTCCAACGGGGCATTTGTGGGACTTTTGGTTTTTTATCCGATATATGAAATATTTCCCGTATTTCACAGTACTGAATGAAGGTTTAAAAAAGGCAAAATCCCTGAGGACATACTATTAAAAAAAAAACAAAAAAACAGGACATACGGCCACTACAGATAAAAAAAACAGCTTAAAATGGTTTAAGATCATAAAAAATGCAATACTCACCTGATCGGATCTCCTGCTGCTCCCGATCCGATGCATTATTGTGTTTCCTGTTGCTTTCTACATTTCCTGGTCCTTGTTCACACTGACATGTGACCTGCGTAGCCAATCACTGGCCATCTTAGTCCTTTCTGGCATGGACATGTGACCTCTGCAGCAAATCATTGGCCACCCTGATCCTTGTTGACACAGACATATGACCTCTGCAGTCAATCACTGGTTGTCCTGGTCTTTGTTAATACGAACATGTGACTGCTGCAGCCAATCAATGGCCAATCTAGTCCTTTCTGGCATGGACATGTGAATGCTTCAGCCAATCACTGGCCAACCTAGTCCTTTCTGGCATTGACATGTGACTGCTGCAGCCAATCAATGGCCATCCTGGTCCTTTCTGACATGGACATGTGACTGCTTCAGCCAATTAATGACCATCCTGGTCCTTTCTGGCATGGACATGTGACTGCTGCAGCCAATCAATGGCCATCCTGGTCCTTTCTGACATGGACATGTGACTGCTTCAGCCAATTAATGGCCATCCTGGTCCTTTCTGGCATAGACATGTGACTGCTTCAGCCAATCAATGGCCATCCTGGTCCTTCTTGGCATGGACATGTGACCTCTGCAGCGAATTACTGGCCACCCTAATCCTTGTTGACACAGACACGGACCTCTGCAGTCAATCACTGGTTGATCTGGTCCTTGTTGATACGAACATGTGACTGCGGCAGCCAATCACTGGCCATACTGGTTGTTCTTAGCATGGACATGTGACTGCTGCAGCCAAATCACTGGCTGTCCTGGTCCTTGTTGATACGAACATATGACTTCTGCAGCCAATCACCGGCTACCCTGTAATGTGTTGACATAGACATGTGACCTCTACGTCCAATCAGTGGCTGTAGCAGGTCACTGCAGTGGCCAGTGATTGGCTACAGCAGTCACATGCTCATGTCAGCAGGGACCACTAGATGCATCAGAAGAATTCCAAGAGCTTTTTAAAAAATTTTGAGTGGCTGACCAAATGAAGCAATTCCTTTATCCACAGGGGGTTATCATTGGGGATCCAACTACGGACACCCCGGCCAATTAGGAGAACAGAGGTTTATAATAAATGGAGTAATGGTCACATAGTGATCCACTGCTCCATTCATTTCAAATGCTCGGCTATCTCTGGCGGTCCAACTGAAACGACTGTAGTGGTGGTGCGCCTGTGACCATCACTCCATTCATACACTGACGGTCCAGACTTCTATTCTCCTAATAAGTGGGCATCCCAAAGGTCGGACTCTCAATAATCAGCTAGTCAAACCCTAAGGGGATATCTATATTTGCTGGGATTTCCCTAAAAACGAGCAATGCAATAATAAGGCTTCCAGCACACTTGAGATGACTGCAAGTTGCACCTGAAGGTGCCGCTCGCATCGGAGAGCGCTTGGACCCGACTCTGTGCGCCGTCTGATTTCCATAGACACAGTACATCGATATGAACTGGAATGTCCTATTTATTGTCTGCCAATCTTTGGTCCACATGAAGAAAATGTCATCATGCATAGCCTCATAGGGCTATAATCCGCAGACCCCAATGGTCCCAGATACGGTAGTCTGCTGGAGGCCTAAAGCAGAAGACGGAGCAGCAGCCAAAGTCTGGTAAGGGTGCATGTCCATGGACCAGTTTCATGCAAGTGCAATATCGGTCCAAGAAAATAGGACCTTATACCCACGTGCAAAGATGTGACTTTTTTAATGCAAGTGTGAGGAGTTTTATGAGAAAAATGCATCGCACTCACATTGCAGCACTTGTTATTTTCACATGTGTTAAAATCGCCTATAATTCCCTATAAAAGCAAATAAAAATTGCATCGTACTTTTTTTTTTCTTTTCTTTTCCAGCTTTCACAGAGATGAATGGGCTCTATGGCTCAAAAATAGGAAATGCTAAAACTTTTTTCTCGCAGCACTATGAAAGAAAAAGCACACATGTAAATCCTCCCATTAGAAACAATCCTTTCTTTACCCGTGTGATATCTGTGCATCTCACATTCTATTTCAAACAACTAGTCCGTAGATTGGTATTTCTATCTTTTGTTGTGGCAGCCAATTTTGCAACAATTAAAAGCAGAAAGTTGAACCCAACTGGTTGTCACTCTTAAAAGAGGACGTTCGGCCAATTACATTTTAGTTGTAAACGCATAGAATACTTTAAAAACAAAGTTGTAATTCGCATTTTACCGATCCCCTCCGCTCCCGATCTGACACCTCTTAGAGTTTCCCTCAAGCCTCCGAACTTCCTGGTCCCGGTTGATATGGACATGTGAGTGCTGCAGCCAATCACTGACTACAGCTGTGACCTGCTACAGCCACTGATTGGCTACAGTAGTCACATGTCCATATCAACAAGGATCAGGATGCTTTATAATGCTGTAAGGGAGCGTAGCCATGATGTTGTCTGTTATTGCAGCATGGTGTGACACTTGGGTAATTGTGCCTTTAATACAGATCATAGACTAAAGCATATAGCAGGGGTCTATGGGTGTCTGCTCTTCGTCTAATCTCTTTCCCGGCAGAGAACAGATTGGGGGGCTTCAGTGAGTGAAGGAAGCAAGTGCAACAGCTCCGTTGCTGAACGTGGTCTTCACCCAACAGGTGACTGGCACCAAAGCACCCTATGAGCATAGAAGAGGCAACACCCCAAATGCATTTTCTCTTGGAATGGTCATGGCCCGGGGGTCCTCTGGATATCAGCTTGTGGCGCCGGTCCCTGACTTAAATCAGTCAGTTACTAAATGTCACTAGTGATCTCGAACATCACCGGAAAATAACTGCTGATATATAATCTTTGCACAGACTAAAAAACTGTTCCATGGCCGGACCAGCCAGAAAGTTATTAAAGTTGTTAATAAACCCTTCAAGTTAGCACTGAAACAATGTTTAACGACTATTCGTACAGAGGAAACATCCCTGCAGCCATCGGCCCTCCATAATGTCCGGGGCACAGTTTAGATACACAAGCCCTAATCTACCAGCTGGCGGTCGCAGAGGCCGCACTGGTGGATAGGTAGTCACACCAGCCTACACCCGGTCAGCAACCCCCTCTTCAATGCACTTAATGGGGGAATTGTGATGTGTTATACAGCATCCAATGAAACACTGATCATGGAAACCCTGTGTGCGGAATATCAGGGATGTCAACCTAGGGATGGACGCCATTGGAGTGCAGCAGCATGAATCAACAATATCCACAAGGAATAGCGGATGGGCACACGGGCGGGAACAACTCTACTGTGTGCATCAAGAACTGTCAGCACTCTGATGAGGAGGCAATCAGACAAGAGAGACAATAGACATCTAGAAATGGCGCCGCCAAATCATTCCGATAACCCGATTGCTGAAATAGAAAGCAAACTCAGACAGAAGGGAAACTCAGAAGATCTACTACTAAAAACAGCACGTTTCAACCTCGGTATGAAGTCTTCTTGGAGTCCAACAAACACAGTAAACCGTGCAGATAGAAGACCTCATTCAGAGGTTGAGGAGCGTTCTTAGCAATAGCTCTTCAGAGTCTGTCTTACTCACACCGGTGATATTCACGCCCGTGTTTGCGATTGACTGCGGACCCATTACAGTCAATGGTCTGTATAGAAAAAAAAATCGTAGCGGGCACCTATTCTGGTCCGAAATCTTGGATGACAGTCACCCATTCAAGTCAATGGGTGCACAAAAAAAAAGAGCCGAGTGCTTACAGATCACATCTCTGTGACGTCTATTTGATAGAGATCGCTGCAAAGCAATGCTAGAAAAGAATTGGGTGTCCTTCCTTTTTTTGTCACATGAGCAAAAAATAGACGGAGCATAGAAGTAAAAAACTGACACACAGAACATGAGGGCAAAACGGAAATGCGCACGGATTTAAAAAACCGACGGATTTCCACAGACGCAAATCGGACAAACTCGGCTGAATAAGCCATTTCTTTTCTGCCCGAGTTTGCATTCTGTCAGGGTATCAGATTCAGTGCCGACCTTAGGTTACATGGTACTCTGGGCAAATTTTTTGAGAGTGCCTCATTGTATGAAAATAATATATATGGCACTGATATGCAGTCTGCCTGGTTTCTGTACCAGAAACAAGCTCATAACATAAATACAGCACCAGAACTGAGTACAGTATACAAATACGGCACAAGAACTAAGCTCATAACAAATACCAAGCTGATAATAAATACAGCACCAGGACGGAGGACGGTATAGACATACATCATCAGAACTGAGCCTATAATATAAATACAACACCAGAACCAAAACTCAAAATCCCAACCAAGCTCGTAGCATAAATATGGCACAAGAACCAAGTTCATAGCATCAATTAAATGCTAGAATGAAGCTTACAACATAAATACAGCATCACAATCAAGCTTCTAACATAAATATGGCACAAGAGTTAAGCTCATAATGTTAATGCAATGCCGGAACCAAGCTCATAACATAAATACAACATCAAAATCAAGCTTAGCTCATAAATGCAATACCAGAACCAAGCTTATAACATAAATACAATACCAGAACCAAGCTCATGACAGAGCACCAGAAACAAAGTTATAACAAATACGGTACCAGAACTAAGCTAAGTACATAAATAGAGTAGCAGAACTAAGCCATTGTGTTGTGGACTCCTATCAGTCTGACAGTAGCACCTTGGAACATCAGAGGGGAGGAGACAGAGCCAGGAGGAGGATGATTCATGCAGTCTGGCTAGGTGGACTCAATGGGGGCAATCATCCCCAGTCTACATCTACCTAATGCCCCACCCCCCGACCCCTCCTTCCCTACAATCAGATCACCAGAGCCCTGTGCGACCGAACGCGTCGTATGTAGCTAAGGCCAGGTATGACAAGACGGATACCGGTGGCATCATTTATAGCTGTCAGTTCTTCTCCTCTCTCATAGAACATTGGATTCACATGGCTGCATATGAGTTGCGCCCAAGAGCATCAGATAGTGCATGCACACCGGCCCATACACTCCACGTTGATTTTTTTTTCCACTATTGGTCCGTGTGAAAAATAGTTCATGTTAATTATCTCATAGGCCACAATGGCGCTGTGTGCTATCCGTGGAATACACGAACACCGCCCCGCCCCAAAAACACGTCCGTGTGTGAATTCGCCCTAGTTCTGATCCTTTAACTTCTCCGGATGCGCATTATACGCAGCCCATACCGGCCGATGTGAACGAGGCCTACTAACTTCCAGCACACTAGATCATCTCTTTACGAGAAACCGAACCTGAGCGCAAATCTGGGCCATTCAACGCGTGAGAATCTCCTGCGCTCAGGCTGCCTGGGATGGTAGAAAAACACAAGCCATATTTAATGACACACAATATCCTACTCCTATAATCTGCACCCCACCGCAGATCCGTCTGCTTCTCGCTGGCAGATTGCACAAATTACTGCAGGCCTGATAATTATAGAAACGTTTTTTGTTTTTTTTTAAATTATTACATTACAAGAAAAAACACGAGAGAGCGAGAACATGAAGAGACGCCCGGACGGGCGCACACTCATCCGCGCACACAGGAATAGAGCCTTCTTCCTGGCTAGAAACCTAGCAACAGTATCCAAGAATTTGGGAGTCTGCTAATCAACGACACAAAGTCGCACACACACGGCCGCTCACGCAGCGAAACAAAGCCTGGAGAGGGAACGGCGAGGATACAAACCTCTTCTACACGAGGAAGAGCAGCCCATGTCATCTAATCCATCCGGCCTTCACAGCAGCCCCCCGACCACAAGCAAGCCGCCCGAGCTGGGGACCATCATCTTGGAAGGTGTTCAGCCTTGGCGCTGGAGCATGGTGGCAGAGCCTTGGTAGAGCCGGCTGGCACCCTGCTTTTGTAACTCCATCTTTTAGCAGCCATAGTAGAAATGCGAGGCTTAGCACATGCTTCCTAAACCTTCTGTGCTCATTTACTCGCAGACAGCTGGATGGATGCAGTAAGGGATTAACTTCTCTTTTTTAACCCCCTCTGGATTTTAATCCATTACTTACCCTAAAACTAAAATAACAAAAAAAAAAATCCGCTGAAGAGAACCGCAACTAATTATATAAGGAAGGGGGTCGTCAAACGCTGCAGAACAATCCGGTAATCCGGCACTAGTTTGTAGCAAAGAACTTCAAAATTTACACCGATTGTCCGTTTTATTAGAGACCCCTATTTAGTAGCGCGTGGGATCTCTTTTGGTCTTCAGAACAGTAGCAATTAGTTGCGCCAAAGGTATCGGAGGACCCGGGATGTGCCAATAATACATTCCGCATACCGTTAGGCTATGCTTACATATGGCGCTGTCTTATCACATTTCAAAAACGTTCTGGATCGGCATGTTCTTTGCATGCATTTTATTTACAAAACCCTGCGAGATTTGCAACACGTTATTTATCTATTTGGCTTCTACGGGTGAAACACTGTTAAAGTTAAATACTAATATGGACCTATCCATCCTTCATGACTGCAACTGATCAGCTAAGCGGGCATCCGCTGTCAGCGCCACAACAAACAGAGGTACGAAGTGGAAACAGATAGCACTGACCCTGTATAGTGGCTGGCGCTGGTAATTGCAGGCGCTTTTGGCATTGATTTTAATGAGAGGTGTGCCTGCAATTACCAGCGCCGGCCACTATACGGCGTCAGAACTATCCGTTACCTCTGCTCAGCTGATCTGTCGCGGTCCCAAGCTGTGGACCCCAGCTGATCAACTATTGATGACCTATCCGGAGAGTAAGTCATCAATAGTATTTGCATGGAAAGCAGTCGATCACCTGAAAACCGAATCACAAAACAGTGGTGTTTTGTGGCAAAGTGTCTGCAATCTTCAGACAGTGTTCTTTGAGTGCAATTAACATCAAAAACGCTGTTGAAACGTCATACAAATGCAGTATAACCGAGCCGTTTGGACATAACCTTAATTGTTAACACCGGACAGGAAAGGTTCATCAATGCATGCTGCTTGTGCCAAATTCTAACTCTACCGTCTGCATGATGCAACAGAAATCCGGACCCATCTGACCAGGCGATGACTTTCTGCTGCTCAGTGATACAATTTTTACTCTCATGTTCCCCCTGGAGACTTGCCTGTTTCTCCTAAACACAATGGCGCTGGAAGCGGTCGTCTGCTGTTATAATCCAGAATTTGGTGCTGACAGCAAAAATTGATGACCCTTCGGGCTCTTTTACACGGCCATATGCGGTTTTACGTTCTCTCGTCCGCACCGTAATTTTGCATGAATGGACGATTTTCCGTGATCACGGCAAGAAATAATTAGCATTTTCTAGTCCATTCACACAACCGTGAGCAACGTTATTAGTAAAGCCCTCACACTACATAAATCTTCGGAATGACTTCAAATGCCTAAATAGAGGCACCTGTAAGCTTTTTGCAGTGTTGGACACTGCTAAACTGCCTCCCTGTCCCTTTTTTTCCAGCTCCCATAGGAGTCTATGTGAGCCGCCGCCGTGTATTGGTCAAAAGATAGTTACAGAACTATCTTTCTACCTACCGTATTTGTCGCATATGTTCCATTTTTTACGGTGCGACTTCTTACGTGCCGTATATTCACCCATGCGAACGAATGCATTGGAAACCAATGCCTTAGCTGGTTGTGTAGCGACCGAGGCGCAAGGCACATCACTGAGGAGATGGCGGGGGAGCTATTTAGGGTTGTCACGGTGGCACTAACAACTCCTCCCCTGAGGGACGTGAGTGACCCTTGGCCAAGGAACTGACAGGCCTCTCCAGGCAACGCTGGTGCAGCGGTTAGCTGAATAAGTTGTGTCGTGGACCTGTAGAGTTTTGTCACAGGTGACGCCACCATTCCTTGCTCCGCGGGATATCTGACGGGAAAGAAAGTCCACATGGCTTACCTTGATAACACTCAGTTTCTAGGAAAGGTCAACAACCGAAACTTTACTTGCAATAAATATCTTGACACGGGCTTACAAGTTGAAGACAAATTTACACACCAGGGCAGGAAAACAATTGAAGAGGTCAGGGAGTAAACACGGGATGACACTGGGCCCACAGTCTAGTCATCTGTAGGACTCCGCTCCTAAACACACACTCTGGAGGAGGTCAAGAACACTGCACTGACACTCACTTCTGTAGGACTCTAGACACTGCACGGTGGACTCCTGCTCCCTCTTCTGTACTCCCACTCTCTCTTAGGGTAGGGGTCCTGGGAATAGACCTCCAGGATACCTCTCTTCCACTTCCATTCTTCACCACATGAGGGTTGAATGTACTCCCATGTGGCTGGCACTCACTCCTTCTCTCTCCGCCTTAGTCAAGCAGGTTCTCTCTTCATTTACATTTTGCATTCACATATATCAATCATACTCACGTGATATCACAAATTGTTACATTTCCAGACATATCCCTGACATTCATAGACATTAACCTCTTACATGCTGCAGCTGTGCAATACACATAACTAAAGACAAGACAATTTGCACAGAGCATCCACAGTGAAGACATGACATTTAACACAATTAAAGACAATTCT
Source organism: Eleutherodactylus coqui (assembly GCF_035609145.1). Classification (NCBI taxonomy): domain Eukaryota; kingdom Metazoa; phylum Chordata; class Amphibia; order Anura; family Eleutherodactylidae; genus Eleutherodactylus; species Eleutherodactylus coqui. The sequence goes on along the minus strand of NC_089847.1, from coordinate 129,727,236 downwards.
GGAGGTATAGTTATTTCGGACCACTACAGTCGTGTATATCGGTCGGCCGTATATGTGCTCGTGAGAATAAGCCCTTCCTGTCAGGCTGGTGGAGCAATGGTGTGAAGAAGGCCTCCTTGGCACATCCTGGATGCTCTGATACCTGCCATGAACAATAGCTGCGGTTCTGAAGGCCGAAGAAGGTCTGACGCACCGATATATGGGTGTCTAATAAAGCGTACATTTGTATTTATGTCTCTCTGCACGGCAAATCCTCAGGCCTGGTAATACATATTCTGGTGCCGACTGTACATGTGTTGCCTTGCATTCATCAGAGTTTCCTGGTATAAAGCGCATCACACAAGATCTACAATAGTTGCATTTTTTTTACTTTGCTTTTGGTATTGTTAAACATGAAGATTGGTTACAACTAGAGAAAACTGTGGATGATGGAGTAAAACAGAATTGTGCCGCGTAGTTCTAATAAATAATTCATCCTTGTATTTATATTTCCCCATCACACTGGATACCAGGCAGAAGAATACAAATGCGGCTACAGAGTAACATGCGCCGGGTCTGATGGAACATCCTATGTTTCCCCAATGACAATGATGTTTATTACATTGTACCTAGTGATAAAATGTAACAGTTAATGTATCAGATGAAGTTAAGCTCCACACGTGGGTACGGGCTTGTTCTCACTGATGTCAGCCTCAGTTAACCATTTCTATTTCTCTGTTCCGTTTAAGGAGCAGAGAAACGGAAATAAAACAGAATTCAATGTCTCCGTTTTCTTTAATGACTTCAGTGGGTTTAGAAAAACAAAATAGAAATATTTCCATTTGCTTTTAATTCCGTTTCGTTTCATTTCCGTTTTTCAAACGGAACAAAATGCATAGCTGACTGAATGAAACTGAATTGCTATACCACAAAGTCTGATCTGACATTGCTGACCAATCCTGAACAGAAGTCATCAATATCCAACTCTTTGAAAACCCCTTTAAATGATAAAACTGCTACCACTAGGGGGAGCTCACAATATATATATATTCTGCTCTTAGTAAAGGAATTCTCCAGGACATTACTTCTGGTGTCCTATGCTCAGGATAAGTCATTAATAGTTGATAGGCTACTCCGGCAATCATCTGTAATATAGGTGGTGGTTGTTAGCTGTTTAGTCGTTAGCGACCCTAAAGGAGATCTATCTCCATGTTTTTCGATTTCGCTTCTTTCAGTTGTGGGATATCCATGCTGTATCAGCTCTGACAGTATCAGCCATTGTGTCCTTTGGCAGCCGGGTCTTCTTTTCCCACTGATCTGTCCAAGCATTATAGATTCTTCTAGCAACTCTGCTCGCATGATCACTTCCGCATACAGGTTAAACAAGTAGAGTGAGAGGATGCACATTGAACTAAATGAGAGTTGTGTTTGCATTACCATCCTGGTGCTGCAATGTGTACAGAACTGTCAGCATCCGTCTCTGTCCACAATGACAGTGGGACATATAATCGCCGATCACCAGGGGCCTAAGCGGCAGACCCCTTCCTGATAATAGGTCATCGATAATCCAGTCCTGGAGGACCCCTTTAAGCTCTTGTAGCTGATCTAGTTGTATGCAAAAACACGTTACAAATCATGGGACAGGAACTAATATTGTGCAGGACTCCATCGAGCCCAGCAAAGTTGTAGGTGCAGGATCTTGGATGTAAATGGACCTCTCCACCACATCCCATAACTGCTCAGTTGGGCTCATGTCGAGTCACCGTGCCGGCCGCACCATTTATAGGGACTCTCCAGAAAGTTCCTCCAACCAGTTCTGGATCGTTTGGACCCGATGACAGAGTGGATTATCCTGCTGGAATATCCCATCATTGTGAGGGGCATGAAGTCCATGAAGGGCTGAAAATAGTCAACAAGCAGTGAAACGTAACGCAGTGAAACGTAACAGGCACAGGCAATGACATGTTTAGGCAGACTAGTGGACCCAACCCATGCCATGAGAAGACCCCACACCAGTATGGAGCCACTACCAGCCTGCACAGCGCCTTGTTAACCACTGGGGTCTGATACACAAGTTACATCCTCAGGAGCTCAGGTGAGGTGCTGTGCCCGGTGTTGAGGTGATAAGAGGTGCTCTGGTGGGTCTTCTGCCCCCATATCCCATTGAAGCTAAAAAACACTGCGCTTGTCTGATAATTCACGTTGCCTTGCCATGAGCCCGCTGGCCAGTGTTCAACTTCACTTACAAGATAACATCTCACAACTTATACAGGTGCCGGCGTTCCCAAGTGTCACCTGAAATAACACAACTTCAGAATGTATTTCTATACTGCTATCCTATCCTAGGGTTTTTTGCAAGTCCGTATATATCTTGATGCATGACACTCCCTCTAGTGGTGACTGCAGGCAGAAAGAAATGCATCATTTAACCGGTGTTCCATCCTATTCCAAGCGATGCTGGAAGGGCAAGTTTCCAGTTCTGGGTTCCTAGGAAGCACTCTCTGTATACAGTGAGTTATAAACTACTGAAGGGTAACGGTAAGTACAATCACCAGGATCTATAGACTCTCCTAAGGGGAGAAGTGGTGACAGGTTATTAGAGCACATCATGGAGGCCCTCAGTTAATGAGCTCTGTGTTAGTGAGCCGCGGTCTCCTGTGTCCATTTTATCTGCCCAACTCACCACAGATCTCAGGCCGGCTCGCTTGCTGTTGTCATCCGCTGTCATCCAGTAATCTGATGATCCAGCAACTATTTTTAATAGAGTGTGTTCATTATCAAAATGCCAAACAAACATTTTCCGTCCTTGGCATTCGCTTATAAGATCCGTGTTCCATGGAGAATTGGAAAGGAACAGCAAGAGCAATTAAACGTAAACCATTGGCACAGAGCGCATGAAATAAGGCTCAGTCATGAGACTGCACACCATGGGAGCCGTCCAGAACATCCTGGGTAAGGAGCGCCGACACGCAGCGGAAAATAATAACCAGTAACTCTTACTTTTTGCATACAGATACGTGGATGATAAATGAAGAAATTTGTTAATTATTGATCACGGGGCATTACTATGACCAATCCCCTGCCAACCCTGTTCCAAATAACAGTCTGAAGCCCTCTCACTATTGCTATGATCTTTCCTAAATCACATCCGCACCCAAACAATGCAGCTTTCCACATATTGCTACTAACCTCAACTGCTTCCAGTGCCTGTCCAGAAAAAAGGCTGCAGACATCAAAAGGCAACTGGCCGCTTACTTTTTTGCCGTTAGGAACTGGACACTCCCTCCTTTGTTGCTAGGCAGCCAGCCGCTTCCTCCTTTGCTGCTAGGCAACTGGACAGAACATCCTTTGTTGCTAGGCAGCCAGCCACTTCCTCTTTTGCTGCTAGGCAACTGGATGCTTCCTCTCTTGCTGCTAGACAGCCAGCTGCTTCCTCCTTTGAAGCTAGGCAACTGGATACTCCCTCATTTTGCTATTAGGCAATTTGACAGAGCCTCCTTTGCTGCTAGGCAACTGGACAGAGCCTCCTTTGTTGCTAGGAAGCTACCTGCTTCCTCCTTTTTTTGTGAGGTAACTGGATGCTTCCTCCTTTGCTGCTAGGCAGCTAGCTGCTTCCTCCTTTGCTGCTAGCCAACTGGATACTCCCTTCTTTGCTGCTAGGCAACTAGACACTCCCTCCTTTGTTGCTAGGCAGCTAGCTGCTTCCTCCTTTGCTGCTAGCCAACTGGACACTCCCTTCTTTGCTGCTAGGCAACTAGATACTCCCTCCTTTGCTGCTAGGCAGCTAGTGGCTTCCTCCTTTGCTGCTAGGCAACTGGACACTCCCTTCTTTGCTGCTAGACAACTAGACACTCCCTCCTTTGCTGCTAGGCAACTGGACACTCCCTCCTTTGTTGCTAGGGAGCCAGACGCTTCCTCTTTTACTGTTAGGCAATTGGACACTTCCTCCTTTGCTGTGCTGGCTCCCATCTTCTGCTGTGACTTTGCAGGATCATGCCACAGCTCTCCTGCTCTGGAAGTGTGTTGTCGGGTTATTAAGGCAACTGACACCTGAACATGGCATCAGGTCCAGTGGCCTATTTAAAGGTAAAGTTTTGTGTCATGCCTTGCCTGCTGATTGAGGTTCATGCCCTGTCCTTGCTCTTGTTCCTTTTGCTAGTGTTAATGGTATTCTCCCCTCTCCTCTTTCAGAGGCTGTGTAGGATACCCACACCCACTTAATACTACACAGCTATATCTCTTTCATCTCATCCTCTGAGTAGCTGCTGGTCCTTCCCCCTAACTGCTGATAAGAGCAGAAAATTCCCCCCCAGTAAATTACAGCCCTCTGTGATAGTAGATTTCTCTGCTCCGATCTCCTCCACCATCCCCAGCACTTTCAAACAGCAATCTGTTATAGCTCAGTGGAAAGGCAGTGAATGCATACAGCAGGCTGGGAAATGAGTCATTCAGTTAACTCTGACAGAATTTGCTAAGATTTCAGTCTTCCAGTCTGTAGTGCCTTGGAAAATATTACAAGAGTAGAAATCAGACAGTCAAAAAATGAATGAAAACCAATTACTAAAAGTCTTCCATTTCCCCAAAAAATTGATTAAAAAAAAAAAGAAGAATGCGAATGTGTACATAGCCTTTAAGTCTGCACAGAATTTAACTTTGTAGAGCTGAAGGTTGTGCTTCAGAGCTGCTGCTCCTACTGTAATTGGAGACAGGAGTATGCAACCATCGTCAGACATTTTGGTGTTCCATTATGCAGATTCATATTTAGGTAAGGAAAACCCTTCTCTTCTGTATTCTCCATCTCTTCTACAAATCTGTCAGCTTTCTGTACTTAATCCCATAGTCACTCCCCGATGCCCTGTGCTCACTTTGATCAGTACTTACGAAAGGTTGTGTAACTAATAGGCCTGTGTGTCAAGACTCAGTGCACCGAATGATTATACAGAAAATGGACAGTCTTATTACTGATATCCTAATAAAACAAATGCTTCCATATATGATTTTTTAAGTGACCAGATTTGACCACAGTATTAACACGCGGCAAATGGCTGCCATGGATGGTGCAGTAAGTAGCTCTGTGCACTAGTGTCCCAATTCAAGTCCAATGAGAGGCAACAACTGCATGGAGTGGACATGTCCTCCCAGAGCTTGCATCAGCCTTCTTGGGGCACTAAGAAACAAGCTAAGTTTTATGGAGATTAACTTCGGTTATTGTGCGGGATTATCACCCACAGGGGGCAGAGAATGCTTAAAGCATTCCTCAGCGCTGTGAAATATATTAGCGATATGCACTGAATGGCCCCTTCATTAGAGGCCCCTGGCTGGCGCTTCTCTGTATGGATATTGCCCCCGTGACCCCGGAGTGAAGCATAAAATCATGGAACAAGTTTTCCGAGGATCAGTTTCAGTGTGAATCCACATTAGATGGAAAATCCAGCGATCTGAGTGACTTCCAACGAGGGCTGTTCATCAGTGCTAGACTAGCCAAGACCTCACTGCCAACCATGGAGGGATTTCTCGTTTAACAGTGTGGAGGGTCTACAGAGAATTGCGCGATCGAGGAAAAACATCCAGCAAATGGGGATCCTGTGGATGGAAACAACTCATCACCGAAAGGGGTCAGAGGAGGATGTCGGGAACTGCTCTTGCCAACAAGTGCTGTTTAGTCAAAAGCAGCTGAATACAACACTGGAGCTCCAACTAACATTTCCCAATGCACAACTCGCAGTTCCTCAGTGCGGATGGACTATAACAGCAGACGACCAGTTCCAGCGCCATTGTGTCTAAGAGAAACAGAAAACAGAGACTCCAGCGAGCAAAAGAGCGCAAAACTTGTATCACTGAGCAGCGGAAAAACATCTTCTGGTCAGATGGACCCAGATTTCTGTTGCCCCATGCTGATGGGAGGCCAGAATTTGGGACAAGAAGCATGAATCGCTGAGCCCTTCCTGTCAGCTGGTCAGAACATGTCAGCACCGCCATCTAATCTGCAGCAACTACAAGAAGTTTCCTGTCCGTAGGGGCCGATATTCCTGCAGAATGATTTCATCACCAGTGGGATCTACACCACAAGGAATGGCTGCGTTTCTGAAGACCAAAGGAGTCCAACACTACTAGATGGGGGCTCTAAAAAAGGGGTCATTTAGTATAGAAGCAATAGGAAATAACTAAGCAGAAGAGTAAAAACTAGACAAATAGGGCTTCGGATGAATGCTCTTTGTTGCATTGACGCGGTGCAGCCTGTAATCTGGTGCTGGGTTACAACTGGTTAATATACGGGGATGTGTGGGACGGGCAGCCTGGCACTTGCTGTTCGCTGGTGAGCACATTTGGACAAGGAAGATAGAACGGAGTGTTCTGCCAACACAACACAGAAAAACCATATTCTCTGCTGCCAGTCCCGCTGACCCTCCTCCCCCCCGACCCCTCAATATGGATGCCGCTTGTAGGCTCCCTCTTAGGTTCTCCTAGAGAATCTACTTGTTGGGCATTAAACATGCCCCTTGTACAGACGCTGCAGCTCTTGCAGGAGGCCCTTGGCGCACGCTTCACGTCTCTGTTGTTCAGTTTGATTTCTGAATTTTGCAATATCCACGTCAAGAGCAACAACATATATAATAAAGTCTGCTGCATCTGTATAGAGGTAAGCAAGAAGCAACTGGACCGTGAAGCTGATCCGAAACCTATATGTGCAGACTTTACACTTGACATTATTATATATCTAGATATGGTAAGTGAATTCCAGAGCGTCTGCTGCCGCGTCTTACAGGATCCTCTCATTAACACATCCTTTATTTGTGTCTGCAGCTCTTATGCGGAACTATGTATCTCCATGGTAACAGACAACAAACAAACCCTGCAGTCATGCTCCCTTCCATCAACCTCTTGCTTCTTGCTAGCATAAATAGGAGTTACTAAGAAGCAAGAAACTGAAGAAAGATTGTGAGGGCGATTTATTAAGACTCAGGTTGCATACATTAGACTTAAACTGAAGTCCGTTGGAGTAAAATGCACCAAACTTACTAAAGAGGCGCATAGCACTAAACAAATTTAGAGCCTCTTGTGCCGTCTAAACCATAAAATTAACTTTACAATTTGCACCACTTTGTGTCTTTTCTAAATTAAAAGGGTTTTCTAGGCCTTTTACTATTGATGACCTATCTTCAGGATAGGTTACCAATAGTTGACCGATGAGGGTCAATGGGCCCGACGTCATCATCAGTGGTCATAGTCGGAAGTGATGCCTCCTATTTGACAGTAATGAGTAGCCGGAAATGTAATGGAAGGCATTGTTCGCATTGATTTTAATGGGAGTGAAGCAGTCTAGTACACTTCTGACCGTGACCACTGATGATGCCATACAGCCTGCTGTGATCAGCCGATTGGCAGGGGTCCCGAACGGCAGACTCCACCTAAGAATTATTGATGACCTATCCTAAGGATAGTAGGTCATCAATAGTAAAAGTCACAGAATACTTCTTTACAGGAGTATTCCCAAAATTGACTTTTATCCCCTGTTCATGGGATAGATGATGAAATTTTAATTGTGAGAGTCTCAGCACTGGGACCCCCACTGATCCAGAGAACAGAGGTCCTGTAGCCCCCTTTCCTCCTTACTACGGGCTCAGTGCACCCCACAGTGAGGAAAAGATTGAATAGAGCGTGCGATCTTCAATGGAACTGCTGTAGACAGCTGAGCGCTTGTACTTGGCAATCTCCATCATCTCCATTGACATGAATAGAGCGGTACCACACACTCTCAGTCGCCACTCCCCACCACTGTAGGGGGGTGCAGTGAACCCGCAGTTAGAAGCCGAGGGGGACACAGATCCCCTGTTCTCAAGACCAGTGGAGGTCTAAGTAGTGAGACCTCTATCGATCAAACTTTTTAATCACCTGTGAATAGGTGCCAAAAGTCAACCTTTGAAATATCCCTTTAAAACTTAAAGTGACTATCTGGTCCCGGGGACAATATTTGTCAAGTGGCCAACTCCGCTATGGCTGTACTTCTATGGATCCGTCTGTTCTTGGGGTCTGTCTGCAGTCTTCCAAGATGGCCATGCCCCTTCCTAGACTACCTGATACACACAGAACACCAGTGATGTATACGTAGTCTAAGACAGGGGTCCCCAACTCCAGTCCTCAGGGACCACCAACAGGTCATGTTTTCAGGATATCCTATGGTAAGAACACCACTGGCAATGTCTGAGGCACCGGCAATAATTACATCACCTGTGCAACACTGAGGAAATCCTGAAAACATGACCTGTTGGCAGTCCCTGAGGACTGGAGTTGGGGAACACTGGCCTAAGACATTACACATTACTCTGTCCACCACCGCTTAAGTAAGCAGCACTAGCCAATCCAAAAGTAGTATGCAGTGTCTTACTACTCAGTGGTCAATGTACACCGAGTAGTGGCAGGAGTACCATGGCCAACTTAGAAGACCACAGAGGGGAACCTATAGCAGTACGACTGCAGAGGACAGCACAAGGTCATTTAATTCCGCCCCTCCAATTCCCTGGACAAATTTTGTGTCCATGGCCAGAGGGTCATGTTAATAATTGTACGGAAGCGCAAGGCAGTTCAGTCCCATCCCAGTGCATGGGTCTGAGCTGCAATACCAGACGCAACTGCTACTAAAAGTACAGAGCTGTACCTGGTAGTCAATGAAGAATGGGCAAGTGGTGCTAGCCCCTTCAATCAGCTGATCGGTGGTGTTTTTGAGTCGGACCCCCACAGACTTGAACACATTTTTTTTTCATAGCTGGAGAACCCCTTTAATGTTCAGCTGAAAGACCCTCTGTCACAAATTTTCCATGAAGAGGAGCTCTGTGCACTGGACTCGTAGGCCTGATTCACACGGGCATATGCAATTTTGTTCAATAAAAAAAACATACTATGAATTTGCGTTTTCGGTACGTATTTCCTATGTCTGTGTTGCACCTATGTGCAGTTCTTCACCTATGTGCAGTGTGTTTTTCATACGCACTAAAGAAAAAAACGGAAAGGCCTACGTGAGGCCAGTTTTGTCACAATCCACAGAAAGCCGAGTCCGCAAAAGGAAAAAAGCTGCCGTGAACACGGATCCTAATGCATGCTCGCTGCGGGTCTATTTTACGCATCCATAGACTTTAATAGGAAATTTCAGTCTGTGAATACGGTCCCATAATAGGACAGGCTGGGATTACTTTTTTTATGCGCAATATCAGTCCGCATGAATAACGTACGTCTGAATGCACCAATTTAATTCAATATGTCCGTGTGCGGTCTGTGTTCAGTCAGTAAAAAATGTGGACAGAAAATACACCCGTGTGAATGGGCCCCTACTAATGAAGCTGGGTGCGCAGAAACAAAGACAGTTCCAGTATGCGATTACCTTACACAATGGACCCAAGAAGCAGCAGTTTCGGCATGGGATTACTTACCAATATCAGTGTCTTTGTGGTTCTTAATAAACTCAGCAAGCTCGAAATTCCCAGCTATTATAGCAACCTGCAATGAAGAAAATATCAGGTCATTCCCCGATGGTGGATACAAGGGCTCTTGTCATGTAGTAAAATGGGATGTGAAGAGTTCTGGAGCGAGAAGGAGCCGATGAGCACGGCAGCTGGACCGGCGGCAGTCAGGCAGCTGCTGCTCGGTGAGCTTCAGATCGCAGTCAGCACCAGCATCTGCCGCGGACGGGCTCCCCCTCAACGACTGCCCTCTGCTCTATCACTTTGTAATTAAATAAACCATCTCGAAAGGTGCTGAGCAGAAGTTATTTGCCGAAATGAGCTAAATAACCCTTGGGCGTAACATAATTATACTTGTAAATCATGGCTGTAAGTCCACGTAGACAGGATCCGGAGCAGATTGGGTTTATTTGCCGTAATACAGAAAGAGTTTCCTCTTTTTCGATCCAGTTGTTTATGAAGATGATAGCGAACTATCAAATAGTCGTCGCTGCAGGTCCGACAGGTGCCAACAAGGCTCCTCGAATGCAGAATCTGCCACAATAGAGGACTACAGTACATAACTAAAAGACCTCTTACATGGCTGTATAATGGGGTCAGATCATTTGTCCAATCAGGGGGCCGTGTTAAAGTGACACCGATCACCGGATGAATAAGCAAAGGATTGTTTGTTGGATGACTGCATCGTTTGCGCGGCACTAAAAAGTCATCGTTGTCAGCAGCACATCTCCATGTCAGAACTGGGCAAGTGCTGCCAACAATGAAGAAACTATGAGAAGTAAAGATGGCATGAAGGATCATTTGTCCCCTAATATACTTGTACTATGTGAAGGGAAGGTTTCTTATTTGTATAGTGCAGCGCTTTCAGGTAATTTTGTTTATTACCCCACCAGCAAGCTGGGTACTCATTTTACTGACCACGGAAGGATGGAAGGCTGAGTCAACCTTGACCCAGCTACCTGAACCCTGCGGGATTGAACTTGCAACCTTCAGGTAGTGAGTAAGAGCTTAGGATTGCATTCTACTGCCTCAACACTCTGCACTAAATCTCCTATTGTACATGTGAAATGTATCTATAGGCGCCCCAAACTCCTGACGGAGGAGTAAAGAGAGTGTCTTTTTGGCCTCTGTTGGGTTGGTATTTGTCAGCATACCTTTTTCTCAGTCTCAGTCTGTTGGTTGTAGTAACAAGAACCATGAACACGGAGATTCAGGCAACAATACGCTGCTGACATTGTGATAATACTCTGGGAATGGGCGGCCATACTTCCAACAAGACAACGCGCCTCATCACACATCCAGCGCCGTTTTATGTTGGTTTAAGTATGTGGATGCCCCACGATTGGACTGGCTGCATATACTCGTGTTAAAGAACCCTGAGGGTGCTGCAAACACAGTGTGAATATACCCTTATTCAAGTGTAGTGACCTGGACTGGCACTACAGGATAAAAGTACTTTACCTGCAAGTTAAGAGCAACTGTTCTAACTACCAGTTCATTTAGCAAAGTGTAGTTATGCTGGACTTCATTTAATAAAAAGAGGGAGTCCGGAAACTAAAGAGTTATGGTTGTTTAGGCACCATCGTAAATCAGTTAGTTTGTGCAGAGCTGTGACAGGCTCCCTGAGTGGAGAAAAGGTGGGAGCTCCAGTTCATTTTGTATTGCGCAGTTCTTTTTATGATAAACAGTGTTATAAGACGAAAGTGAAGGGGAGTAGGCAGTAGAGTGAGACAGTGAAGAGGTCAGTGGGAGAGGAGGGAGAGGAGCCAAGATGGGAGATGGACATGGAGGAAGCGGATAGCCATGTGAAGACCCAGCTTCTTCCTTCTCCTCTGTCCTGCTGAAATTAGAGACACGTTATGTAAATTTTAAAGCAAACCTGTATGCAGCAGCCCATAATTCAGTCAGACGCTGCAAAACTGTTTGTTTTCTCAAACCTGATGTCAGTTCAAGCCAGTTCTGCTTTCTACTGGACTGCAATACAGCCGCAAAACTTTAGACAAGAATTAGAGAATCTTCTTTAGTGAGTACTAAAGAAAACTTGAGAACTGTGCTTCAGGAATGGCAAAATGGTTAGTGGGGTTGATAAGGGGTATTCTCTCATCAGATCTCTATATAGCTCTTCCTTAGCTCAGATGCTGCCTCCGCAAAGTTTGTTTATCCGTGTATAAAGTGTTAAACAGTATATACTGTATGCAAGTTGTATATGTAATTTCTGGTACTTAAGAATAATGCAGACAACCACGGGCCTGAAAGTAAATGGTGTGCCTGTCATTTACCTACATACGTGTGTTAGTCTTATTTCGCTACCAAGCGCTTTTAATCCAGGCACTGGCGTCACGATCACCTAATTCCATTAGTCGTCCAGATCCTGTTGTATACCTTCAACGGTGAACGAGATTACAAAGAGGGTGCTGCACTCATTGCCACCGTGAAATAGCTCCACAGCAACATCTTGAAAACCGCTCAGAGAGTGCAGGGCTCTTCCCACTTGTCGCCCGTTGCACAAGCACAAGTAATCCCCACCTAATAGTAAAGGTAATGGGACTAAGGGCCCTGTTACACAGAACGATTGTCACTCAAAAAATCATGTGAATTTGAACAATAATCGTTTAGTGAAAACACGGCCAACGATGAAACGATAAAAGATAATTAATTCGCTTACTGTTTCTTTAATTTTATGCAGGCATAAAAAGAATTGTTCACTCATTCACAAGTTGTTGTGTGTGAACAGCAATTGTTCAGTCGTTGACATTCACTGTGGGTATACACCAGCTACACAAGCGAACTCGGCATCAATCACTCCTGCTAACGATTTCTCACTCTGTATAAGAGGAGTCTTACTAAGACTTGGTCCGCTCTCTGCAAAGCAGCCACAAGGTCTGCCCGATCATCTAGGATCTGTAATGGAAGACCTATTGGTGATAATGAAGAAAAGAAGGTATGAAATTTGTGATAACGACCCCCAGAATTGTAATTCTTTATTATAATTTTAGAGAACCATCTCCTTCATTACACATTTCATAACAGCGATCAACCATGTTTTGTCAACTTGACGGAGAATCGCTGCCGCTTTTCTTTTGGTCTCGTTATGTGGTTTGATATTGACATGACTTCTCTTCATTGTAACGGCCTACAAGTGTTAATCAAGACTTCAAGGAAACAGCCACACTGTATGAACGCACTAAATCAAGGGATAATGAGACGTCTCCGTGAACCAATGTCTGGCGCGGCACAACGAAATGGCCTTACAATGCTAAATGCTGAAGTGTTGGAAAAGAACCAGCTGCAGAGAACCATTTACAGACTGATTGCCGACTTCCTGTTCTCTCCCGCTGGTTTACTAAGATTTATTCCCCACGCAAAATGCTTACTGCAGATGAGAAATGGGACCTGCAAACTCAATAATCTGGTTAGCATCAGAAGTGGTTGCAGCCGTATATGATCACGTTCAAGAACTACAAAGACTTGGGGCAGCAGAGAACTTCTAGAGATCCATCTGCTTTCACAATCCTATGGTTACTAGCTTTCTTCTAAAAGATGGTGGACATCCTGCTGGTAATAAGGCACAGTATTAGTGCAGTATGTCTCCACCAGAGGTATGAGTTGGCGGCCTCAGCTACAGGTAACCCCCCAGGTCACGCCCAAAAGCTTCCAATTGGCTCACGCACACAAATACCTTCTGAGCTAACATGACAAGCAATCGGTCCAGAGGCTATGGCCACCTCCGAGCTGCTGACCCGACTAGCATTGGTTTTCTTCGCTGCTGAAAATAAACCATCGCTCGCTGGTGTTCGGGAAGTGGGAGCTTGGAGGTGGGCGTACTGGCTGTTCGGGAGCTGGGGTCACGGGAGCTCGGAGCCTTGGGGCTGATCGCTCGGCAGCTCAGCTCAGAGTTCAGTAATTTGGAAAGGTGGAGGTGGCCGTGCTCGGGAGTTCAGATCGGAAGCTCGGGAATCTGTGAATGTGTGTGTGAGTCAGCCAATCGGGAGCTTTTGGGCAGCTTTGAGCGTGACTTGGGAGTTACCTGCAGCTGAGCCCGGCCAATACATACTTGCGGTGGAGACATACTGCACTAATACCATAAGACACTTATTCTTTAGCAAAACTTCTCTCCATTCATACATGAACTCCACCTGTCCTGACCTCCGCCTGTGATATCGTATACATCTCAGCCTGCCTTGTTGGTGCTACACTAACGTGCCTTTCACTTATCTGGGTCAGCTGCCACTGCACTGAGACTTGGGGTATTGGCCTGTGGGCTCCTGCAAGCTAAGACCAGGGCCCTCAAAAAGGAGTTAAAGGGTCAAAACTAGGAGTCCTTGATGCGGCCTTCAGAAGTAGCTCAAAGCCAAATCGGTTGGTAGCACAGCAGGTCCACACCCACTGTGGGACAACAGTTTTGATCAAATCGGCTGTCAGACAGACAGGCGAGGATCTGCCTTGCGACACACCAATTTACTCTGAGGCTATATAAGGAGGCAGCACTTGTGAAACCCAGTTTTCACCCTTGACCGCTCCAAGTGTGATCTGGTCTTTGTTGCAGGGTCCTCAAGCCATTAGGTCGCTCTCACACCGCCCGATCGTGGTACAACGCCTCTATTGATTGCAATGGGGCCGTGCAGACCTGCGCTCGAAAGCAGTGTTTCTAACACCATGATTTTTTAACACTGTCTGTTCTATTTTTCTGCGTTTTTGTGTTTACGGCACCTCATCACCCAATGATGGGGTATGTTAAAAAGCGCTGTGAAACACTGAACAATGCATTCGTAAACGCAGCAAGGAACTGTGGTAAATGCCGCTTTTTGGAGCAGCGTTTATCTGAACGCATGTGTGAGAGTGGCCTTACTCACAAAGATAGTCTCACTGGTATGGCTGCTGTAACTGCATAGGACCAAGGTGTAGTACTTGATAGTGTGAAGTGAGAGGTAACCGTAGGACTAGCAGTGGTCAGGGCTGACCGCACAACTTCAGTAATGAGGTCCAGGCAAGAGAGAAATAGCAAAGTCCAAAAATATAGCTGAGGTCAGGGGCACGGGAATCAGAAATGCCAAAGAGCAGGTAACGCTCAGAACCGAAGTACAGTCCATAAACTGGGGCTTTGTCACAACCGATGGGACCAATGGCTTAGCTATACTCTATGAGAGCGCATGGCCAACATGGCTAGAGGTGGAACAGGAATGGAAGAGGGCAGAATTTGGTAGCCTATCCTGGCACTTTAAGAACGGAGCAGCAGTGCACACGAGAGACCTGCGAGCAGTGGAGGAAGTGTGGCGTGCAGGGCAAGGATGGCAGCGGCGCCAAACTGTGGCCCAAGCAGCAGGTGATCTGGAAGGACAGCGGCGGCGCACCATTACATCGGCATTTAATGGAAGTCTAGATGTTCTATATTGATGTTTGGGAGATGCCACATGGAGGAGAGCCACATTTACGCACACGCTCAGTGCATATTATATCCCTGCCAACACTGAATTAATGCCTGTAATATAAAGAAGCAAATCAATCACAAGGGCCATTTATCCCACAATCATAATAACCGGCTCAGATTAGAACCACTAAATGTGCTGCCTATGGAGGCAGAGACGCACTCTCGTGATTTAGCTTGCGTGCGGGGGTGACTACAAATGAAGATTTAGCAGATGCATGTCATTACTTCATCAGAAATTAAATTACGTCGGGCTGCAGAAAACGTACAATATCAATATATCAAAATTGTCTGCAGCTGATCTCATGTAATGCGCTGGCTTGTAGCGGCTCCCGTTTATGTAAGGGATCCGAATAAATACACCAAGCAGTCATAACATTAAAACCGCTGACAGATGAAGTGAATAACATGGACTTTGGAGGTACTTCCGTAAACTTGGTCAGAACTACAGGCACCAAGTGCAGTTTCAGTAGCAGGAGTCCGGCATGGAAGCTGCCAGCAGGCGAGGCATGGATTACTCGACAATGGCGCCCGCCAGGGATATATCAGGCAGTAAGTCAAGTCTTGTCGTTGATGTTGAAAGCAAGTAAAATGGAGAAGTGACAAGGGTCGAACCGTGACGTGTAGACAACTGGTCAGAGCATCTCCTAGTGGAGGGACTCCAAAGAAGGACAACCAGTGACAGCATGAAGGGCATCCATGGCTCATTGATGTGTATGGGGAGTGAAGGCCAATCCCACAGATGAGTGAGGCCGCCTTACACACGAACAGATTTTTGCTGGGTGCTGCATATACTGTTAATAGTATTCTATGGGAAATCGTTTTTTTCTTGAACACTCGTGGAAACAGAATGCGACTTCCGCGAGCGGAGGAAATAATAGCAGCATGCTCTATTTTTTCCCGGATTACGTGCGGACGGCTTCCATTGAGGTCAATGGAAGCTATCCGTTCCATGGCCCGGCCGTAATTAACATTGCAGACAGGTCGCAGATTCCACGTCAACACCTAGCGACGGCGCAGGAAAAATAAACATTTGAAAAAAAATCTGTACTGCGCATGTCCAACGGCAGCTCACCATGACCAGAAAGGATACAGGTACGCAGGGTCATCGGCCGCGGTCAGGGTCTGATTCCACTGCAGGCTCCGGGCTCTGCTGTGTGCAGGCGGCCCGACTGTAGGAAACATTACTGCTACGATAGAACGATGTCAGGTCACCGAAGACACTGCAGGTTGCTGTGCTTGGGGATGCAGACCAGTCAGAGCGCCCTTGTTCCCTGCCGATAGTGCCTACAATGGCATCCAAACCGGAGCATAGAGCAACGGAAGAAGGCGACCTTGTCTGATGAGTCCCATTTTACAATATGTGGATATTCGAGAGCGTCACTTAGCCGGGGAAGAGATGGCAGCCAGAATGCACTATGGGAAGAAGACAAGCTGGCGGGGGCATTGTGATGGGCATTGTGCTGCTAAGAATCTAGATCCTGGCATCATGTGGATGTGGCATGTGCCACCTACCTAACACTATACAAACAAGTAGCCATCATTGCAGCGAGATGATGCCCCTGGCCACAATGCAAAAACTGTTCAGAAATGCAAGTCAAGAAGGGTATCATTTCTCCTTAGGGAAAGTACCTAGAAGGTATGAGGAGGCTTATAAGGCCATTCAGGCTTCTCTGGGAAATTCATGCAAATGGTAAGATGGAACAATACCTCTGCAGCGCCACCTATTGGAAGGCAGTATGCCTGCAAGTCAATATCATATTTATTTAAATTATATATAATTAAAATATTTTTTCCTGGTTTTCAACAAATAATTATAATAAATAGCGTATCAGAGAATGAAAGTAAAGACAACTTTTCCATCTATCGTTAAAAGGCTATATAGCTCATCAGCTCCAAGGGGTAATTTGTCCTTGACTAGCAGTGTTGTCGGAGGGACGGCCGCAGGCATGATGTGTACAGAAGCCCAGTGGGCCCCGTCTGTCCCGCCGTCACCCGTATGATCATTACACGTGTAGATGAAGCCACGCAGCACCCAAGGCACAAAACTTTTATGTGAATTAAAGAACAAACAATTGCCGCTCCTTTTGGACACGGGGTAAAGGTAATGGAATTAATTAGTGATCATCTAGAAACTTCTCAGTGTCTCCGGGATATTTTTTACCACATTAAAGAGGTAAAACTATTTAATTAAAAAGCAATGTAAAAGGGTCCTGCAGCAATGCTCCTGGGGGAGAAGCTCTACCACATAGAAACCAACCTAACGTACACTAATTAAACGTGTGCCGACAGGAGCCCCTATGTAATCACACTCAGGGAAACCAAAGAAAAAGGCACTAAGGACCTTATAATGGCGTAATGGCTGACACACGGTGTAAGTGACGTCTTCTGCTGGCGTTGGTCCCATCTATGGGACTTCAAATAGTTACAATATTAAAAAACATGAAAACCCCTTGAAGTTCTTGCAAATTTCTTACTGTTTTCTCCATATTCTCCTGTAGAAAATAGTGCAGCTCGAGGCTGCGGCAAACTAAGTACCTGCGGCTTTCTACAAGGTCTGGGGTCTCACTTTTCCAATGTGAGGTCTGAAAGCTCGCATTAACATCATGTATTTTTGTTAGCCATTAAAAGGCATCATATCTACAAGATCACACTGTTCCAATTCCAAGCAGCATTCCTAACCATGTGATCTCTATAATGGAACACAGTCAGCATAGATTTGGGTCCTTTTAGGCCCCATTCACACAGCGTATTTTTACGCACAAAGTGAGTTCACATGGGCGTATTTTTCCTGCACATTATGACCCTGCAAGAAAAAAAAATGTAGCATGCTCTAGTAACCTGCACATTTGCGCTCTTAAAGTCCCTATAGAAGTCAATGAGGAATGCGTAAAATACGCTAAGAGATGCGTGAAACGCTACGTAATTGCTCAGGAAAAAGAACACATCAGGAACTCACTTCAATCGGTGAGTCTGTTTGCCGCATGCATAAGAACACGCCTTATGGGCACAAAAAGTACAATTTTAATATGGCGATGCGCACCCAAAGCAGCATAGTTCATTCCGCAAATACGCAATGCTCAGGCGCACGCAGATACGCAAATGCTCGTGTGAAGAGGCCTTACACTGGCAGATTTTCTGCCAGAAATAAGCCCCAATTGATGATTTTGCAAGTTGTTCGGGACTCGTTCCGCTCCATTTACGATTGGGACTACTACTATACATTCCCCAGCGATTATTCGTACAACCGTGCGGCCATATACAGTTCTTTAAAACTTTATGTTTTGAAATAGAACAGTAACAAACTTATTTCTGGAAAGAACTGTTGGCCAGCAGTGAACCCCTGCAACCTGTTTCATAGGGTACAACCACTGACCAGTTCCCTTTAATCAGGACCCTTTAGTTCTCTGGCATGTCTATAATAAGAATTGCATTCTTCACGAATTAAGAATTCTGGAACATCTTTTGTTAGAAGTCAACATTGTGCTGTTCCTCTATTATTCCTCCTGGAAACTCATGAATAAAACTGACAGGTGTGGCTGCTACTAGTTGGGGGGGGATGTCCTTACATAGTCTCACACAACCCACTCAGTGCTGACAGTCTCAAATAGTGTAGGGACACGCCTCTTTGACAAAGGGGAAAGGTAACACTCAATTGTCAATTTACTCATAAATTTCTAGGAGAAATAACTGAGGAATGGTACAATGCAGAGTTATAAAAAAAGATGTTCCCGAATGGTTAAAGGGGAATACAAGTATTGAGACCAACATCTTTGTGGTAGAAGCAATGCAAAGTAATATATGGAGGGGGGAGTCTCCTGTCCAGTTTACGAGGACCGTGTCCCATGGAGGGAAGGAAGTGACAATCACCTTTAGTACACAGACCATCAATTCAAATGTATGAAGCTGTAGACAAGGTGATGTTCTTCCTGCCTCATCTGTACCTGATTTTGCTTATTAGATGCAACACTGATATAAATGTTCCCCCTAATCAGATAAGATTCTATACATCTGTTCTACAAGACTTTGCAAATAACCCTGTACATGCACAATCTATCTGTACAGTGAAGCCAGCGTCTCCGCTCTCACTCCCTCCACCCTACATGCAGCAAACTGGGTACGAAAAAAAAACCTTGCAGCCCACACATTGCGTAACTCTCAGCATATATGAAGCAGAACCGGAGAAGATGGCAAACGACTGCAAGAATGCTAAAAAAAAATATCACTGCAGACCCCCCACCTTCTTTTAATGCAATCATGTCACTTGTTAATATCGCTGTAACAAGCTTTCATTTAATTGCTACTTAATTTGTTAAAATGTATCGTGGACAAAATCCATTTAAAGCAGTTGAAATAGTCACAGCGAATAGATTAAACCCAACGCTGCGGTCACGTAACCAACTCTCCTGCTAATACGGTTAAGTTCTGCAAATTAAAAATAGCTTCTGCAACCTCTGGCTCTCCAGCTGTTCCAAAACTACAAGTCCCAGCATATCCTGCTGGGAGTTGGAGTTGTCTCTATAGCTTCTCCAGCTGCTGCAAACGAATGCACTGGGGAGGTCTGCAGTGATGGATGGCACAGCAAGGGTTAAGGGAGCAGACGATCCCAGATGACTGGGTGCAACAGTTCTCTAGGGAAGCGGGATCTGTCCGTAAGAATGATAGCCTGACAAATGCAGCGGTCCTCAGGTAATTACCTTCAGCTCTTCTCCCCGTCCTGGCTGAGAGTGCTCATCTCTTCTCACACTCTATTCCCTGCCTCCAGTATCCTCCTCCGAAATATATGCTGGATGCTGTTGCTTCTGTGCTGCAATTGAGTGATCTGCCAATAATGGCCTGCTTACTTATTAAAAAAAAAAGTCTCTTAGCAACCATTTCTTAGATCTTAATGTGTAGCTCCTCCAAATATGAATCATTATTCCATCTGTGCTTTGACAATAGTCTTAAAATAGTTCTCACATGTCAGGTATGGTCAGCGTCGGATGTAAGAACGGAGCAGATGACGCTGCTCCGCTTCAACATTCTGTAGTGGACAAGAGATGTTACAGCAATTCTGACCTAAAGTGCCAGCTCGATATATGGCAATGCTGGCAGAATACCTGCAGTAAATTGCTTGGGCAACAGTTGAACTAAGCTACAGTTCAGGGCAGAGAGGGTGTAGCTGTATCAGGAAGTACCTGTGCCTCATATCTACAGCCATTACTGTCTCTTTAACAGGAATGTGTAGCAGCGGTCTCTCTCTCGTCAGGACTCAAACCTGGGAACTCCTGTGCTCTAGGCGGCAGCTCTACCTATTGAGCTATCCAGCATGCTGGACTGCTCCCCTGCTGTGTTGTAGCCTAGTCCTTGGTTCTGTTGATCCAGTTCCTGCCTTCCTGACTTGTTCTGCCCTGTTACCTTGATTGGACTTCCTAAATAAACCTGGCCTTGTACCTCACTCCTTGCATCTCACTCCTTGCATGATTATTGTGCTCCCAGACAATTGCCAAGTTTCACCTCCTACCTGCTCCTCAATACTGCAAATTGACATTACCTGTTACCAACCTCTAGCTTTCCACTGACTACGCTACATGACTGCTCCTTTATACCAAAACTGATATTACCAATTATTGACCTCTGGCTTTCCACTAACGACAGCAAGTGCCTACTCCTTTATACCGCAATAGATATTACCCATTATTGACCTCTGGCTTTCCTCTGACTATGTTAACTGTCCGCTCGGGTTACAACAGAAATGCTACGGACCTGCACCAGACGCTTACAAAGTGCCTAAGCAAGGCAAGAGTAAGGGAATACGCTGCTGAGAAAAGACGCCAAGTGCCAGGTCGCTGTGGATATTCTGCTTCAGTGTCCTGATTGCGGAATCAGAGTGTAGTTCTTGCTGAATGCAGCAAAGTACCCAACCCTAAACAAGGGAGCAACTCGGAGGAAAACAAAGATGAATACACAGTTTGATCCCTCCTGCGGCAGAGAGATGCTGCCGGCTTCACATCAAGCCCTCTGACTGAATCTGCAGGTGAGAAAGTTACATTTTCCTTGCAAGTTACCATTATCAAACCGCTTTTGAGCAGCATTACGGACTGGTCCAACATGTAGTTGTGGCCTATTACCTCGCCTCTCTATGTTCCCTACATTGTGGGAAATACCTGTGACTGCATTTATGCCCAGGTCCGACCTTGCCTTATTGTCCGGAGCAACTTCGCCTACATGACCCGACCTCCACCTGCCTACCCACCTGCAACCTGTCTCACTTAATCACAATGCCAGTTGGGCGTTAAATGGCAGAACTCAGCTTCACCTTTTGCAGTCATCTACCTATGTCTCTTCCTAATCTCACCCTGACACTGTCCCTCAACCCCAGACCCCACTGTCCCTAAACAGCCCTAAGCTGTCTCTATGGATGGCCCTGTCTAAAACAATATCCCTTAAAAATACAAGATGGTTAGAAGAGCCTAGATAAGAAACAAATGCAGTGATGACCCAAAGCTGACAGATACAAACAAGGAAGAATTAAACCACAAAATAGGAGACACAAACTGGACAAGAAAACCGAGGAGCAAAACACATTGACGCAGATTTGCTAATCCTGTTGAATACTTAGTGCAAATGTAGATTACAGAGATCTCTCCCATCATCTATTTATATCCAGGACTGTGACTGTAACAAAGAGGCGCCCTCTATGTCTAGAGGAAAGATAGGGGTTCTTTACTGCAACAGCAGTGAGACTATGGAACTCTTTCCTGAGGACGTGGCGATGGCGAACTCGATAAAAGAGTTCAAAAGGGACCTGGACACCTCTCTTGAGCGTTATTAATGATTATGACATATAATATTGTAACTTCAAAAGAGTTGGTGATCCGGGGATTATTCTGATGGCTAGATTGGAGTCAGGAAGGAATTTTTTCCCCCTAAATTAAAAAAAAAATTTAACTTTTACCCCATTGTTTTTTTTCCCCCCTTCCTCTGGATCAACATTGTGGGGTAATAGGGTGAACTGGATGGACATATGTCTTTTTTCAGCCTTACATACTATGTTATGTATTAGACAGTCTTAAAATGTGCCAAATTTTATCACAGTGGCTTATGCTGAATGAGGATTCTGGTGCTTCTTTAGACTGTCTAATTAAACTTTATACCACATATTAGTTGGATTACTTTTACAATAGATTTTGCGATAAAATGACTAATTATGATAACGGTCATAATTAGGATATGCCTCCTTTTTAGTGAAGCGACAAATCCTTCCCACGAAGCCACACCCCTAAAGCACATAAACAATCTGGTGCCAGGTGTAGTGGCCTAGAGTTAGGGATCCCCTCCAAAACTTGTGAATGTCTATTAAATGTAGGTCTTATGTCATTTTCTGTAATGTGGTATAAGTCAATATTATGTGTATTGGAGTTCGCAAGCATGGAAGGGTTAATGTCTGTTCATGTCTCGTGCTGTCTGGAAAATGTATCTATCTGTCTAGCTGATGACTGGTCTGTGTCCACATGATGTTTTGAGTGAGAGATGTCAAAATTAATGTGCAGTAAGGAGTGAGAGAGGAGAAGAAGTTAGTCAGTGAGAGCTGAGTAAGCAAGAAGTTAGTCAGTGAGTGGGGAGATGGAAGAGGCTGAGAGATGGTCTGCCGCTCTGGCTTGGGCCCAGACATTCCAGGAACCCTCCATGTAACCACTAATCTTAAAGAGAGTGAAAGCCCGGAGAAAATGGAAACTGCTTCTTAGCGAGATACAAGTGAGTGTATGAAGGTGGAGAGAGATTGTTTTTCCAGGATAGAGTTCCGACAGATAACTTAGACTGTGGATATACAAATGCCCCGAGAATCCTCACTGCTACAACACTACAAACGGTTTCTGTAAAAAGACTGTTAGATTGACTTGAATTTCAAGAGTTTAAGTAAACGGACAGAACCCAATGTTCCCAGTTATCGTTCAGAAAATACCCTGTGTGTGGATTACTTTATTCTATGGGAGTGATCCGCCGCAGAGGACAGACGTTGGCGTCACAAAAAGTGACAAAACAGGACGTAAGGTAAACTTGGTTGTTGGTCTCCCCCTGTGGTAATGACGTCTGGTTCCTAGCCACCCATAGTGAGGAGATGGTAGAGCCTCGTGACAAGGGTTTTTTCGCTACCCCGCTGCCTTCTCGGATGAGGGCCTGCTACTCGGACACTGCACAAGCACATAATGTACAAGAAAAGGGTAAATCTGCCCCATTGACTGGAGAGACTAGACAAGACTGGACTAGAAGTAGGCACTAGAACTAGAGCAAGAATACTAGATAGAACACATGTTGTCATAGCTATCAACAGCACCACACTGCAGAAATCAAAAGTATTTATAGTAAAACTAAGCACTCTGTAACTGTTTCCTCCACACCCTATCCTGCTGTGCTATGAAATGAATGGAGCGGCAGTATACAGGTTAGGACTGCCCTTCTTAGGATTGGTGGGGGTTCCAGCAATCAGGTGTGGATAGAGGATATCCATTATATTTTAATCCAACCCCTTTAAGGGCGCCCACCGACTGGCGTTTGCGATTTTCGTGCGTGAAAAACGCAGCGTTTTTGGTGCGTTTTTCGCGGCTTTTTCCGTTAATTTACATTGACATTCATGGGTGCATTAAGAGAAAAATAAGGACACATATGCAACTGACAGTTCCTATGTTAAAAATTGCAACGGACTGAAAAAAAAAACACCAGTGGACAGGAACACATTCAAAACTAATTGCTCTTGAGAAAAAACGCAAAGGAAAAAAAATCGCCAGTGGGTGGGCGCCCTAAGGACTGGTCAAAAATGACTGCAGTTGCAATCTTATATATAAAACGCAAAATCTGTTTACGTTATTTGCAAATCCATAGTTCTGGTCCAATTTGACTGAAAATTTGCATGTGCGTTCTTCAGCACCGGCGATGAATACTGGTGGAATTAAAAATAAAAAACTCATCGACTTCCCCTGTAATTTTTGTTGCCAATAGCAACCAATCACAGCTCAGCTTTCATTTCTTATACTCCTTCATGTAGAGGTGCCATGGTGCAATGCTCTGCGGCACAATGCTAATGCCGAACTCCTTCTACAAACTGGAAACTTAAAATCCCTACCCGTGTCCGGCGTAGATGCTGCATGCAGCGGCCCAATGGACAGAAAGGCGAAGGGAAGGCAGGTGCACATAAGGGGGCGACACCAACAGAGGCAAATGAACAGAGAAACATACAAAAGAGAGGGAGAAACAGATTCGGATATCATAAGGGGTTGTAGGCAGTGGTGTACTTCTGTAACAGGGTAGCACCTGTCTAATTGTGTTGCATGGTAATGGAACATTGTATCATTGTTTTTACTGTTTGAAGTATTCTATGCTTAGATACAGGGAGCAGATACCAGGGATGCACAGCGGAGGTCTCACGAGAGGCAAAGCTTAGATATCGGACAGCCAAAAATTGTGCTGCGTAGTTGCAGTGCGAGGACATCGCCGTGAAGCAGATGCCTCGCCTACAGAAAGCTTCCAGTAAGTCGCAGTTAAGGAGAGTCTGAAAGGGTCATGCCGGACTCTTGCTACCTAAATGCAACTTGGTACCTGGAGTTCTTGTGCCAATCCCCCAACCTTGGTTTCCCGTTCCTGTCACCATGGGGTACCGCATTTCTAATGGAGGCAGACCATGCAATCGCTATGGAGCCCATGGGGCAGGAAGGCTTGGCTCGGACTCTGATTGCCCATGCAGGAACCGCATAGCATGGCCTGTTGATATCAACACTTCTGATCATATCAGACAATACTGCATCTACCACCGGGATCTCCTATTCTTTTACCTACAGGCAGCCTTCATGAATGTGCATGATCTGCTAGTTAAAGAAGAATTCCATGGCAACCAATGGAGCGTAGCATGATTGTTCTTAGATTCTATATGCCATTTGAGGTACAGCACAGAATGATCCCATATCCATGCAGTATTCTGGCACATAATCTAAAGCTGGATGTACAAATGAAGCAAAGTAGGTCATCAAGAGTTGATCGGCAGCAGTC
Source organism: Eleutherodactylus coqui (assembly GCF_035609145.1). NCBI lineage: Eukaryota > Metazoa > Chordata > Amphibia > Anura > Eleutherodactylidae > Eleutherodactylus > Eleutherodactylus coqui. The sequence continues at coordinate 129,702,354 of NC_089847.1, read as the reverse complement.
TGCCACCCGGTTGATCACCAGGCGTACTGTAAGCAGTGCTGTAGCAGATAGTGCTGTCCGTATGGCAGTGGCTCAGTTTGGTACTGCGGGCACAGCTCCCCTTGAATTCAATGTAATACCAACCCAGGCCACTGCAATGTTAACAGGGCTATCTGCTTTCAGTGTTGTCTGCAGTGACAGCGGATCCAGCAATCAACAGAGTAGCAGACCCCTTGACCAACTATTAAACCGAAGGGGCAGCAGCTCTGCTCCAACCACCATTCCCCTTCAGCTTTCGTCACCAATCCTTAATTTTGGCCTCACTTTTGACTTGGGAAATCAGCCCATTATAGTGAATTTTAGTGTTGCTAACAAGAACCAAAGGGGCCCAGGGGATGGAGACAGTGGGTGCCCTTGCAGTCAGACTCCCACCAGACCTTTATGCCATACCCTAACTATGCTACATAAATAAGTCTGATGGGAAACCCCCATATGGGGGCGCCATTGTGCAACAGAGCATAAATGATATAACAGACATAACTGTAATGAACCTTACTGTGGTTTTACTGATAGGCGGCCTCCTGCTCGGTAGGTGATGCCGTCGATGTTAGGATGATGTGCCGTGGTGTCTCAGAGACCATAACTGAATGCACAGAAATATAATAGGATGCAGTTCCTTTGTGTTTCCACTTGGGTGATTCCACATGTGGACAGTTTAAGAGCAGAGTCTTGTTACCAGCGAAGCAGAAGGTTTAGTGCGGAGAACACTACTGAAGGCTCCTCAGGACACAGGCAAGCATTTTTTTCCCCTTGGCTACAAGAATTTTCTTAAAGTCTTACATAGTTTTAAAGAGGATTTCCAGGACTAAACTACTGATGATCGGTCCTCAGGATAAGACATCAATAGTTGATCGGTTGGGGTCCGACGCTCAAGATCCCTGTCGATCACCTGATTGAAGAGGCCACAGCACTCCAGTGAGCACCCCGACCTCTTCTCAGGCCAGTGACATTACGTTCCTTCATAAAGTGGCCTGAGAGCAGCATTCAAGTGAATGGGATGGAGCTGCAGTACCAGACACAGCTGCTAAACAATGTACGGCACTATGCCCAGTAGGGACTGAAGTGTTCGCGGGGCTCACCGGAGCGCTACTATCATTTCAATCAGCCGGTCAGCGGGGATCCTGAGCAGTAAACCTCCACTGATTAACTATTGATGACAGATCTTGATCAGTAATCGATAGTTAAGTGCTGGAAAACTCCTTTAAGGCTGAATCCACTTGTAGCAGATTTTTGTACGTGTGGATTTTGTTGCAAATTTAAGTACATATTATAAAAAAGGATGAAATCTGTGATAAAAATCTACACACAGCACACATGCAGCTGATATGAACACGTGAAGGTATCTTTACACGAGCCGATAGTCGCCAGAATAAATCGCAGAATCGAGCGAGAAGTCGTCCAGTAGTCGCTAGCCATTCTGTTTCAGCTCACAGAGACGGAACGACTTCTCACTTCAGGAAAACAGGAGTCACTCAATGTTTGAGTGACTGTCTGTTTGCAGTGAATGGGGGTGGGAGACCAGAAGAGATCTCCAGCGCGCTCCGCCTCCATTCTCTGACACACTATTCCTAATGTGCGATATTTGCGGGGACGGCTGTCGGGTGCTCATGTGCCCAACAGTTGTACCATGTAAAGGTAACTTAAAGCATATCCTTAAAGAACTTATTGGGGACAGTTATTTTTTGTGTGGCGCAGAGTGTTAAGGCAGCAGAAATTTCAATCCTAAACTCTCGCTTATGACCTGAAGGTTGTGGGTTCAATCCCTGCGTGGTTCAGGTAGCTCAAGGTTAACTCAGCCTTCTATCCTTCTGAGGTCGGTAAAATGAGTACCCAGCTTGCTGGTGGGTAAAAGATGACTGGGGAAGGCAGTGGCAAACCCGCAAAAACAGTCTGGCAAGAAAACGTCCCAATATGACGTCACCCCAGGAGTCAAGTCTTGCACCAGGGGACTTTACCTTTACCCATTTTTCCAAACGCTGCCCACCATGCTGTGTCAACACAAAAGCCATAGTCCCCTTCCTATCTATACCACCGCTGTTCCGCCCCCGGATGGCCTTCACATTAAACCACAAAGCAATGACAATCCTGACAAAGAGACGTGCGAATCCTACAGCTAATCATCGGCTGAAGTGAGGCAGTGATTGGCTGCAGCTGTCTCATGGCCCTAGTGTCGGTGATATCGTCGCTGGCTCTCTACATACAGAAGTGGGGACCAGCTGAGGACTGAGCATCAACAGGGGAGCAAGAGAGGTTGAGTATGTTGGTACAGTGTGATCGGACGCTTTTGAAAAAGGACATTGTCCCCAGATAATCCTTCTATTCCGCTCAGAGTTTTTTTTTTCTGCTACATGTAGATGGAATGTTCTATATATGCAGATAATGTGGTGACCCAGAATAGTGTTAATCCAGTTCTGGGATAGGAGCATGCGTGCTTTGATGATGTGCCACTACTTCTGTTGTATATTACAATGGATGTATTTTTATCTAGTTAACCCCTTAAGGATCAGGATGTTTTGGTCATAAAAGGACCAGACATTTTTTAGGGATTTTACCCTTGTGGTGGTTTTAATGCCCTATTTTTGCTAATTGTTTTTGCTGCATTTTTTTCCTGTGACATATAGAGTATTTTTAATTATGCTTATTTACTGGCAGTTTTTTAAGTTTTTTAGTTTTGGGGGGGTTAAAAGCTAAAACAAATATATATTTGTTTTAAATTTATAGTTTTTTTTTAAATTAGTATATTTACACTAAAATAAAAGTATGTGAATGGGTTCCTCATTTTGATTTGGACATTTTGATATATATTTTGTATAGTTTTGGATTACAGGGCGCATATGGTGACGGCTTCGGGTCATTTTCATTTTTATGTATATTTTTTATTTTGTTCTGCAATTTTTTTAACTTATTTTTGTAACTATTTTTGTTACCATCTATGTTCCCCATGACGTCATGTAAGACCTCTGGGGGTCATTCACATGGTCTTTTTTTTAATTTCACACTTTTTCCAATGTAACTGGGGCATCTATAGGAGCTTAAGTTACAGAGAAAACATCCCCCAAGTAGTGACATTAGTCACCAAGACCGCATTTACACTGACAGATGATCGCTCAAAACTGTCACTCATACTGTCGTTTGAGCGACTTTTGAACAATCATCTTTGCATAGTCTATAGTCTTAAGAGCTATGCAGGTGGAGCGGGATACCGCCGCTATCGCTCGCTAAACAATACAGCTGTTCTGCATAAGCAACAGGTGTACTGTTCTCCGCGATTACAACTCGGGTCATGCTGTGAACTACCAGTGGGACGCGAGCTGAAAGAATCTTATCAGTGCTGCCGACTGTGATAACAGCCTGCACAGCTTATAAGAGTTCATCGCTCAATTGAAAAAAACTAGAATTAAGATAGGAACGACCCGTGCACGAAAACTGCACAGTGTCCGTGCATTTAGACCCAACGATTCTTGCTCAAAAGGCGGCTTTAAGCTAATTTTGAACGAGAATCGTTGGGTCTAAATGGGCCTTAACAGAGCTGATCAGGGTCTGCTAGGACCCTGCAGCTCTGCTGTAACAAGGGGCACCCAGCGGTGCATAGTGGTCACGTGGTCGCATAGCGGAAGTTTCTCGCATTGAGTGCCTTAAAATCACTTCTCCCTTCTCCTCTGGGTCCTCAGCTGTGAGTACCAGCTGAGAATCTGACCTGCTCCTGTTTATTTGCAGAAGCAGAGACTTTTATTCTGCGCCTTATATCGGTGGGAATAAACCGCTTCCCGCTCCAGGACGTACATTTACATCCTGGAGCGTCGGGGTATGTATGCAGAGAGGTCGCGGGGCGACCTCTCTGCATACAGAGCGGGTGTCAGCTGTCTAGTACAGCTGACACCCACGGGCAATAGCCGCGATTGGCCGACCGCTGACAGCGGCATTTAAAGCCCTCGAACGCTGTTCGGCGGTCCCATACGGCCCCCCGCAGTGTGATCGGGGGAGCCGTGCAGGTGTCATGGCTGCCAGGGGCCTTCTGAAAGGCCCCAGGGCTGCCTTGCGAGACTGCCTATCAAGCCATCCCCCTGGGGTGGCTTGACAGGCTGCCTGTCAGAGTGAAGTATGACGTAATGCTATAGCATTACGTCATACTGCAGGAGCGATCAAAGTATCGCACATTGTAGTCCCCCAGGGGGACTTAAAAGTAAAGTGAAAAAAAGAGCAATAAAGTTTTTTTAATTGTAAAAAAAAAAAAAGGGAATAGAAGTTTAAATCACCCCCCTTTTGCCATATCTATAATTAAAAAGTCTAAATAATAAAATAAAAATACATATTTGGTATCTCCCCGTCCGTAAAAGTCCGATCTATCAAAGTAGCACATTATTTACCCCACAAGGTGAAGGTCATCCGAAAAAAAATAAAGAACGCCAGAAATGCACTTTTTCAGTCACCCTGTCTCCCAAAAAAAACGCAATAAAAAGCGATCAAAAAGTCGTACGTATTCTGAATTAGTACTAAGTAAACTACAGGGCATCCTGCAAAAAACGAGCTATCACTGAACTACGTCAACGGAAAAATTTAAAAGTTATTGTGCGCACAAGATGACCGCAGAAAATAATTGAAAAAAATTAAATGTCTTTCAAAAAAAAAAGGGGTAGTATAGTAAAAAAAAACCTATACAAGTTTGGTATTGTAGTAATCATACTGACCCATAGAATAAAGTTATCATGTTGTTTTTGTTGCAGTAGAAACAAGACGCACTAAAAGATGGCGGAATGTAGTTTTTTTTTTCAAAGTTATTTTCAAAGTTTTTTTTCAATTTTTTAAAAGTTTTTCAGTACATTATATGGTACATTAAATAGCACCATTGAAAAACACAACTCGTCCCGCAAAAAACAAGCCCTCATACAGTAAAGTCGATGGATAAATAAGGGAGTTATGATTTCTTTAAGGTGGGGGGGAACGAAAATGGAAAAAAAAAAAAGAGCCGCGTCATAAAGGGGTTAAAGCCCAGGACCAAGCGCCGTTTATTTACCGCACTTGGTCCTTAAGCTGTTAAACGAGCTGTATTAAAGGGGTTTTCCAGGCAGCGCTAGCTGTCAGTGCTGGGCTACACCAGGGTTGGAGTGGAAGCCATTCCTCTGGCCTTAGTGTAGTGCCCGATGCTTGTAATTGCAGGTGCAGGTCCCATTGAAATTAAGTTATATCGAATCTTTCCCCATAAAACTACATATCAGTTTACTCGACTCCTCCTGTGCGGCAACCTGCTGCCTGCAGTTCAGGCAGTGTGTTCCAGCTCATAGATTCCCCTAATTAGGTTTGCCAGACACAATTTCCGTTTAGTCACATTGTTAATAAGGTACTCAACTTTATTACCATTCCTGACCAGAAGTTGTATCCCATCTTTACCGGGCATGGCCCACCAGGATGCCAATAGACTATGGGCAGTCAGAAACCGGTTAGGAAGACTAAAAAATAAGCCTTTGCTGGCATGAATAACTTATGTTCGTACCTGGAAAGAGGTCTGACTGTTGTAGTTCTTTATCTCCTTGTTAGCTCCTCTGAAGAGGAGGACCCGAGCACAGCTGTCCTGTACAAGAAGAGAGCAAGAAACCTTATTAATGGAGACCAACATTTCCAATTCCTGGAAGAAAACATAAAATATAACTATATGTACGGACACACGATGCTTCAATGTCTGTTGGGTATTTGGGATTCTCTAATTGCAGTAGCCTCTACCGGCAGGATGATGCTCCCTGCCAGACTGCAAGAGATGGAAGTGATGAATTGGCCTTTAGATTTCCCAAATCTCAATTGGATCGATCGAGGGGACCGACACAAAGCTGAAAGGTGGCCTTGCTATGGCTGATCAGTGTGTACCTGTGTGTGTATATTAGCTACTTTATTAAAGACCCCCATCGAGTAGTGCGTTGGGTCTTCCGTCGGCCTTCAGAACTGCAGCAGTTTGTTGAGGTGTTCATTCCGAGATATCAGAAGACCTGAGAATGGGGGGGGGGGGGGGGGGGGGGATAAAAACCCCTTCTCCACACCATTACTGCACCTCCATCAACTGACAGGAGGGGGTCAACAATTCATGCTGCTTGTGCCAAATTCTGACCTCCCATGAGCACAGGGCAACAGAAATCTGGATTCATCTGACCAGGAGATGTTTTTCCGCTGCTCAGTGATACAATTTTTGTGCTTTTTGCCCCTGGATTTGTCTGTTTCACTTACGCACAATGAAGTTGGAACTGGTCGTCCGCTGTTATAGCCCATCCGTGATAAGGAATGGTGGGTTGTGCATCCGGACACGACCGTTGGAGCACCAGCGTTGCATTTGACTGTTCCCGACTATGCAGCACCTGTTGGTAAGACCGATTCCTAACTTCCTCTTCTGACTCGCTTCCGTCCACAGGATCCCCTTTCGCTGGACGTATTACTTCAATCACGCCATTCTCTGTATACTCTCCACACCACTGCACACAGATGGCAGTGAAATCCCGACCCGGCTAGTCTAGCACCTATGACCCGGCCTCTTTGGAAATCACTCAGACTGCTGGATTTTCCCATCTAATGTCGATTCACACTAAGGCCTCGGTCACACGGGCGTTTTTTCCCGCGATTTGCGGATCGCATAACGGATGCGCATCCGCAAATCGCATGACCGGGGCCGACGATTCACTGAAAAAGCTGCACCTAGCAGCGTTTTCAGTGAAACTGCCCCCCACTGCCCGCTATCCTCTGCCACAGCTGTGCCACAGCTGTGGCAGAGGAGAACGATGTTTGCCCATTGAATTCCATGGAGCCGGCAATACAGCCGGCTCCACTGAAAGCAATGGGCTGCCGGCGAGCGCGGGATAAATTTTCGGGAAGCGCTTAAAATATAAGCCCTTCCCTGAAAATCATCCTAAAATGTGTAAAAATTTTAAAAAAATTTATACTCACCTTTTCCCAGCAGCCGGAGTTCAGCCGCATCCGGCCGGCAGTTCTCCTGAACTGCTCTGTGTAGTATTCAGCAGCCGGGGATTTAAAATCCCCACCTGCTGAATACTACACAGAGCAGTTTAGGAGAACTGCCGGCCGGACGCGGCTGAACTCCGGCTGCTGGGAAAAGGGGAGTACTGAGTATACATTTTTTCTTTATTTTTACACATTTTAGGATTTTCAGGGAAGGGCTTATATTTTTAAGCCCTTCCCGAAAATTCATCCCGCGCTCGCCGGCAGCCCATTGCTTTCAATGGAGCCGGCTGTATTGCCGGCTCCATTGAATTCAATGGGCGAACATCGTTCTTCTCTGCCACAGCTGTTACAGCTGTGGCAGAGGAGAACGATCTTTAGTATATGTTCTCCATGGGGTCAGCACTGCTGCCGCTGGCCCCATTGAGCGCATATATAGAACACAGCGATGCGCAAAACGCAGATAGGCGCGTTCTGCGAATCGTTGTGTCCTATAATTGATCGCACATCCGCATAAAAAGCGGACATGTGACCGATCCCATTGGGATACATTTGGTCTATAGATCTGCAGATCGCAAGCGCGTCTGCAGATCAGACCAAAAAACGGTCGTGTGACCAAGGCCTGAAACTGATCCACAGAAAACTTGTCACATGATTTTATGTCGCACTCCGGGGTCACGGATCTAATTTTTATACAGGGAAGCGCCAATAATGAGAGGAGTTGGGGCTCTAATAAAGGGGCAGTCAGTGTAAATATGTATGAAGAACAAATTTTCAAAAAGTAAGATTCCACAATTTTCAAGTTATTCAGTCAGCCCTTCATTTACCCCTAATCGTCACGTGTGTAGATGACAGCGATGTGCTGCTGGTAGCAATGGAACTGCATGTGCCTGAACGATCTCACTAACGATTATTTGGGTACATACAGTATTGCAGTTTGGCCCATGAAATGGAGACATAAGAGCGCTGATCAACTTGCAGAAGCGTCAGGCGGGGATCGTATCTGCGAGAAAATGATGCCAGTGAAAAAGCCCTTAGTCAGGCCTCATCATAGGTGATGCGTCTATACCCAGCGGGCACATGTTTTACTGCAGTGAGGGGACTGTTCTAATTAAAGGCATATAAGGTTTAATTAAAGGTCTAAATCTGCAGGCTGAGAGACTGAAGCCGTCCCCTCAGTGCTGAAGAGTGCGGGAAAATCAGCAGAATGTAATAAACTGCTGAGCGGGATATTTATTAGCAAACGATCGGAGCAAGTAGTTCGAAGGCGGGACGGCCGAGCCGGAAATACATTGTGAGCCGCAGTCTTCCATCCAAGGCATTGCCTGATACACAATCTGCAGTTGTGTGTGAAAATTCCAGTACACACCGATTGGCCACTTTATTAGAGAAACCAACTTTTTCATGATTGGTGCTTCCCTGTATAGAAATTCTCCCCGTGACCCTGGAGTGCTGCATAAAATCACACGACAAGTTTTCCGTGGATCAGTTTCAGTGTGAATCTACATTAGATGGAAAAATCCAGCGATCTGGGCGACTTCCAACGAGGCCGGTCATCAGTGCTGGACTAGCCGGGGCGGGATGTCACTAGCACCTGCATAGGGTTTCCTTGTGTAACGGTGTGGAGAGAATATTGAGAATGGCGAGATCAAGGGAAACATCCAGCGAAAGGGAATCCTGCGGACAGAAACTTCTCATGATCGAGGAGGATGTCAGGACTCGTTCTGACCAACAGGCTCTGCATAGTCAGGAGTAGCCGAATACAATGCTGATGCAGCATGAATCGCTGACCCCTTCCTGTCAGCTGGTTAGAACATGTCAGCATCTCCATCTAATCTACAGCAACTACAAGAAGCTTCCTGTCCGCAGGGGCCGATATTCCTGCAAACAATTTCATCACCGAGTGGAATCTACAGCATGATGAATTGCTGCAGTTCTGAAGGTCAAAGGCGTCCGACGCAACAAGGGCTAATAAAAGGGGCTGTTCTGTGTTTTGTAAATGACACCTATCCATCATGTCAATGTGGGGTAGGTGGGGAGGAGGCATAAATCCTGCTTTTTACGAGTGGTACTGCGCGTTTCCAAAGACGTAGCAGTAGATTTGCCGTGTTCCGCATGTTAATGCCATTATGTCAGTATAATCTCCGGTGGATGTGTTGCTTACCTGATTATACAGCGCACAGATGTGAAGCGCGGTGTTTCCAGAAGCGTTCTGAGCCCCCATGTTTGCTCCATAGAACAGTAAGTGCTCCAGATGTTGGTAATGGCCATATCGACATGCCTGCGAATCACAGAGAACTTTAGTAACGGAGACACTGATAAATCATACGATGCAACTTCAGTTTATTCATTTCACTATTCCTATAGAAATGTATGGACACAACCGATTGATCTTCCGCTATTCTGATGTGGATGCTACATTACTCCTCTTGCATCTTCCATGTCCAACTGCAGGGTGTTTAGGACTTATCCCTCCCCTAAACTCCTGGCGCTCTGCCTATAGTCGCCATTACTGATGTAATCACAAGGTGAATGTATCCTGCAGCTAGAAAACCGTAGTAGAAATGCGTTGGGATTAAGGTAGGGAATAGTATAGGGATGTCCCGAGTTGTATAAGGGTGCAGCGATACATGAGGATAGTTCATAGGCTCGCCACTGGAGATAGAATTGGTTTTATGTCTTATCCACTTGGATACCTTCCAGAATGTGGAAACAATAACTGCCGTCTGAAACGAATACCGCTATGTAGACTACAATAAATCCCGATGACTCTGAAGGTGGCGAGTGCTTGCTTTCCATCGGTTAATACTTAGTGGGGCTCCTTTGGCCCTAATGACATTGGATACTCTCTGCGACATATTTTCTAATAGCATCTGATACACTTCAGCTGGTATTTCACCTTATTCATCCTGCAAATGTCTGGCGAGCTCTCTCAAAAATGATACATTGGTCCATCTATAATGGTGCAAGCAGCGTCATCATTGGACAGTTGAACAATGGAAAAACGCTCTATGAAGTGACGAATCACACTACTCCTTCATATCAGATGGACGTACCTGGGTGTGGAGGAGCCTGGGGAACGTCTTCCATCTGAGTGTGTTGTGCCAACAGTTAGGTACAGCGGAGGTTCTGTTACGGTCTGGGATGTTACGTAGCATAGTCTCAGTCCATTGGTTGTAGTGACTCTGACATTCTAGACAATAATGTGCTGCCAACAATGTGGCAATACTCTGGGAATAGTTGGCCAAACTTCCAACAAGACAACGTGCCTTGTCACACATCCAATACTGCTTTACATTGGATTGAGGGTATGGATGTTCTACGATTCGACTGGCTGCACAGAGTTCCGACCTGAGCCTAACTGAACATCTTTGGGATGAACTAGAACGTCGGGTCAAGAAATATGAACAGTGTCCATACTCTTCAAGAGAACTTGCTAGACGTTTGCAGGATGCATGGAGGGAAATACCAGCTGGAGTGTATATCAGACGTTAGTAGAAAGTATGTCATGGAGAGTATCCAATGTCATTAGGGCCAAAGGAGCCCCACTAAGTATTAACATAAGGCAATAAATACTACTTTCATTCCTGTCAAATTACATTTGGTAGGATAGTGTATCATTCACATGTTAATGAGGGCAAGCTGCTCACCGGGCCACATTAACATCCTCGCCTCACCTGGTTCCCCGCTGCTCCTGTTCAGACAGTGTCTGGTTCAGCAGTGATGACGTAGGGACCCATTACTGTTGCAACTAATTACTGGCTCAGGTGAGTTGCTGATTAGCTTTGGTGGTCACATGCTCCTAAGGCTTTATTCACACAAATGTATATCGGCTCTGTTTTCACACCTGACTGAGATACACGATTATCTGAGGTATTGGTTTACAATGCATTCGTTCACACGGGCGAATACACGGCGCATAAAAACATTGCACCGTAAAAAATGGAACATATGCGACCAAAATACGCAGCAGCGAATATATGGTGGGTAAAAATATAGTCCTGGTTCTATCTTTTGACCGATATACAGCGGCGGCTCCTATAGACTCCTATGAGAGCTGGAAAAAAGGGAGGTGGAGGCATTTTCGCAGCGTCCAACGCTGCAAAAAGCTTACAGGTGCCTCTATGTTGGCATTGGAAGTCATTCCGAAGATTTATGTCGCGCGAGGGCTTTCCGGGGTGCAACGTATTTTTTCACAAAAAATGCCACACCCCATTGTTTGAATGGATGGGAAAACGTTAAATAAGCACGAGACTTAATCGCGGAGAATCATCCCTTCATGCAAATTTATGGCGCGGACGAGAGAACGCAAAAAAAGCATATGCTCGTGTGAAAAAGCCCTAAAGCTGATGATATCATCACTGATACAAGAAGTGGAGAGCAGTAGAAATCTGACAATAGCAGAACGGGAGCAGCGGAGGATCGGGTGGGGCATGTATGCCTGCAGTTATGGTAGTGCAGCCTGGGCAGCAGCTGTATGAAAACGTTTTGTGCCCTGATGACTCCTTTAAACAGATTGTCTGCGAGTTGAAGAAATTCAACTGCAAGAAGTATTATAAAACATCACTCATCCGGTAAATACCCCACCGCTCCAGCGCCGATGCTCTGGTGGTCCCCTCGGATGATCACTTTGTTTTCCTGCAGCCATGATGTCTCATACATCCATGCGACTGCTGCAGTCAATCACTGGCCTAAAGGTGATGCTAGCATGTACGGCATGTGACTGCTGATGTCGGTGAGGATCCGCTGCAATAGCACTGCTCATCATGGCTCCAAGAGAATAAATAGACCAGCGGGAAGCCCCGCAACATCGGCGCTGGAGCAGCGAGGAATTTAACAGTTGAGAAAAGTTTTATGGTTATTCAGCTTTTAGTCATTTAACCAGGTGGAAAAGTTATGTCTTCGTAGAACTTGCATTTCCTTTCAGTGATTGGTTTTGCTATTGTGGTACTTGATAATAGTCCTAAAATGGCTTGTAGCGCAGAAGTGGTGTAACATTCGTAGAGTTTATAGACGTGTTGCTGTGTGACATCTGCACCAGTAGAGGCTGCCAGAAGCCCGATGTACGGAGCCGCGGACACTCATTGCCCAGCTCCAGATCACTGTCAGCACAGTAAGACAAGTCACAAAGCAGGTGGAATGTTCTATGCAGTTGCTGAACGCTACAGACAGCATTATATAGCCGACCGTAGATGCCCAACGCACTGAGCAGATAGAAAGTAATGTACTATGCTGTGCTCCACACACACAAGCTATTTGCATTGCGTTTTGTCGGATTACGCGACAACTGGCTCCATTGATCTCTATGGATGGGTATTTATCGCATGCTATGACCATTGCGGATGGACACGTATTTGTAGGTGGATAGCTTTGGGATGTGACTGCGTTTTTTCCCCGCATGGATGAAACGCTGTCCATACGCTTACATCCGCACAGAAAAAGAAACGCAGTCACATCGAAGAATACGCATCATCCGCATGTAATTGGAATTCAAATACATGGTCCTATCCAGCGTAAATGTGCATGCAAATTCTGCGCATGCCGTGAGCATGAGGCCTTACTTAGTGAGTGAGCGACAGAGACTACAGAGATCAGTCTGTATGGGGAGCATGGAGGAGGCCGCGCGATGGTCTGATGCTCAGCCTGCCCAGGAGGCCTCAGTGCTGTTGAGTGCTGAGAGGGAGATAAGCCGCTACACAGCGAGAAGAAGACAACAAGAGTGAGTGTGTACTGGTAGAGAGTGAGAGAGAATCGCCGGGAGCAGGATCACACAGATAACTGGGACTGTGGATCGTCCAGAATACCCCGAGAATCCTCCCTGTTGCACCACTCTAATTTGTTCTATCTGTGTCAAATCTGTTGATGTGGATTTGACTCTACTAGGTTGCAGTAAACAGACATTACCGACAGTTCCTGGTTTTTTCCAGAAAGTTTCCCTGTGTGTGGACTACAATGTCAATATTCACCGCAGAGGACGGAATGGTGGCGTCACGAGTGACAAGAAGATTACAAGTAACCTCTGGCTAAATTTTTCCTGCGACCTCCCCCAGCAGTAACTTGGACGGGTCCCGAGCCACAACCAGGGGAGGAGATGGTAGAGCCACCATGACTCAGCCCTTGTCTACCCCACCATCTGCTCAGGTGTGTGTGGGCCCGCTCTTCGGACGCTGCACAAGGCCTCCAGTATGATTTCTGTTGTTCAGAGCTAAACAACAAAGATACTAGAGCCGCTGAATCTGGTGCATGCCGGACAGTACAATGCAAGATGTACCCCATTAACTACAATGGGGGTCTGTACAGTTTGCAGCATGTTGCCTGCAAACTTCCCAGATAAAAAAATTAAGGCATGCTGCGCCATTTTGTGCAAAATTGCATGCCATATATGCACTCGAGTCTCTGAACGGAGGCTTAATTGCAGTTGGGAATTAAGTCTTAACCTCTTCTTGCCCTAGGACATAAACTTACGCACTGGGTGCGAATCAGTTCCTGCAAATGGATGTAAACATACCTCCTATGGATGATGGGTGCTCAAGTGCTGAGCCTGCGCCATCCGCAATGAGAGTCCACTGTGACTAACAGCCGGCATCCGGCTGCAACAGCGGGGATCGGTGAGAACACCAATCCTCGCTGCTAACCGTTTACATGCCGCGATCTATGTTGAACAATGGCGTCATAAAGTTCTGACATATCCTAGCGATCTGTCATCACTTTCCAAGATGGGAACACCCCTATAAGTGTAATTTACATAGGACTAATTTGCCTCAGCTACCAGTACATTCCCTTTCTATCCACCCCAGGCAATCAAAATGGGTAGCCAAGTAATACACTCAAGGCTGATTGATCATTGGCGCACAAGAAGCACTGGCTCCGAGCCCCGCGATAACCTTTATTCAGGGGACTCTCAGACTGCCTGCTTCCTGGCATTCTGAGGGACGTCCCCAACACTGGTTCTCGCCAGTTTGGCAGTACCAGTCTTAAGCAGTTGGCTCTTTTTTCTGTCAGATGGAAAGTAAAAAAAAAAAACCTATATACTTAATGGTTTCGCTCTCTGAGTCATTCTGAACTGCTCTTTCTTACTTCCGGGAAGGTGTAAGAGATGTGATCAGCACTAGCCAATCCTTGACCTTAGACTCTGAGATCAGGAACTGGCTGCAATGGTCACGAGTTTGGCACACTCGCTACCCAGAAGTAAGGAGCAGCAGTCCGAAGAGTCTCGAGGAGCGAAACCGTAGAGTATGTAGCTTTTTTTCCTCTCCAGAAGAAATAGGGGTAGTAAAGAAGCATGATTACTTATGGGAAAGAAAAGGTGGCACTATTAATTATGGGGTTGAATAAGGGGCATTACTTCTCATAGGACTAGAAGAGGGCATTATCATAGGAACACAAAAGGGGCATTATTAATTATGGGGCAAAAATGGCAGCGTTATTAATTCCAATAGCAGACACTGCAGAATCATTACTTACGGGGACAGAAAAGGTGGCATTATTACTAATGACTGAAGGGAGAAGAAAGGGGGCATTTAATTATTGGGTAAAAAAGAACGACACCAGTCAGAGATGATGCCACCAACTGGTGATGACTGGAGGTAATGGCACTGTAATCACTATGACTGTGTAGAGCTCGTATCTGAGTAATTTGGAGATATACTAGTACTGTGACGGAGTAAAAGGCACTATAATTGTTGGGGGTCAGTAACAGGCACTATTACTGTGAAGAAATAAGAGTGTAGTATGTTATCAGTAAGAGAAACCAAGTAATCTTGTAGATATGATACCTTTTAATGACTAACACAAATACATGATGTTGTTGCAAGCTTTTGGACATCTCAGGATCCTTCCTCAGGCATAACGGAGAAGAATGCTAAGTGGGTTGGAAAGCTCGCTGTAACATCATGTATTTTTGTTAGCCATTACAAGGTATCATATCTACAAGGTTACTTGGTTTCTCTTACGGAGAACAAATCACACTTTGCTCTATGGCTAACACGGTACTAAACGCGTCTCGAAATAAGGGTGTGGCTTAGTGTAAAGGGGGCAGGCTTAAACATTTGCCATGGTATGTGTAGCATTACAGGGTTTTTGTTTTGCAAAAGTTGCGAGATATGCTATTCGACTTTATTTGCGAAACAAAAAAAAATGAAGAAGGCATGTCAAAATAATGGTGATGACGGTGGGGAGGAATAACTGAACTGCTCTTACTACATGATAACACTAAGTTCATGTCCCAAGCAGGGGAAAGTCCTCTGTGATGTCTGCGTATATATATATATATATATATATATATATATATCATATATATTATACACACACACACACACACTTTATTTTAATTGCCAATTCTTCACATATATGTCAATGCAGATAGTTAATGGAGCATCGGATTGTTATCTTCCAGGCCGCCGTCTAGCACGCTCGATGCGCTAACCCCACCATTGAGTAAAACTCTGTTAGCAATTATTTGTCTTTTTACTCCAGTCCTGAAAACCCGCCAGCATGTAAAATGGCACTTGGCATACTGTAACTGTGGGTATATTGAGCACTATTAGTTTCACACGGAGTATCTGCACTAATGGACGTGAATGGCGAGAGCAGGCGGAGGACTTGGCAGGATGTGGAGAGAAAATGATCCCATTAGCAGTAGATTCCCTGTTTACAGGTCCTGGACTGAGAAGCCTGCGTATTTAATTAAGAATAAATTATGTTGTTATAGCTCAAAACAAATTATCACCATATCCCTTACAGCGACACAGCTTTCTCGACTATGTGCCCTTGTTGGAACTGACAGTAATAGCCCATATGTAATCATCTCTCTGCAGCCGGAGTATAAATCCTGGTGCAAACCATGCATGAATAGAGGAGTTACAAATAAATCCTCCGCCAGGTACATAACATTGGCGTATTAACTGCCCCCATATCCATAGTAATGTCATGTTTACCACCAAACAGACAATATCAGCTGAGGAGGCCCTTTACTGCTGCAGGTCATATATCTGCCATAGAAGAATATGCAAACAAGGCTGTTTGCTTCTTTCTGCACCTCTAATGGCAGAATGACTGGGAAAACGTACAGAAATCCTTTTGCAACTAGAGAATAACAAAAATACACACAATTCTACAACAAATGCACAATGGAAGGAGTCATCCACAGCAGCCAATCAGAACACTAAGAGCGCATTCACACAGGCGCGTTTAATTTCGGTCTGTGAACCGCTCTGTTTTCATGGTCTGAAACGCTGTATATTTCATGTATATTGCTTTTTTTTTTTTTGCACGAGCCGTTTAAGGCCGCCTGCACACAAGCGGAAATTCCGTGGCGGGATTTCCCGTGGAATTTCCGCTGCTAGAAGCCTGCATAGGATTGTGTTAACAAACGCAATCCTATGCAGACGGACGCGATTTGGCCACACAAAATCTCGCGCGGCAAACAAATCGTAGCATGCTCTATTTCTGTGCGGGGGTCGCAGAGCCCCGCACAGAAATGTCCCTCACCTGCCGCCAGCTCCGGTCTGCGCATGCGCCAGCTGCCCGGCAAGCCGGCACATCAAACAGCCGGAGCCAGCGGGCACGGGTGAGTACGCGCTGGTCCCTGCAGGCGCTCGAGTCGGGTCCCGCAGCGAGAATTCTCGCCGCCAGATCCGACCCGCCCGTCTGCAGGCAGCCGAAGTCAACTACTCCGATACACAGGGAAGAAAGAAAACGGCCGTATACTTCTAGTAGTGACCTACAATCCACAGCTAGGGGTACTAAGGAAAACCGCAAAGAAACTCCACCATACCTACACAAGGATGACCGTCTGACCACCATATTCCCAGACCCTATGCTTCTGTTATACAGGCAACCTCCAAACCTGAGGGACTGTATAATCAGGAGTGCATTGTCCTCCGACACACAAAGAGGAACTTATCCCTGTAATGTAAGGAGCTGTAAGATCTGCTGACATGTACGGACCGCGGACAGGATACAAATCCCCAACACACAGCAGGACTATAAGATCCCAGGGACATTCACATGTTCCATTTCTGATGTTGTGTACCTGATCCAGTGCAGTAAGTGTCCTTTTGGGGGTCTTTATGTTGGGAAAAAAGGACAAAAACTCAAAGCCAAGATGAGATCTGAACGCACAATTAAAGAGGGAAAGGCAGAATTACCTGCAGCTGAACATTTTTCTAGTCTCGGACACAACATAGAACATATGAAAGTTACTATATTAAAAGGCAATTTCAAATCACAACATCATAGAAGAATTTGGGAATACAAGTTTATAAGCATCTTTGACACTCTCAGGACTGGAATCAACATTGCAAGCGGCTTCATGCATCACTGGAGACTATGAGAAATCTATAGCAGAGATAACACGTTGGCCTGATGATCTCCTAACACCAATTTAGGGACCATAAAACTTTCACTTTCCTTATTAGTGGACTAATTAAGTATTTACTCCTCTGCTCAACCTGTTCTGGTATTGTTTCAAGTGCAAATGTCTGTGCCTTGTCATATGTATGTGCGTATATATAGGTATGCGTCTTCATATCTATTCCATTAAGCCTGAGGAAGAACTCCAAGTAGGCTCAAAGCTACTATAACATAATGCATTTTTGTTAGCCATTATAAGGTATCGTATCTACAAGACTATTTGGTTTCCCCTACTGAGAACAATCGCAAGTGTAGCGATGCGATGCCTCGTATGAAAACAAATCTCGGTTTTGCAAGTGTGATATTGGTTTCTCTCAGTTTTCCTTCCTGATATTGCACTTGCCCATGTTATTGCTCCCTAAAGGACCTTCTACATAGAACACTTATTGAGCAAATAATCGTTAACTCGAGTGTTTTCTTTCAATAATTGTTGGGCATAAATGCGTGCAGCGACTGAACATTCAGCAATAAATCATTAGATTCTTACTAATCAGGTCTTTCATGTGGATCTACAAATCACCATTTGTCTATGGTAAATCCTTTTGTTTAAACAGTCATTGTAAAGATTTACTAACTAAAAAAAAGGTTGCAGAAAGGTTAATCTGAGGCGTGGTTACATATGATCCAATGAACGATGGAAGCTGACCAATTAGGGTTCATTCACATGTACATATGCATTTTCGGTCCATAAAAATGCACCATTTTCACTATGTTCACACAAAAAAATGCTGAAAGCTGCAACTGAGGATGGCAACTGTACTGAAGTAATGGCAGGTGTTTTTGACACAAAAATG
Organism: Eleutherodactylus coqui; assembly: GCF_035609145.1. NCBI lineage: Eukaryota > Metazoa > Chordata > Amphibia > Anura > Eleutherodactylidae > Eleutherodactylus > Eleutherodactylus coqui. The sequence continues at coordinate 129,684,172 of NC_089847.1, read as the reverse complement.
TCTCTCCCTCTTGGGGATATCGGACATGAACGAGTTTCATGGCCCGATATTCTGCTTGGCTGTGTGAAACTAACCTCAGTCTTACTGTCTCTGGGTTTTAGGATCCTCTCATTGTTGGTCAGTGTCTCAGATAGGGTTTCCATTAGGAGTATCATTAGAGATACTCAGGACTGTGGTGTTTGGTGTTAGGGTCAGTGTTAGAGATAGATTATGGGGAAGACTTAGGAACAGCAAGTGTTAGGATAGTTAGTGTTATAATCATCACCATGATCCACCTTCTCCATTATATGAATGCCATCATCATAATCCATCTACTCCATTATCTACAATCTTGTGTCCAGCTGGTTTTGTTACACTTAACCCACGAACTCTGAGACTTTTCCTTCAGAAGCTATCATGTGTATCCAGAATGGATTGGGTAGAAGCCACAATACAGAAAAAAACTTAGTCAAAACAGAGAAAGCAGATACTGCTCCTCAAATGGAATCTGTCACCACATATGAGCACCATTAACTCCCATAGATATCAAAGAGAGTGTACATGCACAGCCTACAGAGATGAGTCTACTGAACTGTCCATGCACCAAATTCCACAGGTGACAGTGCATGTTACCTAAGGCTGACCCAGGTAGCATAGACAGGATCATTATATAAACTATCCAGGAATAAAATGGCAATGATTAGGTAACTATTAAGTGTTGATAGTGAAGTCAAGTAGTCTTTAATATTTACTCTACTTTATGGTTTAATCTTGTTTGACTGGCATTAGGTAGCATTTATAGGAGAGAAGGCTCTCTTTTATGCTTGGCCTATAATCTCTAAAGCATATGGCAAATCGCAGCTGTCAAGTATGTCAAAGTTAGGCCAAATAATGAACAACATTTGATAAATGGTATTATAACATGCCAAATTTTGTTACATATGTGAAGATTATATTCCTCCTATATACATGCCAAAGTCTTGTCAAAAACTTGATTTATTCTATTCTATTTACTCGAAATCGAATGTCTAATGTATTAATAATGGTCTCTCATATAAATACACTTTAGGAGGATGGGTCAAACCAGACTCTTACTGAAAACAGCAAACAGCTGCCTGTTTCTTTAAGATACACAGCCTGGCTAGCAGATTCTTGATCTACCTAAATCATAATATCTATGGCATCTCGCTGGGGCCTCCAAATTGTTAATTTGACAAATTACACCAAACAGATATAGTATAATAAGAGAGTGTCCCAGAGGTGTTCTTTAGGCAATTTCTACACAGTATAAGTATGTTGCGATAGATGTTAAAAAAAGTTGGCAGTTTTATAATTCCATTATTAATGCATTACTAACTCTTGGATGGTAACTTGCAGAATATATATGAAACAGAGCCTAACACCTCACCTGGTGGATCTCATGCCAGCCGTTTTCATCTTTGCATCCAACTGCAGCATGTTCATGAAGCAAGAGTTCACAGCAGTATGGGTCTCCGCCCACCATGGCGGTGTGGTAGAGGGGGGTCAGTCCTCGGCTGTCCTTGTAGTCAGAGGATGCTCCCAACTCCAACAGAGTCTGCAAGTGATAGGATATAAATGGTAAACCAACCACTAATCATCCGTATAGATACAGGTAGAATAGGCTGCATGATGTATGATTGCACATTTAATATTTAGCAGTTTATATAGGTCAAAATTATTTGAATGTGTTTGATTAAAGGGACTTACTTTATCTACTGTACATGGGTCAGTGTGAGTTTTGGTACAATATTAATGGGCCACACAGAATCTGCTCCACCCTTTCTGCAAACTATGAAGTGCAAGTTTTCCAAAACCACTGAAATGATTGATATATGTGGAATGTTGAAATCAGTATACTATACTGCCTGCAGCCCAGACACCATTACGGACCTGACAGGTTCTCTTTAAAAGGGTATTTCAGCGATGTTTTTTTTTTTTAGTTTTCAGATATCCACTGCATGGGTGAAAACTGGGTTCAACTGCTGGGACCCCCACCAATCCTGGGAGCAGAGGACTTGTTTGCCCCACCTCTGGTTGCTTCTGCATTGCAGGTCTGACTAGAAGCATTACTTTAAATGGAGAGCTGGCCATGCATGTGCTCTGCTGCTCCATTCATTTCAATTGGGTTGATGAAAAATAGCTGAGCACAGCGCTTGGCTACTTCCATCAGCTGCATTGAAATTAATGTAGCAGCAGCGCACATGAACAGCCGTTCACTCCAGTCGGTGCTGTGATGCAGCAGTGACTGTAAGTGTGGTAAATGCCCCCCCTTCCCCTGCTCCCAAGATCAGTTTGGTCCCAGTGATCGGACCCCCACCAAAAAAATTCACATAACTGGTGCACTGCTTTAAGTTCTCATGCACACAATGGCTATTCCATTTCAAATAAACTACTACTTTGTATGTGGCATTGTAACCTCTCCTAGATGCAATACTGTGGAAATGGGAGGCACAGTATGGGGTCATAGCAGCTTATGTAGTAAAGATACATAATATGGACGTGGTTATGAGGTCTTAGAATCAGTACAAATGAAAAAATGTAGTAAAAAAAAATCTACATTAGCATAACAAAACACAAGGCTCCCTCCATCCCCTATTTTCAATGAACTCCTATATAAATTTACGAAGATGTCAACAGTATGAATGAACAGTAGAAATGTGAATGTCAGTACACAGACGAGCGGCCCATCTTACAGTAAGCAGGTACACGCTGAATAATTCAGCAGCAAGGTGCAGCTTCTTAACCGTAGGATCTAATTGCATCGACACAGTAAATCCATTTAGTGACCCTCATCTGTTCAACATGGGCATTCTGATCTGCCATATTATCTGCCTGATAAAAGCTCAGAGCACAAGTCATTAGCAATTTCCCTTTTTTCTCTCCAGGTGCATTCAGGGAAGAGAACATTGAAATGCAGAATACTGCCGGTAACATTGAAACTAATGGAAGACTTCAAGACAGGTGACCCAGTAAAGAGCAGAAATATATGGAATTAAATTCAGGCCACGAGAAACCCCGGAGGGGCACCTGACTCTCAGAGATGAGAAACCGTCTGAGAATGCTCAGTGATACGACAAGTAACCTGAGGGTCAGCGTACTGAAAACGAGCCTCATTACAGGCCACAGATAACATGAGAGGCACAGGGAGGTTATAGCTGGGAGTCCAACGCTAAGGAGATTATATATGGATGGATGAAATACGAGAGAGATAGATGACAGGCAGATAGATATTAAATGGATATGAAATAGATACTGTAGCTATGAGATATCTAGATAACAGTTGGAACTGCTGGTACTTGTTGGACAATCAGATGCTCCTCTCTACTGGTGGTCTGTAGGGGGCGTCCTGAGCTCGGTCACCTTGTGTGTCCTCACACATCCACTGGTCCCAACACCTCCTAACAGTCTGGTCAGATGCTCCTCTCTACTGGTGGTCTGTAGGGGGCGTCCTGAGCTCGGTCACCTTGTGTGTCCTCACACATCCATTGGTCCCAACACCTCCTAACAGTCTGGGCAGACACTCCTGTCTACTGGTGATCTGTAGGGAGTGTCCGGAGTCCGGTCACCTTGTGTGCCCTCACAAATCCACTGGTCCCAACACCTTCTAACAGTCTGGTCAGATGCTCCTCTCTACTGGTGGTCTGTAGGGGGCGTCCTAAGCCCGGTCACCTTGTGTGCCCCCAAACACTGGTTTCAATACCTCCTAACAGTCTGGTCAGACGCTCCTCTCTACTGGTGGTATGAAGCCTGGTCACCTTGTGTGTCCTCACACATCCACTGGTCCCAACACCTCCTAACAGTCTGGTCAGATGCTCCTCTCTACTGGTGGTCTGTAGGGGGCATCCTGAGCCCGATCACCTTATGTGCCCTCACACATCCACTGGTCCCAACACCTCCTAACAGTCCATTTTTCTACACTCTTTGTCAAAAACAATCCTGCCCATATAAGTTGTCAGTTTGCTGCAAAACTCGGCATGTGGTTCCATCTCAGGCAGATATACAAATGGTAAGAGTTGTGGTGATTAGATTAGTTGGGACCAGTCCGGCCAGACGCTCCTCTATACTGATGGTCTGTAGGGGGCATCCTGAGCCGGGTCACCTTGTGTGCCCTCACACATCAACTAGTCCCAACATCTCCTAACAGTCTGGTCAGGCGCTCTTCCCTACTGGTGGTCTGTCGTGGTGTCCTGAGCCCGATCACCTTGTGTGCTCTCACTCATCCACTGGTCCCAACACCTCTTAACAGTCTAGTCAGAACTGCCCGGTGGGGGACAATTCATCGATATGACCATCCAGCTTCTCACATCCCAATAATGCGCCCCTCTTAGACTCTGGTTACAGGGTGAAATCTCTTCTCTGCGTCGTAGAGGCGTCTAGTGGTCAACAAGCTCTACAGAAGCGGAAGAAGAGGTCACTACACACAAGGAGCCTCTGAGAGCCTTTTATAAGCCAAGGGGAGAACCACTTTTAGGGTCTCAGGTGACAAGCCCGTTCATCTAATCACCACAACTCTCATCATTTACAGATCTGCCTGAGATGGAACCGCAGGACGAGGTTTTGCCGCAAACTGACTACTTATACGGGAAGGATTGTTTTTGACAAAGACTGTAAATAAATACTAAAGCTATGAGATATATAGATGTGAGATAGATAGGAGACAGACATATACTGTAGCTATGAGATAAACAGACAGACAGTTATCCTATCTTAACCCATTAAAAAAGTTTTTGTTCTCTTATCTTAACACAACACATTGCAAAGTAATTTAAAGTGTAAATAAACCACCGTGATAACACGACATATCATATCATGGTGCGCTAAGGTGCATTTACGCGTAACAATTATCGTTAAAAAACAAATCACTGGATCGTTTGAGTTTGAACAATAATCATTCAGTGTAAACACTGCCAATAATAAAGGAATTTGTTCGCTAATTGTTCATCGTTCATTTTATGCGCGCGAGTTTGAAAAAAAAAAAAAAAGAGGGAAGATGGGTCCTGCCTGTTCTTTCTCGCATGTAGAAAAACGATGTGCAGGAAAAAATAGGGAAGTCCTATCTTTTCTCGCACGTAGTATTACCACGCAAGAATCCCGCTAGTGAAAGCGAAACCATTGAAATCAATGGTTTCATCCCATTTTGCAACAGTGATTTTCGTGGCCGCAAAATGGGACAAAATCAAGCCAATTTGTTCAAGGCCTTAAAGGGGTCATGCAAAGAGAGCAGAACCACTGTTCATATGTCCTATTAGGGTATATGAATATAATAGAGCGGGGTCCCCCATTCAGCACTCCTTTCTATGACCCAGAATAGAGAGCTGCTAAGTAAGAGCAGCTCCCATTCTGGTGGACCTCGTTCCAGTCTACTACTACAGGATGGCCATTTATGTGAATGATTGTCCTGTAATATTACATTTCCACTGCATGTTTGGTTGGCCATAGCTTTCCCCAGGAAAATCATCTGCTTGCCATGGGAGATAAAAGTAGGAGTCAAGGCCATAAGGCTCCACCTTGGCCTTTGAACTAAATAGGAGGACACACAAACATACACTGGAACACTTGTCCACTTCCTTCAAAATTCCTTCATGAAATGTGATACGTTTTTTAAGGAATACTAAGTCATTTATTTGGAATTTTTCTCCTGTAGTCAGTCAACCAGAGTAACACATTCTTATCCCAGATGTAAAAAGTCGGTGATGGAAGGATGCAGCAGGCGGCTATTGGGAAAGAAGACCAGAGAAGAGCTGAGAGACCCCCCTGAAGTGGTAGGGTTCAGGACAGAGAGCCATAATAGAAGGGTTTCTAAAGAAACAAGACTGCAAGAAGTCAGAACTTCACAGACAGACGAGATGGAGATCAGGAACAAAAGGTTTAGCTCACCACGCAGAGAGAGCATTGAAGAATTGTCTGAGTCAGGGGTTAAGAATGGAAAGTTTTACTTTTCAGAATTTGGAACCCCTTGAAATAATTCACAGCTTTGGCAAACTAACAGCGTGGATAGAACTCTGGTCACATCTGTGTTCCTGGTTTCCGTTCTTCTGTTCCATCACAAGGGCAGAATGAAAGGAAACATAGATTTCAGTTTACTTTCTCATTCATTTCATTTGGGGTCTGTAGGGCTCCCGATTCCTGTCCGCTCCGTCAGGTTTCTGTTTTACTTCTTCTCAAAGAAATAATAGTGTAATCTGCTGCACTCATTTTTCTCTCCTTTCTGAAAAAGTAATGGACAATAACCACCAGTATTTTTTTCACTGTGGTTAATGGAGAACGGATGCAAATGAAGCCTTCTATTTGTATTCCCCTGTGTGTTTATTTTATGCAACTTTCTAGTATGCATTTCGATTCCTTGCATTATAGAAGGGTTTTAGATGGTGAATTACATGTGTTTTTGTCTTTTAAGAGCGCATGTTATGTGTTTATATAGTGCTTTCTTTAACCACTTAGTGACGCGGCCTATTTTAGACCTAACACCACAATGATTTTTTGGGGGGACTTTCATTAAATATGTAGGTATTTCCACTTTATCACAATAAAACCCCTTTTACCTATTTATTTTGCATCGCTGCATTCAGAGTCCCACAGTGTTTATTTTTCCACCGACAGAGCTCTGTGGGGGTTTGTTTTTTGTGTTATGAGATTTTGTCTTTGTTGGTGCCATTTTGGGGTACATGTGGCTTTATCACTTTTCTTGTGCTTTCTTAGGAGGCAAAATGAACAAGAAAAAGCATTTTGGCTCAGTTTAAAAAAAAAAGTTCCAGCGCATTTTCTGTGCAGGATAAAAGGAGTGTCAATTTATGGGTCACTACGGAAACGATGTTACCAAACGTGGTTTTTTTTTATTTTATTTTTTATAAAAAAAGAGTTTTGGAAAGTGTACAAAAGAAGGTTTTCTTTTCCTTTTTTTTAACAATTTTTTTGTCCCTATAGTGTAGCAATCCTATGATTGCTCTGATAATACATTGCAGTACTCCTGTACTATAATACATTATCGCTATTCATAGCGATGACCGGCCAGGGCAGACCTAGACTCTATTATCTGGCCATGGCAATGCTTCTTCCCTCCCAATTACACAGTGGAGCGCTGATGATGTCATGGAGGGAGTGCCCTCTTACTGTGAACCCTTTCCATGGTGCGATCAAGACTGAATGCGGCATGTAAGTGGTTAACAACAGGAATTGGTGTATTCATACTGATACCAACTGTTACAGTGGAGGGGGGCGTCTGTCAGTCACAGCTGGCTCCCACTACAGATTATTTGGGCTTGGCTTCTGAGCCAGCACCATCCATAGGACGTATGTTTATGTCCATTTGCAAGGAACCCCTTCCCAGTCAGGATGTAAACTTATGTCCTGGGGCAGGAAGGGGTTAAAATGTAGTTCCCCAAAAGTGTTGATTAAAAGCTCAGTTGAGAGGAAGCGCTTTGCACACAATATAACTGGACGGTGTGTTTTGGCCCGACAGTGTAGCTGACCCGCACAAAATATGAGCTACGACTAAAGACAGCAGGATAAAGTGTCTTTGAGTATCAGCCGTCCTCCGTCGGGGACACTCTTTGCTGAAAGTATTCTGAAAGCTGTTCTGAACAACTACTGCATTGAGGCCATACTGAACCAAATATATAGTGGGAGTGGAAAACCTGGATTTGCAACCAGATTCTGCGCTTCCCGGTCACATAGTCCAGAACCGGGTGACCAAGTTACTAATGAGTCTGCTTTACCGAATGCTGAAGCTAAGTCTGTTGTTTCCTGCTGGACTGAAAATAAAGTTACATTAATATACTCCAGCCAAAGGACCTCCATCGCCAAATGCTGAATCGCGGGTCATGTGACAGAATGTTCTTTCATCAGTGTGGGCAAGACCCCAAAGTGTTCCGGAGTTATGAAAGGCTGGCGCTGAAATCAGTGGCTTCAGACATGACTTGTGTTAGTCGCAGTTAAGAAATAAGCCATACTTTCAGCTACCCCCCAGGCCTATAGTTCTTCCTGACTGGAACCCTACCTCTCCCAACGGGGGTGCTAAAGCATAAACAAGATCTTAGATTGTTATTTTGTTTCTATGCAACCTCTGAGGAGTCTGGAGCTATACCAGAGGTTTTTAATCTCCGAGGAGAAAGAATGGTTCTATTCACTGACAGCAAGAGCAGATCTAGAAATAAAAAGAGCGAACACTGTCTTAAGTGCTATTTCATGGTGGCACTTGCCACATCCTTATTCCCAGAAAAAAGGGGAAAGCAACAGGTTTGTCACATCCTCTGCGCTGCACGGTCACCCAATGTTTCCATGTCAACTTCTAAGCAGCAGCGATGTTTTCCCTCCCCTTGAATAGAGCGGCGTTTCATGTTTTTCATGCATTAAATACATATCTATTGATTGCAGCGTTTCACGGCTTTTAAGAGCTGACAATTATGTAGCTATTTTGATTGTTCGTTTATACACCGGCGTAATAACAGGTAATTAACAGAGGAGCCATCGCCAGCCGGGAGCTAATTATGCCTGGGTGCACGTACTGCATTCTCCCGGCTGTATCTGATTCATCATCTCATTTTATGGGGTGATGATTAGGAAACATTTAGAGGTTTTTGGATGATGTTGCAGAACTAAACACGCAACAGATCCCAAGTAATACTTCTGCAATTAAGTAGATTGCGGGTTCTTGTGTTTTGTGGACATTGACACAATGTGGCATTGCTTGTCTGAGATGCAATAGGTTTGGGAACAGGTCAGCATGTCATTGTATACTTCATATTTGTGCCACATATTTGTATTCCGTACTGTGCAAACGTTTTAGCCAGTTGTGGAAAAAATAGTGTAAAAGTTAAATAGGTCCTTTTACATGGGAAGACAGTTTTTTAATCCCTTAAGAACCAGACACGTTTTAGGGATTTTACCCCATGTGGTAGGTTAACTGCCCTATTTCTTTTCCTTCAGCTACCAAAATTATTTTGTTTTTTCCGTAGCATATAGGGCTATTTTTTTTATATGTTTAACTGACTTTTTATTTCTGTTTTTTAGTTTTATTGGGGTAAAAAAAGCAAAAAAAAAAGTTTTTTTTAACATTTATACTTTTTTTTTTTTAAATTAGTAAATTTATGCTAAAATAAAGTACGCGAACGGGTTCCTCATTTTGTTTAGAAAGTTTTTAATATATAATATGTATAGTTTTGGATTACAGGTCACATACAGCAACGGTTTTGGTTGGCGTTCACTTTGGGTCATTTTCTTTTTTATGTATATATTTTTAATTTATTTTGATATTTCATTTACCATCTATGACCCCAATTATGTCATATAAGACCTCTGAGGGTCATTCACATTGTCTTGTTTTTCCACTGTAGCTGGGGCATCCATATAAGCTGCATCCATAAGAGTCCCACTTACAGGGGATAGTGACATCAGTCACTGGCAGAGCTGATCAGGGTCTGCAAGGACCCCACAGCTCTGCTGTAACAGGGGGCACCCGGTGATCACGTGATCGCTGGGTCACATAGTGGAAGAAACACTTCCACTTTCACTTCTTAGTACGTAGCGCTCATTGAGCGCTATGTATACGGGAAAGGAGAAGGTAGAAGCGGCTAAAAAACACTTGATTGTAGGAGCAGAGGCTTTAATCCCTTGCTGTATTTTTCCTATTGGCCAGAATTAAAGCCCAGGACCAAGCGCCGTAAATTTACAGTGCTTCGCCCTTAAGGGGTTAAACGACTGCACGAGTGCTAGACATCACAGATAAGGTAGTCAGCGCTCGTACAGAGCATTTAAACAGAAAGACTTGCCACCAGCTCGCTGGCTTCTCGCTCAGCCCTTCACCTCCTATGGGAAGCGCTGAGCAGGGAGCATTTACACGGAACGACAAGCCAGCGAGCCAACGAGGTTTTTTTAAGCTGACTGAAAAGTCAGCTTAAACTACCGCGAGTGACAAATTAGAAAATGTTTTCGCATTCACACTGAATGATTATTGCTCAAATTCGTTCATTTGAGTGAATTTTGAGTGATAATCGTTAGGTGTAAATGGGCCTTAAGAATGTTTTTAAAAATAGAAGTGTTAATTTATTTTTATGAATCAACAAGATACAAAATGTCTGAACAAAAGAGGAATTAAATCAAATCAATATTTATTGTGACCGCCCTTTTCCTGAAAACAGCATCTCTTTTTCTAGGTACACTTACACATTATCGGGGATTTTGTAAGATTTTAGTCAGTTTATGATCCATGAATTATACCAAACAGGTGATAATGATCATCATTTTCATATGTAGGTTGAAACAGTCATCAACTGAAATGGAAACAGTTGTGTAGGAGGCTTAAAACTGGGTGAGGAACAGCCAGACTCTGCTACAAAGGTGAGGTTGTGGAAGACAGTTTGCCGTTACAGGTCATACACCATGGCAAGACTGAGCACAGGAACAAGACACAAGGTGGTAATACTGCATCAGTAAGGTCTCTGTCAAGCAAAGATTTCACAGCAGACTGGGGTTCCATAATGTGTTATTCAAGCTCTTATGAAGAAGCACAGACTCTGCTGCGGAAAATACGTCCCGTGAGAATGTATCCTTAAGGCCGCCTGCAGACGGGCGGGTCGGATCCGGGACCCGACCCGAGCGCCTGCAGAGAGCAGCGCGTACTCACCTGCGCCCGCGGCTCCGGCTGTTTGATGTGCCGGCTTGCCGGGCAGCCGGCGCATGCGCAGACCCGAGCCAGCGGCCAGGCACTGAGCCCCGCAGAGAAATAGAACATGCTGCGGTTTGTTTGCCGCGCGAGATTACGCGCAGACAAACCGCGGCCGTCTGCCTAGGATTGCGTTTGCTAACGCAATCCTATGGCAGCTTCCGAAGGGCGGAAATTCCGCGGGAAGTCCCAGCGGAATTTCCGCCCGTCTGCAGACGGCCTAAGGCTATGGTTATACTATAGAAATACTATACGAATCTCAGTAGTGCATTCCTGGACCTACCACAAGGGCTGTTTGTGTCTTTGCTCGGGCAGCTTTGTGCAGGGCGGTCATTCCATCCTTGCTGCGGAAGTCCAGGTGAGCACCGCCGTTACGGAGAGCTTTAATCACTTCTACAGAATTGTCCAATTGGGCGGCCAGAGACAGCGGAGTGTCTGCACGGAGAAGACAGAAGATACGTAAATTGTGGGTCCAGAACTACATGTAACAACTTATGCAGTATTCCTATGGGCAGATTTTCTCTGCCAAGATCTAGATATAAAACATGACCATGTCGCCATCCAACCCGTCATGTATAAGAGGAATTCAGCTTGCAATATATTCCAAGCCATATATCACTGAAGGGTTTGTCCAGGTCTTAGGCAAAAGTATTACAGGGGTTGTCTGGCTGTAAACTCTTGATGGACTATCCTCAGAATCGATCACCAATAATAGATTGGCGGGTGACCATTGCCCAGGCACCTCGCCGATCAATTGTTAGCTGGGCTGATGCTAAATTCTGCAGAAAGCAGACAGCTCCGTTCTTACTGTAGTGGCCATACTTGGTATTGCAGGAAAAATTACCATCCACTTCAGTGGGAACCTACTCTCCAATACCAAGCATGGCCACTACAGTAAGAATGAAGCTGTCTGCTTCCCGTAGAAATCAGCTCAATGTTTAAGCACACGGGCCTGGCAAACAGCTGATCAGCAGCAAGTCCCATTCAACGGAACCCCAACAATCTACTACTGATGGCATATCCTGAGAATAGGCAGTCAATAGTTTACTGCCGGACAATCCCTTTAAGTCCCTTAGATTGCAAAGGCCCTGCATTTGTTTCAATAGAGCATGTCGCATAACTTCTTCCTCCATAAAAGGCTGCACAACAGTCATACTGAGACAACACTAGCCTTAGTGACTCACTGCCTAAAAGTTAGTTAAAGGGGATGTCTAGTTGTAATCTGTTAATGACCTATCAACAGAATAACCTATCAATAGTAGATCGGTGGGGGTCTGTCACCTGGGACTCTCACCAGGCTGATATGCTCATGCATGGAGGTGATTTTTCCAATGAGCATACAGCTATGTTCTCACTACAGTCAGGCTTGGTATTACAGGCAAAGGTCCCATTGAAGAGAACAGGAACTTTGCATGTAATACCAAACCAGGCAAATACAGTGGGAACTGAGCTGTCTGTTGCGTGCAGAAATCCCCTCAGTGCATGAGCACACCAGTCTGGTGAGAATCCCAGGCGGCAGACCCCCACCGTTGTACTATTGATGACCCATTTTGTGAATAGGCCATCAACAGCTTAAAACTGAACAACCCCTTTAAACGCAGTGAAAAAGATGCAAAGACTGTATATAGGCACTTGTATTAATACTTGAAAAGAGCAAATACATCTCGTATGTTATGTTATATAACATCCTGGCCACAGGAAAAATCTATCAAAAATCCCGACCTATACTAACTACCTGTACAAATAACGCCGGTGCTCACAGCATACGCTTACCACCAGTTTCCGGATCATGATAGTTTGGGTCCAGTCCCCGATCTAACATTTTGCAGACTTTCTCCACTGAACAGTGCTGAATGTAATCCATAAACTTTCGTAAACTAGCCTGGAATGATAAAGAAACAGTGAAAATATTCACAAAGTCAGTTTAGAAGTGACTTATTATCAAGCTAGTTTCAGGAAAAACACCATTTTAGACAAAGTAACTCATAAATGTGAAATATTAATTCCTGACTGCAAAATCCAGTCTGTAAATGGAAGGAAACCGGTCACCAAAAATGTCACTATTAAGCCACCACAGTGTTTTCCAGTAAGTTCAACACATTACATGCAAGTATTTGTCTGAAAATACACAATACAAGTTACCCAAAATTCACACTTTCATTCTTTGGCACCTTGTACGCAAATGCCCATTTTCGAGCCATCTGGATGGTGTGTGCTACATGAGCAAACTAATCACGCCCTTCTCCTCTGAACCATTGCCTGCTCCGGCTCCTTACATCAGTCACACTGAAATCGCATGCACATGTCGTGTCATATACACCTCATATCGCCCGAACATGGAGAAGCGAAGTGCATACACCGCAACTTCACTGCGTATGTCCTAGAAGTTGCATCGTGTGGCCATCTGCTCATGTCTTCCAATGCGAGCGCAAAGATGCAAGATGTGTTACCCTCACTTCACTGTGGATGTGCCAGACGACGCGAGTAGAGGGCCGCAAGGAGCATTGCGCAATTTCTGCACAGAAAGCATTGACTTCAGGTGCAGGGAAAGCAGCGGTCAAGGATGAGGAGTAATTAGTTTCCTAACACACTGAGGGGTGCTGCAGGTATTGCTTCTGACCGGATTTACATATAGGGCACCAAAGAATAAGAATTTGGGGTGACTACTATGCTGTGTTTGTAGGTAAGTCCATGTGTGTAATACGTTCAACATGCTGAATAGCGGTATTGCCACGGTTTAATAGCGACATTTTTGGTAACAGGTCCCCCTTAAAGGGCTTGTTCTATTTGGATAACTCCTGCGCACTGCGGCTGTCCTTTCCGAAGCGTTTATTATATGGTGTATTTCTGGTTTTATCCCACTGACAAATGTAGAAAACTGAAACTCCATTCTATTCAGTTGTGTGGATTTATTCTTTCCGGTTCCACAAGGCACGCCATGTTGGAATAATTGCTTATTGAAAACACCTTAAAGTTACTATTTTCAAAGTATTAGAGAAATTCTGACGGTGAGCCAAACAGGCCTCGTTCACATGGCCATAAAAGTGGCAGCGCTGCGACAAATTTCTCCGATGTGGATCTGCCATGATGCACTGGGACAGACATCCAGAGCTCAGCTTTGGAATTCTACTGGATCCACGCACAGACCTGACTAAATTCAAGAAAATTCACACACAACCGCCGACTTGGTCTCAGAGCAGAACTTGCTCAAGAATTGACATGCCCATTCTTTTTTCGACGACACATAAAAAAAACGTGTCCAAAAGAATCCACGCCATATGAAATATGACGCAGATCCCCGTTGAATTTAATGGGTTATAAATAGATATGAGCGAGCACGCTCGGATAAAGCAGTTACTCGAGCGAGCAAACAGGTAACAAGTCTATTTAGGTGTGGATTTTGCCATAGATTTTTTTTGTGGATTCGCCATAGGATTCGGCCTTTGCATTTCAAAGGTTAAAATCCGCTATCACAATTTGCAATGTAAGTTAACATTTTGCGGATTAAGGATTCTCAGCGTATTTCAAATATTCTGCAGATTCTGTGCGGAATTTTCCTCTCCATGCGGATAAGATTTTTTTACGTCTCACGGATGGTATTATAAATACCGCAAAGGTTCTACAGAAAAATCCTCTGCTGAAAGTCTGCAGCCTATATAGCCAGAGGCCTCCTTCACAAGACCGCATGTGCCTATATGTTCACCCTTAACGCACCGTATAATCGCACAAATGAAGATTAGCCATGCTGGACTCTCCATCAGAAGTTGTGTATTTAAAGCTGTTCACACAAATAAATGTGCAATACATTCGCGTGTAAGGATCGTAAATTTACAAAGGATAAATTAAAAGGAAGAGAGGGCAAGTTACAGGCTGATCCGCCCGTGCTCCTCGATCGTTCGTTTATTTTAGCGATCACAATGCACTTTCACCCGATGGCGATTAACACCATTCTCGTGGCTTAGAATCGCAATTAAATGCCTAATTAGAGACAGACGTCTTCTTTTTATTGCGTTGTATGCAGGGTAATTCCCTTCCCCAACCTTTCTTTCACGCGACGTATAAAAATCGCAAACAGAAACAGTCGTGCATTTCCTATTTTTACAGCCACGGTTTTTTTTACGCGGCAAAAAAAATCGTTCTTCTGAATGAACCCATTGATATCCAATACTTTGTATGGTCACGTTGGATGGGCGATTAGTTTTTTTTACGCGGCTAAATTTAAGGCAACCTTAGAGCATATCCACATGTAGGGAAAATGCTGCGGATTTTGCAATCGTGGACCTGGCTGCGGATGACCCATAACATTTAGTGGGATACTCAGACAAGTCTAATGTTACTGTGAATTTCACTCTTCACTTTGCAAAAAGTGGAATCTGCACAAGCAACTGATATTCTGCAGATTTAGAGTCCATTGCGGATTCCATGAGGATTTTATCAAAGCTATGAGGATACTGTTTGTTACAATGTCATCCAGATGGCTTGTATTGTTCTGCCCATGAAGATCCTCTGACCAGCAGCGTGGTTAACAATTCAAGAAATAGTATTCACACACCTCGAGAAAAAAAAAGTCTGGAGCGTAAATTGACCTCAATCAATTGTAAATTTGCCCCAGATACGTCTAGAACAGGACGCTGATAATGGCTTCAAAACAATCGACCGTGTAAACCAGGGCACAGGATAATGATAGGCTGATACTAGAGAACAATAGCACATGGTACATTCTAATAAAGATACGCTGACACACGATCTGAGAACAATGGTCTATTGATACTGTCAGATACCAGAGTAATAAGATCTTTACATCCATAATGACATGTTATACTGTCATACGATATGCTGATTATAGTCTACGCCGGTTCATTAAAGGAGAAAATACCTGGGACATACCTTGGTGTGTAGCTTCGCGATCTGTTTCTCGTCAATACTGGACTGCTTGTACAGTCTTTTCTTGTAACGAAACTGCAAGGAAAAAGCAGGACACGATAGAAAATGTATAGTAATGACCCAGATGGATCAAAAATGGTGCAAAGGCCAAGTGGAGCAACTGCCCGCAGCAACCAGCTGCTTCTAGCTCTCATTAGTTTGGAAACTTTTCAGTAATCTGATCAGTTTCTTCAGGGATTTCCCCCAATATCTTTTGCACTAGTTCTGATAAATCTGTACCCACATACCTTCTGTCAGTATTTAAAGCGGATGTCTCACCAGGATGACACCTTTTCTAAATGAAGCGGGCCCAATCAGGTGAGCACTAGATCCAGCAAAACCTCCAGCGATAGGCTATTAGCACCAGAAGTTGTTGCATCTGTTTGGGGATGAGGGATCCCCCTCTATGATGGCTATTCCCTAACAGACCACATGTCTTGAGAGGGAACCAGCTCAGGGCTCGTTCACATCAGCATTGGAGGTTCCTTTTGGAATTTGTCACTGATTTTCAATAAAGAACATGGAGAAGTAGCGCCGCATGCTGCACTATTTCATCCTGTAGAATACCCCATGGATGGCCAGAAACAGAACGAACCCCACTATAGTCAATGGCGTCCGTTTGGTTCCGTCATGAGATGGATCTGATCAGTCAGATGGTGCAATTTTCCTGCTCCCCAAAGTAGTAGCTGCTAGAAGGCCAGCATCTCAGGTAAACGTTCACTGACAGGTCCGATTGGTAGCCTGGCCCTTTGCCCCTGCTGAGTAGTTATGGCATAATGGCACATTTATGCAGTAAAATTAAAAAAAGGATAATATACTCCCATCTGACCTCTGCAGCTTTGTGCTCTCTACCGCTCTGGTATCCACTTGCTTTCCAGCAGTCAGTCACGTGACCACCGCAGCCAATGGCTAGCTTAGGAATGGCCACAGTAGTCACGTGCATCTGGGTATATGACTGGCTGCCAGTAGTCAAGGCTAGGACAGAGTGGCAGGGAGATAAGAATATCCAAGGATGCTATGAATACTGAGTGGGGTAAGGGTGCTATAAATACGGAATGGGGGAATAAACAGGGCTATAAGTATAGAGTGGGGGCCATAAATACTGAGCGGAGGCATTATTACTATCCAGGGGAACACTTTTACTGTGTGTATGGCTCTGAAAGCAACATTCACTGTGTGAAGCCTACAGAGGACTTTGTCTGAGGCACTATGGATGGGAAGAGTGTGTAGAAGTGTGGAAATATAGGACCGGTGCTAGAAAAAGCAAGGAGCTAAAGATGTCTGTATGTCAAATTTTAACCCTTTCCAATCCACTGTCTGACCTGTGAAGACATTATGATTTAGGGCTGTACAGCTCCGATGTTGGTAGACTTCCGTCGGGGGTTCTCTTACTGTATTTTGCCAGCCTCTCTGCTGTCGGAGCCTCTCCAACGTGTCACCTCATGCAGTACTGGCTTTAGCCAGCATATAGCGCCGTTGTATAACAACAGAAAAAGAGTAAGCCCCCTAGGACACAAATTGGACTGGAAAGGGTTAACAAACCGTGGCTGGGAGAAGTCCTCATGGTGGTCTGGGCTAGGTGGAGAAGACTGAAAAAGGGAATGACTCCAGTCAGAGAGGACACCACCTGTGATCACTGAATAAAGCTGTATTGAAATCACTTATACGGTCAGAAGAGCGCATGTGTAGAGCTGAAATTTATCACTATAATAATAATGCTCATCGCTCGATGGAGGCCCCATTCAAAGTTTTGCTATGAGGCCCAGCTTTTTCTAGTTACATGCCTGCCCAAAATTGGTTGTTAATAGAGGAGGAACTACTGGGTAATTGCAATGTTTGGGAGTCTGTTATTTGCAATGAAGATTTACCTAACCGGGTACGGATGGGGGTGGATGGGGGGGGGGGGGGGGTCACGATTATGGTATCCATTCACCCCCAATTACTCCAGAATACCTAAGGCTATGAGAAGTAAACAATTCAGTTCACTGACCTCCAAGGAAGGCACGCCTCTGCTCATGGGTTGAGGATATTCCCGCAGTAGCCGTTCCTCATCGAGAAATTTTCCATCCCGCCCATTGCTGAAAGGTTGGTAAAGGCCGTAGTTGAGAACATCCTTTAGGCTCTGATTGAGAGTGCATAGGATCCTCTGCTTAGCCACCCAAACAGTGGCATCGGGGTTAAACCGAATACATTTCTGAAAACAATGAAGAATGAAAGTTAAATAGTTACAGCCACATTATGGATATACACTGACTGGCCCCTTTATTAGAGCCTGGCCCCTCATGATTGGCGCTTCTCTGTATGGAAATGATCCCCATGCCCCCGGAGAGCAGCATAAAATCACGTGACAAGTTTTTTGTGGATCAGTTTCAGTGTGAATCCACATTGGATGGGAAAATCCAGCGATCTGAGCGACTTTCAAAACAGGCCGATCATCAGTGCTAGACTAGCCGGGGCCGGGATGTCACCCCAACATTGCGGGGTTTTTATCGTGCAATAGTGTGGAGAGTATACCGAGAATGGCGTGATCGAGGAAAAGCATCTAGCAAAAGGGACTCCTGTGGACAGAAACAACTTGTCACCGAAAGGGGTCAGAGGAGGATGTCAGGAATCGTTCTGACCAACAAGCACTGCAAAGTCAAGAGCAGCTGAATACATTGCTGGTGCTCCAACTAACGTGTCTGGCCCAACTCGCTATTCCCTAGTACAGATGGTCTATAACAGACGACCAGTTCTAGCTCCATTGTGTCTAAGTGTTTTAGAAAAATGAGACTTCAGCGGGAAAAAGAGCGCAAAAATTGTATCACTGAGCAGCGGAAAAACATCTCCTGGTCGGATGGATGCAGATTTCTGTTGCTCCGTGCTGATGGGAGGCCAGAATTTGGTGCAAGCAGCATGAATCGCTGACCCCTTCCTGTCTGGCTGTTGGAGGTGGAGTAATAGTGCGGGGAATAGTTTCTTGGCACACACTGGGTCTTCTGATACCTGGTAGATAGACACAATGATGAATTGTTGCAGGTCAGAAGGCCAGAGAGGTCCAACGTACTACTAGATGGGGTCTCTAACAAAGAGGCCATTCAGTGTAGCTGCTAGAGTAGTTTTTGTGTTTTGTTTAGCTCTTTTCTAGAACAATTATTATAAAATAAAATAAAAATAAAAACGTTTTCATACAGTCTTCACACAAATAGGATTATATGGATTCTGTATACTCTATGTAAATGAGACTGAGAAATACTGTAGTCTTACAGGGATTCTGTCATCAGGTTCATGCCGCTCGTGATTTGGGACAGGGGTTTTAAATGCTGCAGCATTTCAGAATAAACGCACTTTGAGGTTCGACTTCTGAGCTCCGAGTCATGGAGGTGGGTCATGCTGGCTTCTCACTGCCCGCTGCATGAGGACTGACAGCATTCTCCCTATACACAAAAGGGGAGAGCGCTGTCGGTTTTCATGCAGCGGGCGTGGAGAAGCTTTAAAAAAAAAAAAAACACACCTGCAATCGCCGGCAAGCATTTAAAAATAATTTTGGCACTGACATGCAGGTCGTCCGCTGTGGAAATCCATGTGCCGTGCACATGAGGCCTAAGACGGCCATGGGGCAACAGACATCCCTATCCCGGGCTAATACCGCCTGCAGTTTGGGCAGCATGAACCCGATGACAGAATCCCTTTAACCATGTCAGAAAAGCGATTGTGAATGTTCTCAGTGAGAGAAACCAAGTAATCTTGTAGATATGATACCTTTTAATGGCTAACAAAAATGCATGATGTTACAGCAAGCTTTCGGGAATATCTCGCCCCCTTCATCAGGCTAATGAATGAAACTAGTTTGGATGGCACATAACTATAACATACAGATGCAGAGGGGAGGGGGGACACTCCTCTTGATCTAAATAAATGCTCACACACAGAAATTTGAGACTTGAAAAAAAACACAAGACAGTCGGAGCAGAGAGACAAACACTAAATCAGTCCACTGAGCCGAGGAATGCAGGAGATATAGTAAATAGAGAAAGCAATAATAACCAGAGATACAGCAGCTGAATAGGACAGAACCTACAAACATCTCCTTTAGAGCTACTTTATGGACTACATTAGGGAACAGTACAAATAGCAATTCCCTAGTACAGCACCATCACTGGAGCTGCAGGACAATTAAACTACTAACGAGCACTTGTCCGTCCAATTTGTATGTGTGTGTGATGTGCAAGTTACACAACGAGCCTGGCTACACCTGTGATGTCCGTTATTACCGGCTCTTAGCACTGCCCCCTGATCACATGATGGTGATGTCATCACAGCTCCTTTATCCTCCTTCTGTAGTAAATGAGGAATTATGGGCGGACAACATCCCTCACAAACCCCTGCGGCCTCAGTTGCAAAGCATACAGCAGTACTCAGTTTGCCAGTTTGTACTGGTTGTCAGACTGTTGCACACCTCCAATAAATGACACCTCACAAATTTACACATACAGGCTCTTAGCTCCGCCCCTGATCGCATGATGATGACGTAATCACACATCCTTTACACATACATGTCTAGCAGGGCATACTGACCAATAAGATTGAAGCATCATCCTTCCCCACTATCTTCACATCTCCTGAACCAGATATCATTTCATCTCAAATGCTAATGCCGCCATCACCAGTCCAGCCTTCATCTAATCTTCAACTGTTGTCCAGCGTTGGAACAAACCGTTGCTGTCGTGCAAACATGTCACCACACAGGGTTCAACGCGTCCGTGAAGCTAATGCAGCTTACATGACATAGCGACAAGCCACGATGTCACCTCAGCAACCAACTGAAGTTCATAAAACACATGTAGCTCATATGCGAAAGCTACATAGCAGAGGTGTGTGTGATGTGCATGTAGCAGAGCTATGTGTGTGTGATGTGCATGTAGCAGAGCTGTGTGTGTGTGTGTGAGACACATGCATGTAGCAGAGCTCTGTGTGTGTGTGTGACGTGCATGTAGCAGAGCTATGTGTGTGTGATGTGCATGTAGCAGAGCTGTGTGTGTGTGTGTGTGACACATGCATGTAGCAGAGCTGTGTGTGTGTGTGTGACACATGCATGTAGCAGAGCTGTCTGTGTGTGTGACGTGCATGTAGCAGAGCTGTGTGGCACATTGCGTCACCAGAAACATTGGTACTATAATTTCCTAATAATTACTACTTCTATTCATAACCAGCAGGCTGGAATGTGACTTCCCTGTACACCAGTATCCTAGTTGCTGTCATCCCTGGAAGTCGGTAGGTGGACCGTGCATCGGACTCATCTTTGCTTACCCATAGAAAACAGTGTGTGTGCGCATGTGCACTGACTGCAGTGATGAGTCCCATGTGTGAAGCAAGTGCTGGTTTCTAGAGAGGGAACGGGGAGCCAGGTAAATATAAAAAGCTGACAATGGGGCTGACGGAAATAGCCAAATACAAGCCCTTGGCTATTCACAGAAGTTCCATCGAAGATGAAGTTGGTGGCAGCCTGCAAGTGTGGCCACCACTCCAATCAATCTCTTCTTCACTGCGAGCTGGTAGTGAGCCCACAACGAGGTACATAGGGGACAGGAGACTCACAAATCTCAGGATCGGTCTTAATAGTAGGACCTACACCAGACTTTTATCACCTATCATATGAATAGATATTTTACGTTGGGCGGTCGTGAAGGGTGTATGGTGCGGGCTTGGAAGTTCAGACCGCTCCATACCTGGCAGCTATGAGCTGTTTCTGACAGCTAGCAGTCACTGGTTTAGATACCATGGTCAAAGCTGACCGCACTTCTAAACAGTCAGTGGGAGGGGGGCACGTGGGATCATCGACATGATTGTCAGGTGCCAATGGGATATCATGGCAACCTGGAGCCTACTGAATGCCCCCAAGCCCTGCCGTGGCAGGGCTTGATAGACAACATCAAAAGTCGCTATACACTGCAATACTGAAGTATTACATTATATAGTACAAGTGATCAAAGAGTTCAAGTCCTGTGGGGATTAAATAAAAGTGTAATTAAGGTTTTTTTTAACATTAAATAAATAAATAAATAAAATACTACAAGTTCAAAAATCCCCCTTATCATTTTTACTAAACGGGGAATACTGTAAAAACTCTTTAAAAAATGGTGTCATTGTATCTTTTAAAATTTCTCCCTACTTAGAAATTCTTTAATGTTTTCCAATACATTATATGTAGAGATGAGTAAACGTGCTTGTTTAGAGCAATTACTCGAGCGAGTAGCGCTTTTTTCGAGTAACTGCCTAAATCGGGCGAAAAGATTTGGGGTCGCCGAGGGTGAGCGGGAAGGGGGGGGGAGGAGAGCTCCCCCCTGTTCCCCTCGCTCCACCCCGGCACCCCCGAATCTTTTCGCCCGGGTAGGCAGTTACTCGAAAAAAAGCGACGCTCGTTCAAGTAATTGCCCTAAACGAGCATGTTCGCTCATCTCTAATTATATGGTACCATTATAAAATACAACTTGTCCTGCAAAATCCAGCCCTCATATGGCTATGTCAATGGAAAAAGTAAGAAGTTATGGCTCTTGGAACAAAAAGGCAAAAGTAAAAAGAATGAACAATCTCTAGTCCTAAAGGGGTTAAGTAGCTGCCTGGACTCTGCACATCTATTACTGTGTCCGCTGTACTGTTATATAATGCACTTTTGTGGGAATCTACTTACTTGATGTATTTTTCTGAATGCGTTTTATTCGTTTTTCTTCAATTGAAACACAGAAACTAGTTTCATCGATTGACTAAAAGTGCAGAATAGAAGTGCCTCTCTGGCGGCAGCGGATGCGCCTGGCATCATACAAGTAGGGTGTTGCAGTGTCCTGATTTCAGCAGAACAATCTTGTGTACTTCTCCTCTCCGCCTAATGACGGAGCTCAGGCCTCCATTATCCTCAGTTCTTACCTGCGGGATAACAACCGCGCTCTTTTCTTCATCTTCACATTTTTCACTCAATCCCCAGAAACTTTACAAGCGTGTTTACCAACTCTCTGTAAGCTGGGAGGCTAAAAGCCCCTCCGATGGGCGTTTTACCGAATCAATAGCGCCACACAAAACAAATCAACTATATAAATAGTAGCGGACCTTAACGCAATAGAAAAATGTTTCAGTATGACATGATGGAATTCTTGCGTTACTAGGAGGCCGCTAGGCCTAAAAGCCATCCATTACCAGTGCTGCTGATAGCAATCTATTGTTCACACTTATCAGCCATTTCAGGCTGTACTATTATTTAATGTCACAAATACCAGGAAGACTACGGAAACATTGGCCATTAGATTTGTCCTGGCAGTCGGGGGGCATTGGCGGTCCACAGAGAAGTGTTATGGACAGCAGTCAGGGGCAGTGGCAGTACACAGAGCAGCGTTAGGGATGGCAGTCAGGGGAGGGGCGGTCCACATAGCAGTGTTATGGACGGCAGTCAGGGGCAGTGGTGGTCCACAGAGCAGTGTTATGGACCGCAGTCAGGGCCAGTGGCAGTACACAGAGCAGCGTTAGGGATGGCAGTCAGGGGAAGGACGGTCCACAGAGCAGCATTATGGATGGCAGTCAGGGGCAGTGGCGGTCCACAGAGCAGTGTTATGGATGGCAGTCAGGGGCAGTGGTGGTCCACAGAGCAGTGTTATGGACCGCAGTCAGGGCCAGTGGTGGTCCACTGTAAAAAGTATAGTCAAAACTAATAGAGACCTAGTCAAACAAAATCGAAAGCTTGCACCATTGGTCTCCATTTGGCTAATGAAGGCCTCTAGTTCCGAACATGGCTCCAACAGTATGCGGTTTGCAGTCATTTAAACATAACCCTGGGCTGGAAATGCAGGGAGCACAGTGAAACAAAGTGTGAAGCCAACCTTCTTCAGGATCGGCTAACCATCTAAGGCCTCATTCACACCGCCGTTTTGCTTTGTACTTAGCTGTTCAGTCACGGGGACAGAAATACTGAAAGCAGTATCCATCCTATGACAGAACAGAATGGTGCCAGATGATTATAATTGGGTCTGTTCAGCATTTTTCCAGATTAAAAAAAAACTGCATGCTGCACTATTATTGCCAAGTTTTAGGATAGATCTCCGCTGGGGGCCCTAAATAGAGCCTCAGGAGCAGATGCGAAGTCGCCCTATCATGTATGCAGATGTCCCAACTCTCCTGTGATGGAAGATGCCGGGGAAAAGCAGGAGCGGGCATATTACATTTCTACATGTCTGATCCTTTTGTCCTCAAGGGAGAGAAGTTGATGCCAGAGGTGTCTAGCAGCGGCTTATTGCCCTGTTGGCCAAGTGTATATATGTACAGCGGGGGTGCATGGAATAGCTGCTGGCTCAACAAATGTTTGACCGACAGCTAGCTAGCTCATATGGCCAGGCTTAGGGTGGCATTTTTGGCAGATAGTTGGCCCATGTATAGCCATCCTTAGATACCTTGGCTCAATACAGTGTATGTAGTTGAAGAATGTTGCAGCTCTGTAAAATCTCTGTAGTACAGAAATGTTTTTGTCAGTCGGTAAAAGCAGGACTATTAGCTAACCTCCTCACTCCCAGATAGTATCTGGACTATTGTAACGTTGCATTCGTGAGAATAGTCTGGGACTCCATTCATCGCCTCGCACAGGGAAGTGACCTGATTGCAAAGATTACTGGATCATCGCCGCTACAGCGGCCTTTTATAAAGCTCCCCGCCAGTTTCTGCTCCTCGAACAACATCTCCGAAGTAAATTACAACCCGCCTTCATTAAAAAAATATGTACTTGCACGTCGCTCCATCCTACACTCCCAAAAGCTACCTAATTTATATTATTAAACTTGAGAACTGGAAATCTGTCTAAACACATTATGTGCATCACCCGTGGGTTGAGTATTGCTGCCTGCTTTTAAGACTGCGCAGGAATGCAAGTTGAGATGCTAAAAACAAGGCAAGTAATTTAACACCGACTGCTTGTTGTATCGACCCAAGTCTGATTTACTTGCAGAATATAGCGGAAAAATTTAACGGGTTATTCCGAAGCAGCAAGTTAGCCCCTATCCCTATCTGGTTGAACAGTGGGGGCCAAACTCTGAAGCCCCCACCGATCAAAAGATTTCAGCCTCAATGCATCCACAAGTATGAGTATTGACTCTACATAAACCTTTGGGTGCCATATACATTGTGGTGCACCCACCCTAACTGCATGCGGATCACTGCTAATCTCCAGGCGACACCTGGACTTGTTATCTAATGGTCACTGTGGCAAAAACACATTTTTCAATCCCTGCCACATAACCTCAATGCCTGTCACTCTGGAGGTCTCCTCTATGTATTCCAGGCACTTCCATGTAATGCAGTCCCCTGTCTGAGGGTAAGACTTTTTATTTTCAGTTTCACACCCTTCCCATGATGCAATCAGCCCAGTATTAGCTGCAGTTATACCATTCTACCTGCAGGGGGCAGTTTAATTATTATTACATTCATCTAAATAAGCTACAGAGCAAAAGTATACAGTCAGGAGGATCAGCTGAGATCTCCTCTATTATACCTGTGTGACATCAGTAATTGTGGCAGGTACCTGTGTCACCCTCAACACACTTTGAGTGGTAGATCCATGCAACAGAATCACACAAAGTGAAAAATTGACTAGAAAATGAATCCCTAACCCCAAGCAGAACTGAGCTGGTCATAACTAAGATCGCATGACCATCTAAAGAAAAAAAGAGGCCAGGAGTCTCAGTCAGAGAGTATTAGCTAACCAAGGGAACACTAGCCGGCTTATATGGCTAAGTTCTCAAAAAAACACAACATAGTGATCATGGGAGATTTTACCGATCCAGACATTTGTTGGGAATCTCTCTCAGGTAAAAGTAATGGATCCAACAGATTCTTATCCGCTCTTGCTGACAATTTTATCTTCTAAAAGGTCGAAGAGAAAACAGGGGGATCTGCTATCTTGGACCTAATTCTTACCAACAGGGAGGCAATGGTTGAGGAAGTAAGGGTGGCTGAGACCTTAGGAGGCAGTGATGATGATATCCTTGAATGTTGGATAAAAAGTGGAGTAAGACCTAAGAAGATTCAGACCTCAAGGTTGGATTTCAGAAAGGCAGATTTTAATTAACTCAGAAAGAGGATAGGAAGAATCCAATGGCTGGATGTTCATAAGGACAGAAATGCCCAAGAAGGTTGGAAAATATTGCGAAATGACATTCTCAAAGCACAATCATTAACAATCCCTGAAAGAAGAAAGGATGGGAAGCATTTAAAGAGTCCAGGATGAATGAACACAGAACTTGCACACAGGTTAAAAAGGAAGAAAAACGTGTTTATCAAATGGAAAGAAGGGGGATATCTAAAGAAGAATATAATGTGGTCTGCAGAAACTGTAGGGCAAGTGTCAGAAAGGTAAAGCTAATAATGAATTGAGGCTTGCAACAGGGACCAAAAGCAATAAAAAAAGATTTGGGGGGTCAAAAGCAAAAGAAAACTCAAAGATGCTATTGGATGCTCAAGATGAAAATGGTGAATTGGTTAAGAATGATGTTGAGAAGGCCGAACTTTTAAATTTGTATTTTGTATCTGTTTTCTCTAGAAAGTAGATGGAACATCAACTGATCTTCCCTGTGCTGTTGGGGGAATAAAAGAATGTCACTATGCAGGAATAATATTGGTCTTTGCATGGTGTTTTTTTCCTTCAATAATATAGGATTTTTTTCCAGCAACAGTAAGGCTCAATGCCCACAAACGGATTTTCGCTGCGAATTCCGCAGCAATGTTCCTGCCCCTGAGCGGAAATTAACTGCAATTTTCCACTTGCGGGGGAGAATCGCAGTATGATCTATTTTGTGCAGAGAATTGCACGGACGGCTTCCATTGCAGTCAATGGAAGCCATCTGTCCTGCGGCACTTTCACAGTGAGCACTGCAGAAGTATCGCTGCCGAGGCACTGGGTCTGATTCCACTGCAAGATGTTGCAGTCGGAACCCGACCCGGCCGTGGGCATAAGGTCTATGTTGGTATTCAGTCACTGTGTGGTAATATGTGATCATGGTCAAATGGCATTATTTGGCATTTATATAGTGTTTTATTGATAATGCTGCTCTTGGTATACTGTGTTTTTTAGTGACAGTATAGAAGTAATATGAATGATCAGTTTAGAGAAAACGTAGATTATATCATCTTATCTCAAAGTAAGAAAAAAAAAGGAAAAAAAAAAGATTAAACCTACTACAGTAGAGTATAGCAGTATCCCTGTAGATATGTGACTTATACTATAGCTCCCCTTCACTTCTTTCATTAAGTGAATTCTCCTTTCCAAACTTTGACTCACAGTTTGCTGCAGATCGGGTATTACAATCCTGACGACCATCGTGTTGGTCTGAATATCCTCCAGCCTGCTGGTGGGACGCTCGGCTGTGGCCCTGATGGTGTCGTAGATGGTCTCTTCTTTGGAGCTGTCTGATTCGGACTCCATTGAATAGTCTGAAAAGCTCTGTGCCATCTCATCTTCACTGGAGGTGGGACTGCGTGGCATATTCAGCGTCATTCACCGCGAAACACTAAAGAAAAAAACCAAACATTTTACATTGAGATAAAAAATACTCTATATGGTTCACTTTACACAGACATTTGCACAAACCTAAAAATGGAGGTAGGATGAGTACCGTAGGTTGTGTGCACAATACTCACCCTTCGGCCAAGCTAACGTGACCATATGCTAATAGTGTACTACTCACGCAATAGCAAAAACACATATACTTTAATGGCGCGCGAAATACGGGCATGATTTAAATAAATAAATTTAAAAAAAATTGCACTGTTCTATCTTGGCCCATATTCCGCGCATATACACGGCAAGATAGTGCAAGGAGACTGGTGGCATGCAGCAGGTAATTATGGCCTTGTGAGCCCAGTTTTTATCCCTATATTTTATCAATGCTGTTTTGCAACAATTTTACAAAACTGAAAAAATATTACAGCTCTGCAAAATTTCAGGATGAGATTTCTAGGAGACTTAAACTTAAAATGAGGTTGTTCCTGTCCCAGATCACAACAATGCAGCCCTCTGCAAGTAGCGAGTCGCTAACTATCTTATACCATAGATATTATCTCGGTTCCCTACCTTTGACTCTTATGCATGCAGCACACCCAGGGTGGGGTCACAGTGTGATTTAGGAGTCACGTATGGCTGTCCACCTCCTCTGTAAGACCCCAAGTCCCCGAATGGGCTAATTGGCTTCTGCCTCATTAGGGGTTTTTTTTGCCTTCCTCTGGATCAACAAGGAAGGGGGTTGAAACAGGCTGAACTAGATGGACATTGTCTTAAAGGGGTTGTCCCGCGCCGAAACGGGTTTTTTTTTTTTTCAACCCCCCCCCCGTTCGGCGCGAGACAACCCCGATGCAGGGACGTACAGACAGCTTACCGGAGCGCTTACCTTGATCCCCGCGCTCCGGTGACTTCTATACTTACCTGTGAAGATGGCCGCCGGGAACCTCTTGCTTCGTGGACCGCAGCTCTTCTGTGCGGTCCACTGCCGATTCCAGCCTCCTGATTGGCTGGAATCGGCACGTGACGGGGCGGAGCTACACGGAGCGGCTCTCTGTCACGAGCGGCTCCATAGAAGAACACAGAAGACCCGGACTGCGCAAGCGCGGCTAATTTGGCCATCGGAGGCCAAAAATTAGTCGGCTCCATGGAGACGAGGACGCTAACAACGGAGCAGGTAAGTAAAAAACTTTTTATAACTTCTGTATGGCTCATAATTAATGCACAATGTATATTACAAAGTGCATTATTATGGCCATACAGAAGTGTATAGACCCACTTGCTGCCTCGGGACAACCCCTTTAATTTAGCCTAACATACGATGTTACTAAGTCACTAACCATATGACAAGTGCAATGAGATGGCCCTGTAATGTACGGTAATACACCTGCAACCTTGTTTTCTGATGCGGATATCTGAGAGTAACACAGGAAGAGAGATAACTACATGAGACAGCCCCTCACACAACCTCCTAATAGAGGGGGGTGGCTGCTTGGTGTATACTCCTGCATAGAGCAGATACCAAGTGCCAGACCTTCTGATACATGTAGTGCACCATGCAGACCAGCAACCTATTAATGACGCCCCCCCCCCCCCCGGCAATGCGATCGGCACTAGATTTATTGTAGGGTAAAAATACACATTACACCCCTAGATGAATTCGTTAGGGGGTCTAGTTTTCAAAATGGAATCATTTGTTCAGGTTCTCTGTCGTTTTGGCCGCTCAAGGGCTCTACAAGTGGGCAGTGGGGCATAAATCACCTTCATGCTAAATTTCTGTTCTGTGTTCTGAAAGCCACCGACTACTCCTTACATTTTGGGCCCCGTTGTGCATCCAGATATAAGATTAGGGCCACAATGGGTATGTCTCTGAACACGGGACAAACAGGGGTATCCATTTTGGGGTGCAAGTCTTCATTTATGTGTGTGCTGTACAAAAAAAGCTGTTTTTAAAATGACAGAATTACCAAAAAAACGAAAATCTCAATTTTTTTCCTTTTGCTTTGCTTGAATTCATTCAAAAACTGGGGGGTCAAAATAGTTTGTACACCCCTAGATAAATTCATTAGAGGTCTAGTTTTCAAAATGGGGTCACTTGTGGGGGTTCTCTATGGTTCTGGACGCTCAAGAGCTCTACAAGAGTGCTACGAGGCCTAAAAGCCTTTCAAGCAAAATTTATGTTCTGAAAGACACTGACTACTCCTTTCGTTTTGGGCCCCGTTGTGCATCAAGACATAAGATTAGGGCCACAATGGGTATATTTCTGAACACGGGAGAAACAAGGGTATCCATTTTGGGGTGTCAGTCCTCATTTTCATGGGCACTATAGGAAAAAAATATGTCTTTAAAATGACATAGTTGCAAAAATATGAAATTTTACTTTTTCTCCTCCAAATTGAATTAATTCCTGAAAAAAAACTGTGGGGTCAAAATACTCATGACACCCCTCACTTGATACATTAAGGGGTGCAGTCATTTGGGGGGGGTATCTATCATTCTGACACTCATGAGCCTTTGCAAACTTGGCTTGCTGTAAGAAATAAAGTGTTCCTCAAAATGCTGAAAAGTAATGTTAAATTTGTACATCATCTAAATCAGGGGTCCCCAACCATTGGTCTGCGGACCAGCACCGGATTTTCTTTGCCGGTCCGCAGCACCGCAGACTAGCAAGGTACTGTTGTACCTTAATGTCACGTCACTGGTAGCTACGGGCTGAGCGGACTATGGAGTGAACGCCCCCTAGCTTCCGATTGGCTAGTACTGCGGCAGAGAGGACACTGACAGGCGAGCTGTTCTTCCTACAGTAGGGAACACTGTCTCCCTGCTCTGATGTGTACTGCACCTGCTGCTGAGTGCTACGCCGGGCCGACAACGTAGGAAAGTAAGGCTGCCCTGCAGAACTGCTGTGTGGCTCGTTGTGCTGTGCTGCTGCCCGCAGTGTCTCCTATGCTCCATCATGTGCTGCTGCTGTCCGCTACCAGTGGCGGGGGTGGGGGCTCGCCAGCATAGCAGTGAGCGCGCGGGAGCAGAGAGCATAGCGGGGACCTCAGGAACCACACCGTCAGAACTGACGGGGTCCCTAGAGTTCTTGCAGCGCAGGGGGGACATGGCCACACGGACAGTGCTTCGGATCTGGTGAGCGCATATCTGAGGGTGCTAGGGAGTGTAGCAGGGCAGCAGAGTGGTCCCAGCAGCACCCCCCAGTCTACAGCGCTGTTTGGTGTATAGCGCTGCATAACCCCGCCCCCATATGACCAACGCTCCACCCCTGCCCCACCCCCACCCCACCTCGCCCTGCCGGGCCATGGAAAAATCATCTTGCTTGAGGCCGGTCCCTAGAGGAAAAAAGGTTGGGGACCACTGATCTAAATGGTTAAAAAAAAAAACAAAAAAAACACTAACGTTTTTCAAATGTGCATTCAGAATAAAGTAAACAGATGGAAATATATATCTTAGCAAAAATTTGTACAGTATGTTTGCACATATTTGAGATATTACAGTTCAAATATCTTTCCTGGTATAGAAGCCAGGCTCACAGGCCTGTAGTTTCTGTGTTTCATCAGGACAGCAGATCGGGAACATTTATATGAGCTCAGCTGCAATAAAACCTACTTTGTGGGAACTACTGAGTGGAGGCATTGCCATGTGGCTGCCCAATATTATGGGTTATTCAGAATAGCGGGCACTACAGTTTGCACAATTCTGTGTTGGATAGTATTAAATAAACATTTTGTTGTTTTGAGTTCCTGATCTTTCTTAGGCCTCCTTCCCACGAACGGATTTCCGCCGCGTAATTCGCGGCGAAAATCCGCTGCGTTGCCCGCAGCTATTAGGTTCTATTGAACCTAATAGCACAATGCTCACGATGCGTAATTCCACCGCGGAATTACGCACCGCGATTTCTCCCGTCCTCACCCGCAGCATGCTCTATTTTCTGCGGGTGAGGACGGGCTGTACGCACTGACGGCTTCCATTGCAGTCAATGGAAGCCGTCCATTCACGCTATCTCCCGCTGTAACCAGCGGGAGATAGCGTGAAAAAACGCTTTCCCGCCCACCGCCGAGCGTCATATGACGCCAAATGACGCGGTCCGGCCGCGTCACGTGACACGGCCGGCCGTGCACGTGACACGGCTGGTGACGCGAGGGTGGTGGGCGGTGACGGGCGGTGACGCGCGGCGGTGGGCGGGGAAGCGATTTCACGCTATCTCCCGCAGGTAAGTATAGGGGCTCTGGGGGGCGCCGTGACGGGCTTCACAGCGGAAAATTACGCTGCGGAGCCCGTCACGCTCGTGGGAAGGAGGCCTTAGGGTGAGAAAGTTGTGCGTTGAGAGATACACAAAGCTTGCATGAAAATACAACCTATTATTTGTAGTGAGGGTATTTACATGAGCAAATTTTATCTTGGAGCGCTGTTGTGAGATGGAAAAATAAAAAATAATTTTTTTTTTTTTAATCGCATTTTCTATTTTCATGCGTATCTTGCATAAGAGAACATGCAGATGTGCTGCGTTCCACATATCTCAAAGCATGTAGGGTGTTACTTGCTCTTGTCCATGTCAATGCACCCTTAGGGCGCCCACCCACTGGCGATTTTTTTTTCTTTGCGTTTTTCCTGCAGAGCAATTAGAATTGAATGTGCTCCTGTCCACTGGCGTTTTGCGTTGCGTTGCGTTTTTTAACATAGGAACTGTCAGTTGCATATGTGTCCTTATTTTTCTCCTAATGCACCCATGAAAGTCAATGGAAATTAATGGAAAAGCCGCGAAAACGCGGCAAAAAACGCCGCAAAAAACGCCGCGAAAACCGCCGCGAAAACGCAGCATTTTTCACGCACAAAGATCGCAAACGCCAGTGGGTGGGCGCCCTTAAAAGGGAGTCTGTCAGCTGGAACAAGCTGTCCAAACTGCGAGAGCAGGAGGAGCCGGGCGGACCGATATATAGTTTATAGGAAGGATTCAGTAGAACTTGTATTTCATTCATTTATATCTCTGCACATTCTGAGCTGAACAGTCCAATGGGCGGACCCATCAGTGAATGACAGCTATCTGTATGCACAGTCCAGTGGGCAGAGTTATCAGTGTTTGACAGCCATATGTATGCACAGTCCAGTGGGCAGAGCGATCAGTGATTGACAGTGATCTATATGCACAGTCTAGTGGGCGGAGCCATCAGTGATTGACAGAGATCTGGAGCACAGTCCAGTGGGCGGAGCTATCAGTGACTGACAGTGATCTGGATGCACAGTCCAGTGAGCAGAGCTATCAGTGATTGACAGCTGTGTGCACAGTCCAGTGGGCGGAGCTATCAGTGATTGACAGCTATCTGCATGCACAGTCCAGTGGGCGGAGCTATCAGTGATTGACAGCTCTGTATGTACAGTCATTCACATATCGCGGTCCTCCTGTTCTCACAGTTTTGGTGGCATCTTCCAGCTGACAGACTCCTTTTAGACAGGACTATAAAACATGTGCACAATAGCAGTATACTTAATAGCCGTGATTCACTGTCTATTGCCACCGTACAGCTAAACAATCACACGCGTTCAGCTTCCTGCCGTATAATCCTTCTGGAGTAGATACACAATGACAGTCAATTGCAGCTTTACAAAACTTATACCCAAAGATCAAGGATGCATTTACAATACTTGCCATTCATAGAAACAGACAGACAAATACAAGAAGTTAACAGACGAGGACTGAATATCTATTTTATTCATACATTTCTCGGGTATCTCTGTTACTAGAAAAGTGTGCCACCCCTTATTACTGCCATTATAACTTCTCACATTTGTACAACTTCCTGCACCTCTAGCGATTTTGCTGCAGGAAGCAGACAGCTCCGGACACTGTGCAGTGGCCTGGATTAGTACTGCAAGCTGAGTCTCATTGAATGGAAGATGTGCCTGCAATACCAACACTAGCCACTGCGTCCAGCTCCATACACTGAAACAGTGGCCCGGCAAACAGCTGATCAGTGGATGTCCCAAGTGTCATGGATGATCAGCTATTGATGACCTATCCTGAGGATAACTCCTCAATTATTTAGAGCTGGACAACTCCATTTAAAAAGGTGTTTTTTTTTTTTTTTAGATAAGTCATTGATGACTATTAATGTTAGATAGGTGGGGGGCTGACCTTACCGGAGCATATCTTTGTTTTCATTGAGCCGATATGCTCCCTGATCACACATGGAGGTTAACCTATGTTAAGGACAGACTTCCAAAGTA
Source organism: Eleutherodactylus coqui (assembly GCF_035609145.1). Classification (NCBI taxonomy): domain Eukaryota; kingdom Metazoa; phylum Chordata; class Amphibia; order Anura; family Eleutherodactylidae; genus Eleutherodactylus; species Eleutherodactylus coqui. The sequence continues at coordinate 129,650,855 of NC_089847.1, read as the reverse complement.
ACAAAAAACAGTTTAAAGTATCAGGCACCCTGTCCACGGTCGTTACAGAGTATCGCTAGCCATATTCTGCTGATGACCTTAAGGGAACACTCGGTTTGGGATTTCTTGGATTTTGAAAGAAACCCAAACCCGTTTGAAACCTTGATATTTGCTTTAACTGTTATTTCTACAATGTTATTGTATGTACCGAAATGCAACTCCACACACCACCTGCCTAACGATTACCACCACACTACTACCCAAAAACCCCAGATACACTCCAGAATTACTCAGCCTCCTCCCACCCCCTCAACATGGCCACCATAATTTCACACAATGTCAAGGGATTCAATTCCCCACTCAAGAGAAGAAAAGCATTCACACAATACCTTAAAGTCAAACCCGACGTCATCTGCCTTCAAGAAACCCATTTTTCCACCACCTCTGCCCCCAGCTACCTACACCCACAATATACCAGAGTTTTCTCGTCGGTTGCGACTAAAAAACATCAAGGAGTTACAACTCTCTTACACAATTCCTTTCCCCTCATAATAGACAAAACAGAAATAGACTCCCAAGGGAGATACGTCATACTACACGGTAAGCTCAGGGAACATAAACTAGTTCTAGTAAACTCATACGCCCCTGTAAACAACCCCTACAAACTATTTACCCAAATCCCCAGAAAGCTAAGAGAGGTATCGAAAGCCTCTATATATTGGATGGGAGACTTCAACATGACCCTCTCCCCGGCCCAAGACCGATCCTCCCAAAGCCCAGACAAGTTAAGCCCATCACAAAGAACCTCGATAAATAATACATTGAAGGATCTATCAATAGCAGACTGTTGGAGGGAGATGCACGGCACGAGAAGAGGCTACACTTTTTTCTCGGCACATCGACTGGACCCTGGTATCGACCCATTTACTCCCCACACTTGCCCAGGCTACACAAATCCCATGCGCCAGGTCAGACCATGACATAGTCCTCACCCAATTTATAAACCCCGCAGCCTCTACCTAGGAAATGGAGACTCAACGAGTCTATACTGAAAGACCCCATAACGTTGGCACAAACAACAGAAAAACTGATGGAATTTCTAGCAACAAACGACAATAATACATCCGAAGCAGTCTGGGTATGGCTAGCGCATAAAGCCTACATGAGAGGCCAAATTTCCAGAATTTCCGCTATCAAAAAGAAGGAAAAAACACAAGCTCTACAAGCACTAGAAAGACGCCTCACCCTAATAGAAATAGCAAACCAGCAACGCCCTAGTATAGCCCTGACGAAAAAACATCCAGGATACTAAACTACAAATCGACCTTTTATATACTACCCAAGCAGAAAAGGCCCTCCAATGGACTCAATCAGTTTACTTCAAACTTGCCAATAAGCCTGACAAATTACTGGCATCACGCCTTAGAGCGAAAGAAAAAATTAACATAGTCCACTCCATTAGAACACAAAATGGATCAAGCTCGGCAGACCCTGATGAAATCGCTAACACGTTCCTCGAATTCTACAACAAATTATATACATATAAACCCCAAAAATCGCCCTCTGCCCCCCAAGAGTTTCTAAATAATTTAACGCTCCCACGGCTCTCAGAACATCAAAATGATCATCTTAACCAACACATCTCGGTAGAGGAAGTGGAGGAGACCATCAAATTACTGAAACCAGGTAAGGCCCCAGGCCCAGACGGCCTCACCGCCCTGTACAATAAAAAATACAACACCGTCCTCTCACAGCCCCTAACGCTTCTATAATGACATTCTACTGGGTAAAACAGTCCCTGATGAATTCCTTAAAGCCCATATAACGGTTATCCCCAAACCCAATAAAAACCATACCTCCCCAAAAAATTACAGACCTATTTCACTATTAAACATAGACTATAAGATCTTGACCAGCATATTAGCTAAACAACTAAACACATTTCTCCCCTCACTGATCCACAAAGATCAGGTAGGCTTTATTCCCTCCCGTCAGGCATCAGACAACATTAGAAAAGTCCTTAACCTCATACACATATCAAACACCAACAAAACACCACAACTAATCCTTGCCTTAGGCCTCCTTCCCACGAACGGATTTCCGCCTCGTAATTCGCGGCGAAAATCCGCTGCGTTGCCCGCAGCTATTAGGTTCTATTGAACCTAATAGCACAATGCTCACGATGCGTAATTCCACTGCGGAATTACGCACCGCGATTTCTCCCGTCCTCACCCGCAGCATGCTCTATTTTCTGCGGGTGAGGACGGGCTGTACGCACTGACGGCTTCCATTGCAGTCAATGGAAGCCGTCCGTTCACGCTATCTCCCGCTGTAACCAGCGCGTCATATGACGCCATATTACGCGGCTGGCCGCGTCACGTGACACGGCCGGCCGTGCACGTGACACGGCCGGTGACGCAGCGGTGGTGGGCGGTGACGGGCGGTGACGCGGCGGCGGTGGGCGGGGAAGCGATTTCACGCTATCTCCCGCAGGTAAGTATAGGGGCTCTGGGGGGCGCCGTGACGGGCTTCACAGCGTAATATTACGCGGCGGAGCCCGTCACGCTCGTGGGAAGGAGGCCTTAGACATCGAAAAAGCTTTCGATAGCTTATCCTGGGACTACCTATTTGCAGTCCTTAAAAAAGCAGGTATCCAAGGGAATTTCATTACAGCATTGCACGTCCTGTACTCAAACCCCTCTGCAGAATTAAAACTTCCCACCTCAGCAGTAAACAAAATACTGTGCCCAGTACTCTTCGCTTTAGCGATGGAACCCCTTGCACAAATCATTAGAAAGAACCCAAACATAATGGGGGTGACTGCAGGAAACAAAGAATATAAAGCTAGTCTATTCGCAGACGATATCCTGCTTACTCTAACCAAACCCCTCACCTCACTACCAAACCTAATGAAAGTCTTGGACACCTTTGCTGAAGTTTCAGGACTGATAGTGAATATGGGCAAAATGGAAGCCTTATTCCACAATATCCTTCCACATTCACAAAAGCTCATTGAACTAAATTTTGGATTTAATGCATGCCAACATCATATCACATACCTTGTTATCAAACTCACTCCCAAACTGGACACCTTATACAAAAAGAACTACCCCCTTGTTCGCAGAGTTGAAAGCAGACCTAAAGAAGTGGAACCATCCTTCCATTTCATGGATAGGGCGCATCAACTCTATTAAAATGAACGTCCTGCCCCGTCTACTATATTTGTTCAGATGTCTCCCCAAAGGAATCCCCCCTAAAGAACTACAAGAAATGCAAAAGGCCATATTCCAATTTATTTGGAGGAACAAACGACCCAGAATGAAACAGAAAGTTATGCACTACCACAAGAGAACCGGAGGCCTATCAGTACCCAACCTGAAAAAATATTATATCGCAGCACAATTGTCACAAATCCCCCCAATATTTGCTGGCAGGAAACGACCCCTGTGGGCAGAGGTGGAAGCTGCTCTCCTGGCCCCCTTGGACCTAGGTACCATGTTCTGGGATAAAGACTGGAAACCCACAAACATACAACACCTAGCCCCACTGACACACCACCAATTTATGATTTGGAGAAGGAACAGATTCAAATATGTCATGATGTCACCCATCCCACAACTACTACCGGTGATCCCCAATCAAGCGTTTCCCCTTAGCCTACAAGAACAAAACTTCCATTGGTGGCGAGCCAATCATATCACGACCCTACACCAGTTTATGCACTGCGGGAAACTACTACCTATGCAACAATTGATAGATAAATACTAGAGATGAGCGAATATACTCGTTTCGAGTAATTACTCGATCGAGCACCGCGATTTTCGAGTACTTCCGTACTCGGGTGAAAAGAGTCGGGGGGCGCCAGGGGGCGGGGGGAGGCGTGGCGGAGCGGGGGTAGCAGCGGGGAACAGGGGGGAGCCCTCTCTCCCTCTCCCCCCCACTCCCCGCTGCAACCCCCAACTCACCCACGGCACCCCCCGAATCTTTTCACCCGAGTACGGAAGTACTCGAAAATCGCGGCGCTCGGGCGAAAAAGTATAGTGGCCGAGTAGGTTCGCTCATCTCTAATAAATACTCAATTCCAGAAAACCTATAGTTTGAACTAAGGCAAATATATAGCTTCCTACGCTCCTTGCTGAACACTACTAACCAGCCACCCATCCCTACACCCTTTGAGAGAACCTGCCTATGGTCACCACTTCAACCGGGCATAATATCCATACTCTACGCTTCCATGAATAAACCCCCAGAAGACACTAAACTTCCCTTCATGACGCGCTGGGAGGCAGATTTGGGTATTACCCTTTCTCTACCACGATGGCATCATTGCTGCACATCCGCAACAAAAGGCAGTCATCAAGTAACCTTAGTAGAAACCGCAGTAAAAATACTCCATAGATCATATTTAGTCCCCACAACGATCAACAAATATTCCCCAACAAACCTTCCAAAATTGCTTTAGGGGATGCAATATCCTAGGTACAATCTCCCACACATGGTGGACATGCCCCACAGTAGCCGCCCTCTGGAGAAGAGTAACCAACCTTATATCCAGAGTACTGGGTAAGACGTTCCCCCTCACTCCATCCGCATGCCTCCTGGCTGACAAACCCATGGGATACAATAACCAACAACACAAACTAGCACAGCAGATCTGTATGGCAACCAAAATGTACATCGCATCCCAATGGCTGAAACCCTCCCTTTATATAGAACCAATCATAACTACGGTAGATCATCAAGAATGATGCTCTATGAAAAACTGTCAGCCATGAGGGAAGACAAAATGGACCTATTTCTCAAGACCTGGACGCCCTGGCCCACTTCACTAGATATACCAGGCCTAACTAGACCCCTTAGCTCATAAGACACCAAACCGCTAGAAGAACAAATAAAAATTGATTATAAGGGGGAGAGGGATGGGGAAAGGAAGAGGGGGCGGGAGGAGGGACATTAAAAGCACAAAAACACGCAATGGTGGATTTAAAAGACACGGAAGAGAAGAAAAACTCGAGCACTTAAACCAACCTACTATTCACATTAAGAACATGGTGGAATCCTAACCTAGAATAAATATGTTATGTTATTGTTTTATGTTTCTCACTACTATGGCACCCCCTGCGTGGGGATTCAAATAAGCTTAACGCAACAGTAATATGAAAATTCAATAAAAACTTTTGGAACTAAAATTGAAGTCCATGTTTCGGGACCCATGTGTCGTACCATTGTGTGACATATCCATGCCTTCCTATATATATTGGACACTAGTGTTAAGATATAGTGTTGGATCATTTTGACTACACCCTGTGTAAGAGTATATATAGCATTATAGCCTCGGTAATGCCATTCAGAGTCACTGCCGGGCTCAGTCGTAGTTCTGGAACAGACACCCCAAAACTTGAAGAGGAGCCCGTGGTAAGAACGAATGATTACAGATGTATCGGGGGAACCGTCTAGGCGTGAGGTGTACTTTGTGCTAATTTTACCTTTCATAGCATCATGTGTGCAAGTGCTGAACCTTTGAAGTGGAATCTACGAGATGCCCTTTCCTGCAGTTCTACCTTCCTTTAATGTCTTCCTAAATCTGCAGCATGTTTAAGCTCCCGGAGGATCACAAATCAAAGGTAGACTTGAATACCTGTTTAACTTAACTCCGCACATCAGCGCCTTCAATCCGCTATCAATCAGAAGCTGTGAATTAAAGAAGCGACGACTGCGGGCATCAGTCATTATGAATTTTAAAGAGATAACCCTTCCTCACCTCAATCTTTAGAAATACGAGAGTTGAGGGTCTACGGAGATGTGAAGTGGACCCCTGGGGGCCTCAGGCTGGCTGTGGTAAATAATAAGTAAGGATGTACTGCTGCTCATCAATTCTTTAAAGCGAGTAGAGAATAATTCTTCGTTCCTTAACTAAATGTATGATCAAAAAGTAATAAAACTACAACATTTTAAAAGGGGCGCTAACTTTATAGACAAGCTCTGCTCATCTAATAGCCCATGTGCGTCTCATCAATCTTGTAATATACTTTTATTAAACTTTTTTTTGTTTTACCATTGTAAATCAAGTTTGAAGTGGCCACCACTAGGGGTCTCCCTTCTGTGTCCTCTGCATTCCACTGTCTGTTGTTAGGTACTGAGTTTCTGTAGTAACAGGGATGCTAGGATGTGGGGTAGGGGCTATCTTCACAGGCTGCTCCCTGCACTCGCAGGCTGACAGATCTGCAGACGGTATCTGCAATCTGTGTGTGTTCATTATAGTAGGTTTACTAACAATCTGGCCAGAATGTCTTTGAATGCCTGAATCATCCTGGGGTGGGCAATCAAACACTGCCTCTTTGCTCACTGGATCAGAGACGACGCACTGCAGCATGGGTTAGTCAGGGAGGGGAAGTCAGGACAGGGAACTACTGGCAGAATGCTAGACTGCTTTCTATTATCAGGGAGGGTTTGTATATCAAAACAGCAGAAGAGAAAAATAGGGAAGACCACCTGAAAAATTAGAACTTACAAAGATGAAAGAGGGTGCAAACAGCAGCAAATGAGAGAGAGTAAGGAGAACCTGGGGTAGTCTAGAAAACCTCAGGTACACTTTAGGTAAAAAAAAAAAGAAAGAAACTTTCTTTTGGGTAAATTTACGTATAAATAACTCGCACTTTAGACACATAAGCCTAAAATCAGAGTTATTTTTATTTCTTCGGTCGCAGCGGGGCAGCTTTATAATATTCTGCTTGATATACGGCATATGTTAGGATTAACATTTTTGGAAAGATTAACATTGAAATGTGAGCCGAAGAGAAAGGTGTGAAAATGCAAATGATGGAGGCTGCTATTTCCACCTTGTAACTTGTTAAAGAGCACCTGACATCTACACCGACATCGTATTCTATGCGCTACATGGAAATTATGGCAAAAAAATGAATTCCTGTTATTATTAAAGGAATCTAAATGCATCCCTATGATGCAATCATAACGTGCGGCCTCGTCACAGAGTTTGTCGCTGTGGATTTAAAAATATAGCATTGGATGCAGTAGTATTGCTCTAAATGAAAACAATGGACACTAAATGGGGTACTGCTAGGGAAAAGTGAGATGAAAAAAGACCTGGGGGTACTAGTGGACTGTAGGCTTAACCAGAGCAGTCAATGCCAGTCAGCTGCTGCAAAAGCTAATAAAGTCTTGGGGTGCATTAGAAGAGGTATAGGGGCGAGGGACGAGAACATTATCCTCCCACTATATAAGGCACTTTTCAGGCCTCACATGAAATACTGTGCACAGTTCTGGTCACCGGTGCTCAGGAAAGATGTTACAGTACTGGACGGGGTCCAAAGAAGAGCGACTAAACTAATACATGGAATAAGAGGACTGGAATACCCAGAGAGGCTATCCAAATTGGGATAATTTACCCAGGAAAAAAGACGGCTAAGGGGCGACCAAATAACTATGTATAAATACATGAGGGGACAATACAAGGATCTCTCCCAGGATCTGTTTATACCCAGGACTGCGGCAGTAACAATAGGGTGATGAAACTTGCTTTCTTCTAGACATAGAGGATTTCTTCTAGACGTAGAGGATTTTCTCTAAGTCTAGAAGAAAGCAGGTTTCATTACCAACATATATAAGTGGGTTCTTTACTGTAAGAGCAGTGAGACTGTGGAACTCTCTGCCTGAGGACATGGTGATGGCAAAATTCATAGAGGACTAGATGTCTTTCTAGAGCACTATGATATTACCAGATATCGACATTAAATAGTCAGAAGGGTTGTTGATCTGGGGATCTCCCGACTGCCGGACTTGGAGCCAGCAAGAGACTTTTCTCTGAAGAGTGTTGACCCAGGGATTATGCTGGCTGCCATTATGGAGTCGGGAAGGAATGGTTTCCCCCAACATGAGGTAAGGTGGCTTCAACCTCACTTTTTTTTTGCCTTCCTCTGGATCAACAAGTGGGAGTGGAAACAGGCTGAACTAGAGGGACGTTTATCTTTTTTCTGCATCGCATACTATGTTACTAATGTTGTGTTACCTTGGTGAAACGTGATCATACACATTCTAGGTTAATACGGTCCATAGCGTGCCGCTGCTATGTGTCCTTCAACAGAACTATCACAGCATTGTGGCTTGTGGCTTCCAGCCTTTGGTCAAGAATCAACTGTACATATATTGAAGTGGATAGTATATGGGACTTTCAGGAAATTGATGCACAACATGGGAACTATTGGGGTACTTATGACCTAATGTGGTCAATTAATAGCAATATATGGACAAAGTGCATTAAATTGCCACTTTGCTAGAGTCCAACCCTTTGTTGTTTGTTGTAGGGAAATTCTCCCCATGATCCCAGAGTGCAGCTTAAAAGCATGTGCAAAATTTTTAGTGGATCAGTTTCAGTGTGAATCCACATTAGATGGTAAAATCCAGCGATCGTAGCGACCTCCAACGAGGCCCGATTATCGGTGCTAGACTAGAAAGGTTCAACCATATGGGGTAATCACATGTGCAAAGTATAACGAGAATGGCATGATCAAGGGAAAACATCCAGCAAAAGGGGATCCTGTAGACGGAAAACAAAACATCACCAAAAGGGGTCAGAGGAGGATGTCAGGAATCATTATGACCAAAGGCGCTGCACAGTCAAGCGCAGTCAAATACAACGCTGGTGCTCCAACTAACATCTGAATACACACATCGCCGTTCCTTAGCACGGATGGGCTATGACAGCAGACGACCGCTTCCAGCTCCAATGTGTCTAAGAGAAATAGAAAGAGAGACTCCAGCAGGCAAATAAGCAGCGGAAAAACATCACATGGTCAGATGAATTCTGATTTATGTTGCCCCATGCTAATGGGAGGTAAGAATTTGGCACAAGCGGCACGAATCAATGACCCATTCCTATCAGAGCATGCAAGTACCGTCATCTAATTTGAAGCAAGTACAAGAAGGTTCCTGTCCGCAGGGGCCAATCTTCCTACAGAACATTTTAAATACATAGTGCAATGTACGCCACAATGAATTTCTGCGGTTCTAAAGGCCAAAGGAAGTCTAATGCGCCCCTGAATGGTCTCCAATAAAGTGGCCGCTCAGTATATAATATGTTAGATATATATTTTTAAACACAAAGGCGAATTACAACTTAAGGTTTTAACTCCACACTATTCATTTCATGAAATTATCTGAAAAAAACTTGACTGATTGGTTCAGTAAAGCTGCGCAGAATATTTCCTGCTGCTGTAGGCCTCGCTGTGCTAAAGATCCACACAGCACCAAGCTAATGTGGAGTCAGTCTTGCAGCAGAAGACGTCTTGTCTCACTTGAATGCAACAAAGCGATGTTTGCACACAGATAACCGTGCGCTGCCCTCTGTAAGTAATGTTTGTATGAACCACGAGGCAGTAAAATCACCTTGTGGAAAGAAGATCAATAAGCTTTTTATAGTATCACAGATTACAAGACGCTTCAAATTTATAGAGCAGAAACAGCGTTCTGTGATTTCAGCGACAGTATAATCATTAAAGTGTAGCTGTCATTGCAGATGACTTCTCATAATGAGCTGTCGTGTTTTACATGAGGAATAACTATTTCTGGCCATTATATCACTTGTATCCTACATTTAATCACCAGTTTTTCTTCTGTGAGCCATATTTATAATTCTCAGTCTTCCCTGAGCTGGAGGGTGTAGACTACTGCTATGATGTCCCTATACACTCCACACGGGAGAGCAGGATCTCTTCTCTATCACTGAGCTGGTGGGTGTAGACTGCTGCTATGATGTCTCTATACACTCCACACAGGAGAGCAGGATCTCTTCTCTATCTCTGAGCTGGTGGGTGTAGACTGCTGCTATGTTGTCTCTATACACTCCACACAGGAACGCAGGATCTCTTCTCTATCTCTGAGCTGCTGGATGTAGACTGCTGCTATGATGTCCCTATACACTCCACACAGGAGAGCAGGATCTCTTCTCTATCTCTGAGCTGGTGGGTGTAGACTGCTGCTATGATGTCCCTATACACTGCACACATAGGAGGGAAGGATCTCTTCTCTATCTCTGAGCTGCTGGATGTAGACTGCTGCTATGATGTCCCTATACACTGCACACATAGGAGGGAAGGATCTCTTCTCTATCTCTGAGCTGCTGGATGTAGACTGCTGCTATGATGTCCCTATACACTGCACACATAGGAGGGAAGGATCTCTTCTCAATCTCTGAGCTGCTGGATGTAGACTGCTGCTATGATGTCTCTATACACTCCACACAGGAGAGCAGGATCTCTTCTCTATCTCTGAGCTGGTGGATGTAGACTGCTGCTATGATGTCTCTATGCACTCCACACAGGAGAGCAGGATCTCTTCTCTATCTCTGAGCTGGTGGATGTAGACTGCTGCTATGATGTCTCTATACACTCCACACAGGAGAGCAGGATCTCTTCTCTATCTCTGAGCTGGTGGATGTAGACTGCTGCTATGATGTCCCTATACACTGCACACAGAGGAGGGAAGGATCTCTTCTCTATCTCTGAGCGGGTGGGTGTAGACTGCTGCTATGATGTCTCTATACACTCCACACAGGAGAGCAGGATCTCTTCTCTATCTCTGAGCTGGTGGATGTAGACTGCTGCTATAATGTCTCTATACACTCCACACAGGAGAGCAGGATCTCTTCTCTATCACTGAGCTAATGGGTGTAGACTGCTGCTATGATGTCCCTATACACTCCACACAGGAGAGCAGGATCTCTTCTCTATCTCTGAGCTGGTGGATGTAGACTGCTGCTATGATGTCTCTATACACTGCACACATAGGAGGGCATGAGCTCTTCTCTATCACTGAGCTAATGGGTGTAGACTGCTGCTATGATGTCCCTATAAACTCCACACAGGAGAGCAGGATCTCTTCTCCATCTCTGAACTGGTGGATGTAGACTGCTGCTATGATGTCTCTATACACTGCTGATCACATAATGTCTATATCCTGTAATATCATAGCACTCTAGGAAGGCATCTAGTCCCTCTTAAACTCATCTATGGTTTTTGCCATCACCACGTCCTCAGGATGCCCAGAATAATGAGAGGACATTCAGAGTAACTGCTCCGCACTGTACAACTATAACACTAGAGTGTTAAGGCAGCAGAATGCAGTAAGCTGTATTCACGACCTGACCTAAGCTCTTGCTCACGACCTGAAGGTTGCAGGTTCAATCCCTGCATGGTTCAGGTAGCCGTCTCAAGGTTGACTCAGCCTTCCAGCCTTACGGTCGGTAAAATGAGTACCCAGCTTGCTTGAGGGTAATAAACTAATTACCTGAAAGCGGTGGGAATAAGTTGGCGCTATACAAACAAGTCCCTTCCCTATTACTAAACAATATATAACACTAAAATAGAGTCATCAATTCGAAAGAGTAGAGAAGATAAAAAAGGGGGAAAGGGTGGAGGCAGGGCCAATCAGTCAATTTGTCCATTCACCAGCAAATTTAGGAAATCTGAGATATGTTGGAAGGAGATGCACATAGCCCATGTTTTTAGGGATCAAGTCCTCAGCTACCAGCTCCTCCACGCATTAAATAATTCTTGAACAAACCATCCAATGGTGGATGGCGGCTCCGCCAATGACAGCTCACGCGGCTGTCCAGAAATGACGCAGCATGCCAGAGCAAAGGTACCTGGAATGATGGAAAGTAGGGCAAGTTAAGGAGATGCAACTACTGAGTTGTGTGTAACTTGTTCAGAAGACCATGTCCTAAAGTGCGAAGAGTCGGGCACTCCCAGCAGACACTTGTATCCATAAGTCTAGGGTTAAAGTCCCCAGATGTGAGACAAGCTTTTATGAGAAGAGTCTCCCCCCAGAGAAGCCTACAATAAGTAAAGGCATACATTACGTTTCTACAAGGCGAATTCAAACAGTGTAAACAAAACATGAAGAAATGCAATTGTGAAAAAAAACAATACATTAGGTTCTTGAAGAAGCTGGTCTGAAAAGGGCAGGGTAAATTATTAAGAGGGATTCTCTCTCTAAAAGACAATGGCTCCTTCACGGACTGCTCCCAATGGGGTGAGAAGAAAAATACAAGGAAGGACTAGGCTAACAGCGGCCTGGTACACATAGAGGATTCCTGGGATGTCTTATATAGTTTATACATACAAGTCCTTGAGGAACTATGCAGAAACCAGGGTGTCTGATTATTAGTAGGGAGAGAGGGTTCATGATGAGCAGATCCGGCATCTCTCACAGAACCCAATGGGATAAGAGAAGTAAGCAGGGCAAGGATATCTTAAGAAGCTGGGCTAACCACCAGTAAAGCTTCCGCTGGTCCACCCCTTCCTCTCACTCTCCTCCGCGGTTCCTGTTGTGGGTGCGGTGGGGTATCAGAAGATAGTAGGGGAGAAAAAGCAGGCCGCTCTGGAAGAGTGATCATTAGGGGGCTGAGGGCAGTTGAGAAAGCAAGAAGGTCTTGTGGATGGCAAAGTTCCTCCATGTGGCCCTCATGTCGAACTTGCAAACGCAGAGGAATCCCTAGCTGTAGCCAGATTATGTTGATGGAGCTCCTCAAGAAGAGGCCTTAAAGCCCTTTGCTTTTAAAGTGTAAGAGGTCTGGCAGCCATTGTAGTTGTAATCCTTGGAATAGCACAGTGCGTCACTCCCGCGTCTTGCTCATAATGAATTCCTTCATCTACTATCTGTGAATGCGGCAAATAACATTTTGAGGGTGGTCTGGATCTGCGGATCTGTGACCTAGGGAACAATGGAGACTGTCCATCTCCAGAGGGGTAATTCAGAGGCATTTCAAGGAGGTTGTTTTAAACCATACACTCCGCAGACGAAATCCGCGCTCCTAGTTGTTGAATCTCTGAGTTTAGTTCTGTTTCATAGTAAAACTCTGAATGTGTAATGTAAGATTCCATATCTTCTCCTGTTGGTGTGGATCTAAGCTGGGCACTCCATTCCCTCAGTTCAGTAATGGCGCTGCCTTGCTGCAGAGACATAGGGGAGGTTGGCCTATGCATAGACAGTGCAGGTGAAGCAAGAGGACTGCTATCATCCATCATAGGGGGTATTACACCTTGTGCAGGGGAGAGTGGGTGGAATAGTGTTCCTTGGGCTGCATCCTGAGTTGGAGAAGAAAATGCATGACTAGCAGTCGGAGCGGCCACAGAAAAGACCTGAGAGCCAGGCAATGTCTCACCTCAATCCAACAGGTCCCTTTGTTCAGTGAGGGAGCTCCGGCTGTTGGCAGCACATGTAGAGAGCGCCACCACTCCAGGCACCATTATCAGAGGTAGGCACTGCAGTAGCGGTATCTGTGTCAGTTCCGGTGTCATCCACATCATAGATGTGATGAACTACTTGGCAATGGGTTCAGGTCTGCATTGCTGGAGCAGCGTGCTAGGAGTCCGGTGAGGAGCCACCAGCTAGATACCACCCAATTCCCAGTGCTATAGGCGACCTTGTCTGGGCTCTGGAACGGCGGTGAAAGCACCCTTTTTTTTTATTGTTGTCCATTTGTGATAGTTAGGCTGCCTTGTAAGGTTTGGGATCAGGATGACCAGCTATCTCAGGGCAGGAGCAGAGGAGAACAACCTCACCCCGCCATAACCAGGCCGTAACCCGCTGAATTTAATTTAAAAATGGGACCAAATAGCATGCTGCTCTATGAAGTCCTATAAGAATTTGGAAACTGAATGAACCCCATTATAATCAAGGGGTCTGTTCAGCGCCATTTGGTTCCATCATAAGACAGACCCATTCAGCTAGGTAATTGAGTTTTCAACCCCACCAAAAACAGGAGAAAAACAGAACCCCTGAACGCTGACGTGAATGGACCCTAATCGAGAATGAATGTTCAATACAGAAGAGAGGGGAGAGGTGCCTGATAAGAGGAGAAAGAAGTGTTTTTCCGTAACAAGATATACTACAAAGGTTTCTTATATTCGCTTTCAGTATTGATTTATGGAAAAAAATGAAATGCCAGTGACTTTAATATTAATATTCTCATATGAGAAAAAATGATTTTTTTTAAGTAAAAAAAAAATAAATCAATGATAATTCCTAAAAGTCAAATCAATAATGCTCCGCTCTTTGCAACATGATATAAATATGTTCTGTTGGTGAGTAAAGGACGAGATGAACAGAAGTATATAGGAGCTCTCTGCACACGGTAAGAGCTGCTCAGACAGATACATCAATCGCTACCTGATTACTGAGTAGGTGAAGACCTACTTAAGGACGCAGACTGTGATTGCGCCTTTGTGAGACCATTTGATAACTACTTCCGTACCTGAAAAGAAACAGAGCAACGATTGATGTGCCTCTCGGGGTTCTCCATAGTCGATGAACACAATCAGACATAACTCCTCGAAGCTTTCCTATAGACCCAGAACTATAAGGAGATTATATCAGAGGAGCGGAGACATAACACTGCCTGAGATCCCTCATCCACAAATTTAGGATATGTGCAGAATAACTGTATGGAATATCCGCAGCATTTACAGTACAAGCCACGTGGATGAGAACTAAGGCCGGGTTCACACTGACGATAGCCTTTCTTGCGATGCGAGAGTGAGTGGAAACGCATGATAATGAAACCAATGATTTTTAATGGTTTCATTCTCATTTGCGATGTCTTCACTCAACCTTCGCAGCGCTAAGAAAAAATCTGCGCTATTGCCCATTGTTTTCAATGTGAGCTGCACTTACAATACCAACTTGGGCCACTGCACCATGGACAGCGCTATCTGATTTCAGCACTATCCAAAATAACAGAAGGCCGGAAAACAACTGATCGGTGGGGGTCTCAAGAGGCGGATTCCTACCAATCCACTATTGATGGTCTATCCTGAGGATAGGTGATCATAGTAAAGTCACGACCAATCCTTTGGGCTTTCCCATTTAAAATATTTATCCCCTATCCACAGGGAATATATGATTGTGCACATGCTTAACCGCTGATGCATTCACCTCTATGAGGTAGGAGTTTGTAGGAACAGACTAGACACAGGGTTTGATATCAGTCTGTAACTATGGTGACGATTAGATTAGCATAGGAGCTGTAAACACAAAACGGTAGACTATATGCAAAGCTGCTTATGGTTTCCTAGATAACAGAGGCGGACATCTGAAATTCACAAACTGTGCCGAGGTTGTCCAGGATTAGAGAAACACTGCTTTCTTCCACAAACAGAGCCTCACACGTCCGTGGGTTAGGTCTAGTATTAAAGTTCAACACTATTGAAGTGATTGTGGCTAAGCTGCAATACCACGCACAACCTGTAGACAAGACTGGTGCTGTTTTAGGAAAAAAGGAGCTATGTTCTTCTAATGCTGGACAACCTCTTTAAAGCACCCCCTTCAGTCCTGGAGAAACAAAGATGGCCGCACTGCTTTTCTGACTATCTGATGCACACTGTACTAAGAATGTTTCTGGTAGTCTAAGACAGGGGTCCCCAACCACTGGTCCGCAGAACAGGACCGCGGCTGGACGGAGGACGAAGGGGGGAGACCGAGACCGTGGTCAGCTTGTGGGCCGGTGGGGACACACAAACAGCATGATCGCCTACATGCAGCCCGGCAGTAAACACTCAGAGCGCCGAACGGGAGGCTACGCAGAGGCACGCTCACACTGACACCATGGATGCCTAGGGATGCCGGGGCTGAGAGCGAACATGGCAGGGAGCCCGCACAGACGGCAGGCCCGACAGTGACAGTGGCGGGGCCGACACTGAAAGCAGGGGGCATGCCTTGGAGGCCGCACACACGCAAGTCCCAAGAGAGTGACTGCGGGGACAATTGCAGGAAGGCCGCACACACGCTGGTGCTTACAGTGTCGCCGGGGGACATTGCAGGGAAGACGTCGCTGACAGTCAGAAGTCCGTAAGTAAGTGCCAAACAGCTGATCGGAAGCTTGACAGGGGGCGTAATCCCAAGCAATGCCAGGTCAGCCCCTAGCTTCCGGTGGCATCAAGATACAACAGTACCAGTGTGCTCTGCAGCGGCTCAGAGCACACTGTGTGGGCTGGCCTCAGTAGACGCGGCCCCGGCTGAGAACATTATGCGGGGCATGCCAGTGCAGAGAGACCTCAGTGACGCGGCTCCCGGCACAGCACATTATGTGGAGCGGAGCGGCGATCTAGCCACAGTGTCGTGGCTCTTGGCGGGGACCTGGTCTACAGCACTGTATACAGAGGTCCCGCCAGCACCCTCCAGTCTACAGCGCTGTTTGGTGTATAGCACTGCTAAGTAGCGCTGCATAACCCCACCACCCCTATATGACCAAAGCCCCACCCCTGCCCCACTCCCACTCCGCCCTGCCGGACCATGGAAAAATGGTCTTGCTTGAAACCAATTCCTGGTGCAAAAAAGGTTGGGGACCACTGGTCTAAGACACTGCACATTGCTCTAACTGGCCAGTGCTGGTCATGTGAGCCACACTGGCCAATCAAAGAAGTGTGTTAGATTAAAGATGCAACTAACGCACGGTGTGCATCAGGTAGTCACAAATGTTGTGCGTCTTTCTTTGTCTATCCAGGCCGGATGGTCGCTCCAAATTTCTTAGGCAGATAGCGGCAGTAATGTTTGCAATGTAGGATGGCTGCAGCAGTGGTGGCAGCGGCACAAAGCACTTCCCCGTTACTGTATCCAGCAACCACCGATTCACATGGTATAAAACGTGCATGACAAATATCACATCAATTTAGACTCAGCAGTACGTTTCTCTCCCAATCGCCCCTGTATGACCCGGGCCGTCACCTGAGAAATCTGTGCGTTTCGTTACTTAGCGTTTCAATTACAAACTTTATAGAATCGTTAGCAACAATATTGTCTCAGCGCTCGTGACAGGAAGGCGTCTTATTGAAGATTCATTAAATAATACCGTATTGATGGAGCAAATGCATCTCTGGTCAGATCGGGTTAATATCCTGCTGTGATCATCATACAAAAGACACAATTTAGAGAGAAAGGGAATAAAAAAGCTATAGTTATTCATTTTATAGAAGTGTGGAATTTCTTCCTTGGTCGCCCGTCTATGCAGCTGTAGGAGACAAAACAGGGAAATTGAACAAAGTCACTGAAAGGCCACGAGAGACTCTGCTCTGACCAGCTGAAGGCCACGAGAGATTCTGCTATGACCAGCTCAAGGCCACAAGAGACTCTGCTCTGACCAGCTCAAGGCCACGTGAGACTCTGCTCTGACCAGCTCAAGGCCACGTGAGACTCTGCTCTGACCAGCTCAAGGCCACGTGAGACTCTGCTCTGACCAGCTCAAGGCCACGTGAGACTCTGCTCTGACCAGCTCAAGGCCACGTGAGACTCTGCTCTGACCAGCTCAAGGCCACGTGAGACTCTGCTCTGACCAGCTCAAGGCCACGTGAGACTCTGCTCTGACCAGCTCAAGGCCACGTGAGACTCTGCTCTGACCAGCTCAAGGCCACGTGAGACTCTGCTCTGACCAGCTCAAGGCCACGTGAGACTCTGCTCTGACCAGCTCAAGGCCACGTGAGACTCTGCTCTGACCAGCTCAAGGCCACGTGAGACTCTGCTCTGACCAGCTCAAGGCCACGTGAGACTCTGCTCTGACCAGCTCAAGGCCACGTGAGACTCTGCTCTGACCAGCTCAAGGCCACGTGAGACTCTGCTCTGACCAGCTCAAGGCCACGTGAGACTCTGCTCTGACCAGCTCAAGGCCACGTGAGACTCTGCTCTGACCAGCTCAAGGCCACGTGAGACTCTGCTCTGACCAGCTCAAGGCCACGTGAGACTCTGCTCTGACCAGCTCAAGGCCACGTGAGACTCTGCTCTGACCAGCTCAAGGCCACGTGAGACTCTGCTCTGACCAGCTCAAGGCCACGTGAGACTCTGCTCTGACCAGCTCAAGGCCACGTGAGACTCTGCTCTGACCAGCTCAAGGCCACGTGAGACTCTGCTCTGACCAGCTCAAGGCCACGTGAGACTCTGCTCTGACCAGCTCAAGGCCACGTGAGACTCTGCTCTGACCAGCTCAAGGCCACGTGAGACTCTGCTCTGACCAGCTGTAATACTAGGAGAATAGAACCCATTGAAAGATGTCAATGGATTGGTACAAATTTCTGTATTTCAAATTATTGTTTGTCCGATTACCGGGCATAAATTACAAACATGGCCGACTCCTCTCTGGATGATGACATCTGTCATCGGTCAGTTATAAAGATTATTCAAAATCGTCCATTTTTATCAGCTTTAGGGCTCCTTTACACTAGGGATTGTGATATTGCCACAAGAAAATTATGGTAAAATCGCGACTTTTTTCCTATGAATTTTGAGCACCAGCACTGCTATTTCTCACTAAAACATCACTGCCGCTCGCAATTTTCTCACGCGACTTTGCCGCAATTTTTCAATGCGAAGGTCAATAGGACTTTCTAATAATCATTGGCGATTGAGCGCAGTTTTACATTGCCCAATAATTGGGCAAATAAGCATTCTAACCAACATTCAGGTCCAGTTGTCAACGCGTGTAAAAGGGCCTTTACCTTCAGGGCTCACACACGCACCATATTTGCAGTACCACATAAAGTCCCTGCGGCTAGGTGAAATATAAATATAATCACCTTTATATTGTGCCAACATTCTCTGCAGCACTTTACAAATCAGAGAACAGGCAAAATTAGACATTGAAGAGTGACAAGTAATTAATTCACACAAGTGGAACAAGGGTGCTGCTGGCAGAACTTACAGGGTAGGTTAGTATGCCTACCATGGTGATTTACGTTCTTGCAGTAGAACCACATGGGTACAGTCTGGGTACTGTAGTTGTAATATGGGCATTAACACTGCCATATGAGAGTAACACAATGCATTGTTTGCTCTTCGGATTTATGATAATGTTGTTTTCCTGTTGTTTATTACTAGAAAAGTTTAAGAAAATTCACAGGTTGAACTACCACTTGAGACCACGTGGATCCAGAAGAAGGCTCAAAAACAACACAATCGTTGTACGGTAAATGTCAATCTGTTCCAGTGAAAGAGGCAAATCAAACCTTCATTTTCTGACTCCAGATATGGCGAAATACATGATGATATTCTGTATTTCTGCACCTAATACCCAATCAAACGCAGATAAAGCCAGAAGGCGGCACAGATCCCTATCCAATCCCTTCTTACAATCACACTAAAGTACAAAAGCCGCTCGCTGTCTGAAGTCCTGCGCGGTCTATTCCGTGACTGCTGGCATTACTTGTCTCATAGTACAAATCAATGTACGCCTCAGTGAACAAAGACTCGTTTTATGTCTCCAGCATGACGGAGATTGAATAAATAAACAGGTAGAGCATATCAACAAACCCACAGAAGTCACATGTGCCACGTCACCCAGTGGGCATGTTTACCAGGGCATTCTAAAAGAGACAATGTGAAATATACCACCTAGGTCACAATGTTCAGTCTCCCCGTGGGCATGTTTACCAGGGCATGCTACAGAAGGACAGTATAATTTACCACTCCGTCTTACATGGTGCCACATCAAATAGTGGGCATGTTAAAGGAACCCTCTAGTTTGGCAAAAAAATTAGTTCCGATTCCAACCGCTGCAGGGGGAACATTATCTGAGCTTCTTCTCTGCTGTCTATCCAGTCTGCTGGTTTTGGGTCTTGTCTTTGGCCATCCAAGTTGGCCGACACAATCTTCAGACTACCTAACTCCTATAATACATTAGTATGGTTACGACTATCAATGCACTATAACTGCTCTCTGATTGGTCAGTGCTGCTCACATGATCAGCAGAGTATGCATTATTTAAATAAAGAGTTTTGGCAGCCTAGAAATAAGTGGGCAGCTCCAAAAGACATGTAAAACAGCTACAAAAATCCTAGCAGTCTAAGGTGGGAAACTAGATGCCTTCACCGACAAATGGAACATATGGCTTAAGCATTATCATCCGTTAATCTAAAAACTCAACCCCTCCCCCCTACACCTCCATCCATCAATACCCCAAAGCTCTAGAACTATCAAAATGGTTTACACTGGTTAAGGCCCCCTGTCCACGGGCATTGCGGTAGCTGCCGCCCGGGAGCAGGAGCTGCAGACGGATCTCCGCGGTCAGCCTAATCTGATAGCTAGGCTGACCGCTGCGAATTGCCAGCCGCAAGTGGAGAATCGCAATAATTCTCCGCTCGTGGACACGGGCCGGCACTTTCCATAGCAATGCTATGGAAAGCTTCAGACAGCGTAATTCGCTAGTGGTTTACCGCCGGCAAAATCACTGCTGTGGACAGGGGGCCTTAGTGTTATTCTATGGTATTAATACAATAATCTGAACATTACAGGCTACAATTAAACTTATGTAAAAAATCAGCGTCCTCGGACCGAATGCCGTATCAGAATGTAGAATTCATACTTTGTAATTAATACTGATGACCGCAACCATAATTACACCTGTAGGTTATTGAAAATACCAATAAAAATCATTGGTAAGAAAATTGTGTCAGCTATCCTGGACTGACGAAAACTGGGACCGAGAACAGTGGATCGTACAGACGCCAGAGAACAACAACTGCAGGTAATGAACCCCCAACCCTCCAGTCCCAAAATCAAAAGGTCACTTTAACAAAGCATTCTACAAAAGGACAGTGAAAAATATACCCCTCAGTGTTACTGGTGCCACATCTTACCATTGAGCGGGCACGTTAGCAGGATCTTCCACCAAAGGACAGTATAAAACATGCCCCGTCATGCCGCATGTCACACCGTTGGCATATTTACAAGGTCATTCTACAAAAGGACAGCAAAATATACACCCATGTCACATGATCTAGAAGGCATTTTCACGAGGGAATTCTACAAAGGGAAAGCAAAATATATGTTCCCCCCCTCCAGCCAAGCATAAGCATGTCATAAGGTGCATATAGTCAGAGTGGGCAGGGCAGGAAAAAAAATGCCCCTTATGTACCACCATTGTCACACCATGGGTTTATTTACCAGGGAATTGTGCAACTGGACAGTATAGAATATACCACCCGTATCACATGGTATAAAGTCAAGTCTCGCAGTGAGCATTCTACAAAAGTACAACCCCACCCCTCACCCCTCCACGTCACACCCTGCAGTGGGCGTATTTACCGGACCATTCTAAAAAGGAAAAGCATAAAGAATACCCCCTATGTCACATGCTGCAGTGTTACACAGCGGGAGAAGTACGACACGGTGCACCATAGAGCAGTATGTACTGAACAAGATGAAAACGGATGATGAGATTGTGCAGACGTAGACACAACTCTGGTGAAGGCGTAAATGCAATCCTAAGGCGCTACATTCCCCCAGGACTCAAACAGCCCTTGTGCTGTTCGGATGTAAGTATATAAAGGTGAAGATTGAAGCGCACTGACTGCGCTGATTCAGGATCTGCGGTGCCACACACCGATTGGAGGAACCCTGGTCTTCACGCTTTAACCCCTCCAATAGTGATATGGGCTTCACTGCGGAGTCCCTGGGCCGTTACCCAAAAGTGGCCCCAGTAATGCGGCAGCTAATGGTACAATAGACCAGGGTGTGGTACCTGAGCTTGTGAACAGAGGAGTAGTCAGATCAGTTCGGGTCGGCAGTGCAACTTCAGGACAAGGAAGAAGTTGGACTTCGGGACATACAGAGTAGGTTCACCATGGTACAACAGGCCCGAGGTTGGGGTAGGGAGGAAAATGGTCCATACAACAAGCCGACGTCAGGAGTGGAGAATGCAGAGAAGTCAGGAACAGCCAAAAACTCTTTCCTTAGGGGGAGATGGCTGATATATCCAGGAATACGTTATGATTGGTAGGGGAACATTTACCATGGTGCGCGCCGATCCTTTAAGAGCTCGGGCATGAGCGATCGCACCTTCTGGGCTGCCGACAGACAGGATAGACACTGGAGCTAGGAGTCTGTAGGAGCGAGGAGCAAGACGCACGCCGTGGCCACCAGCATGGGAAGACGAGGCAAGCTGTAACATGCCGCATAGATGAACAGATACTTGGACAACCAAGATGGAGTAGGTAGTTAAAATATACTTTATCGGACAATGCGTTTCTGGACAAACAGCTCCTCTTATCCGGTCCCGTCAACAGGACTGGCTGGAACCAGCTGAAGCTGATGAAAGGAGCCGTTTGGTCCAGAAACAAGTTTTCCAAAAAAGGGCTCAGTCAGACAGGCGTTTTTTTTGTGCACATGTTTTTACGCATAACACATGCGCACCAAAATTCACCTAAGTTAAGCGGGCATCACGCTGAAAAAAAACACACTTGGCTGCGTTCAAAATTTGCACATAAAGTGCGGTGCCTGCTATCCACTGCTGCGGCTGTGACAGCTGCAGCAGGGGATTCCTTGGATGTGAAACCCCTGGATGCTTTCACATCCACGGCTCCACCTTGTGGTCAATAGGGCCGGCGGCGGCGGTCCCATTGACATACAGAGAACATCGCGATCCTCTGCCACATCTGTGGCTGAGGATTTCTTCATCTCATGACAGTATGTGTCTTTACGTTCACCAGTGCGCAGCGTATATTCGCATGCATGATATTTTGACATGATTGAGTCCCGATCTCAATTAGCATATTTAAAGCCATTCACATGGGGTGCTGCTGCGTGAATGTTAAAAAATACGCAGAAGGGCTGGCAGAAATCCTCGGTCCTCTTTTCCGCAGGGTAACTCCCCCCCCCTCCCTTTTTTCCAGCAGCTATAGACGTTTATGGGAGCTTCCTGTGTATTACAGCAAAATATAGGTCAAGATCAATCTTTTTACGCACCCTACAAATATACGGCCGAGAAGCCATTTAAATCCTGCGCTTCGGATGGTTGCGTTTTAGGTGCATTTTTTAATGCACCAAAATAATGCCGGAAATACGGTTGTGTGAATAATCCCTCAGGGCTCAGTCACACGGGCGTTTGTACACGCGTCTGTCAGTTGCATTTGCGTTTCGCATCTATATAGAACCAATGCTTTTCAATGGGAGCGGTTACATGTGCGAATTTTACATGCACACAAACGGCGAAAATTATAGGACACAACAATTTGCAGAACGCGGCTATCTGCGTTCTGCGTTTTAATATTGCGCACAAACGCATTTTTTGAAGATACCTGCGATTTTTATTTTTTGACCACACCGCACTGTACTCCCGTCATGGAGCTCGATGAAAAGGTTCCGGATGCTCAAAGATTCATGCGCATTTTGATGCGCTCTCGATATACTCAGGTCAGACAGGCGTTTTACCGGGCGTGAATAAACGCTGCTAGGTGCAGATTTTCGCCGTGACGCCCTCTTTAGTCATGCGATTTTTTAAAACGCATCAGTTATGTGCACAAAAATTTGCGCGACAAAACGCCTGTGTGACCGAGCCCTTGGGTTGTACTTACACGGCCAATTTTCACACTCAAGCTCTGCGCATTGCAAGACGCTCCGAGCTCCCACCTGACTAGAACATGCTATTTTCAATGGGTTCATTTATAGGAAAGATTTTTTGCTTGATAATGAGAGATTTAAAAACGCAGCGCGTCTTATTTTTGGGTAACGAGGCTGCAAGAATCGCCCAGTAAGTTGTATAGGGGCCAAAAAAACTATAATCCCGCTCACATGTAAATGCGATTTTCATGCGAGTGCAATGTAATGTATTTTTTTCCCATTTTAAACATGGGAACCACCGACTGAATAACCCAAGTGCACCTGATGCATATCACGCATGCTTGAAAATTAAAGCTAAATAAATGCAATAAATCGGTCTGATTTTCTTAGACATATCGCACTCCCCCATAGCCTAATATGCCCTGTAGTGCGCAGGTTGACCAAGATATTCCGTGAAAGGATAGAAAACATACCCCCCTATAGCACAATGTGCCATACGACACAGTAGGAACGTTCAATGGGACATTCTACAAAGAAACGGTGTAAAATACACCCTCTGTGATGCCATGTGATATATCGGGCATATTTACCAGGTCATTGTGGAATGGGAAAGTATGAAATATATATATATATACACACACACATATGTGTGTGCGTGTGTTCCCACTATGTTCTATTAGATTTAGAGTGCATCAATAGCAGAACGTCCTATACAAAGAACTCCACAAGAGGCAGACGCTATACACCGCCGAGCGCACTACAAGTGGAACAGAAGAGACACATCTAAACCTCTGCAAATGGCACTGGGTGGCGGACACTCCCTGTATACACAGAAAACAATGTGCAGAGAGTGTGGGAACGCAAACAGCCTCGCAATATCAAATTAGAAGGCATATTAATACACTGACAATTGCTTTATTGCGCAAAAAGCGGAGGCAGCCATGAAGCGAGATGAATAAATAGTATTGTAATGTTGCAATAATAGGAGTTGTCGTTTGGAGAACCTTATTGCTTTTGATAGGACACCATCGCTTCTTTGCGCCCTTATGTCACTAATACAGCATGTATAAAGCGGAATACCCCACACCATATTCTGCTACTGCGGGAAACCACAGTTTTGCTAAAACCTGTAAAATTCAAGAATTTAAAATTGTTGCATATGTATGCCACTCAGCTCCAAGGGGGGAAAAGTTCTAAAGGGGATGACATCAGGATATCTTGAAATATTCCTCTTTAGGTCAAAGAACAGTATATAAAACTCAATATGTAAAGCTAGAGAGCCTCAACAATTCAATCTATATATCATATAAGCCATCTCACAGCTCCTCACAGGTGTATATATGCGCCCGTAATACGAACAAGTGGTCTGGCCTGCGGTTTACTGACCCCAACTAACAGCAGAAGTGGGATCAGTGATGCTGTGGGTTCGAGTTGGTAGGCATGGGGTCGCACTGGGACACTCATCCGTGCCGGTAATACATTCATGGGAAACTAGACTATTTCTTAATCGGTTCTCCCTGCTCAGTTTTCTGCTTTTGCACCTGTGACTTTCTGTGCCAGATTAGAAAACGTTTTCTGTCTTTTGCAGCATGAATGTCTGCCGTCTCCGACACAAAGTAACAATTCTTCCACTAGAGAAGAAGTGAAACAAAACAAAACCTCTTCCACCTGCTGTAAACTTAATACAAAGTCTCCAACACAAGTAGATATTGCTAAGGGACCTTTCACAGAATCGGTCCACACGGAAATTTCTGTGTCACAATGTTATGTGTCTTTACTTCAAAATCGCAAGATTAAATTCCACAGCGTTCTGCTGCGGAATTAATGACATCTTGCGGAATTGGTGATGCCGATTTCCAACATTTTGCATTTAAAGTCTGCATTTTAAAAAAAACACAAAAAAAATTCCGCAGAATGCATTCCACAGTTAAAAACGCAGTAAAATTGTCCGCTGCGACCTGCGGACAATTCTGTCCTGTGTGAGAGGTCCCTAAAAGTGAAACATATGCTGCGCAAGAAGCTTAGAAAGAAGTTCCTACAGGTGTAAGAGCACCACAATGCCCAGCATGCTGATACCTGAGGCTCCACAGGTTCACTGAAATGTGTCGCTACCCGCAGTTACGTATCGTCAGCTGTACTTACCGGAGATGACCTAGTCGGGATCACCTGAGTCGTGCCGGGCACATGAGCACAAAACAACTCACAAAGCCTGTAATGATCCCTGCCAAAAAAAAGCCTCTCCCATATCTAGGCTGTGCGCTGCCGCGGGTGACATGAATGCTGCCTGTATCTACACAAGGCTTTTCACTCCCCTCCTTATTAACCCCTTCAATGCCACAAGGAAGGGCACCGGTGATGAATACACATAATGGGAGAGAATTCTATCACAGGTCGATCTGAAGAACGGAGTAAGCAGCGTGCGCCAAAGTTATGTGTTTTAGACACTTTTCACTTGCAGGTTTTGAAAAGCATCTCAAATAAAGGAGCAAGACCTGGGCTAGGTTCACACAGGATGGATTTGCCACAGAACTTCACTGCGGCAAATCAGTCTGCGGGGGCTGATCCCAAGATCAGCCAGCCATGTGGACGAGATTTGTCAAAAATCTCATCCGCATGGGGCGGACAATCCTTTGCGGCAAAGCCAGCGCTGCGGCGCAGATTTCCAGGACGCAGCATGTCGATTTTTTTTTTCCCGTTGTGGCCTCACTTCTCTCTGTGGGAGAACCAGCGGCAACGGAAAAGCATGCATCAAAGCCGCTCCAAAACCCGCGGCTAAGTGCTGCAGGGTTTTGGAACTGCGCTTATCCCGCGGAAATCTTGCGGTTTTTTGCTGCAGCAAAACCGCAAGATTTCCATGGTGAAAAAGTCCCATGGGAATCCAGCATAACGGCGGCATCACGCGGGAGGACTAGAATGACACAAAAGAGCAGACGCAAACGATAGCTGTTCCGTGTAGCGATAGTTCGCTCACTAGTCGTTTAGTTTCAGCTCACCCAGAAAATAGTTGCTGGTTGAGGAAAAGTTGTGCGGCGTAAAGTTAGTCGTTCATATCTGAATGAATTATGAAAGAATTTACTTGGAGATCCTCCTACAAACGAAGTGTTGGCAAACAATCAATGAATAATACACTTTGAACAAAGAAGTTCAAACTTTCACACCCTTCGATGACGTTTCCGAGTGATTACCTAAATGATAGTTGTTTCGTGTGAAGGGACCTTAAGAAGAGTTTTAATATACAGGAATATAAAGGGCCATCTATGCAGTGCAAATTATTGGTGTGTGTTCTGTACCGATGTGCCAAGCATGCCTCGCAAGTTGCGCCATGTTTACCATACCGCGGCCCTTTATTTTGCCAACATCACGCACCTAATTTTAAGCGGTTTTCACATTCGTGCTGGGAATTCAGTTTTACTGTTCAGTCAGTAACAAGATGCACAACACCTCCCTGAACACGCGGCCTGGGCGAACAGCTGATTGCCTTAGGTCCTGCGCTCAGCACCCTGAGCAATCAGCTGATTGCACCAGGAGAAGCTGTGCTGCCAACCATGTCATCTGCAGTGCCCTCTGCAGGGGATATTTAGTATTACAGGATAGTCTTTCACAAGAATCCTTGGTTTGAAAATTGGCCAGGATGGAGAATCTATGCCAGAGATAAAATGCAAGATAGCATAGGGGCAAAGCGCGATGCTAAACATGGACAAAAACTGGAAAAGTAGGGATATCTGTATCACAACTAATTGCAGGATAGTGCAAACCATAGTTTTCCCCATAGCCATGTATGGATGTGAAAGCCGAACTGCGAAAAAAGCTGATTGATGTGTTTGAGCTGTTGTGCTGGTGAAAGCTGCTGTGCATGCCCTGGACAGCAAGAGTAACCAACAGAGAAGTCCTGAATCATATAAGACCTGATATATCACTGGAGGGCAAGATGACCAGACTCACGGATTTTGGCCATGTAATGCAAGCAGAGTTGCTAGAAAAATCTCACTCACTCACCGTCCCAGGCCTCTTACTAGCAAAGCCAGAATCCTGCTGCACACTGATGAAGGGCAAACACCCTGGAACAGCTGTCTGTGGTATGGATGCTGGCTTTGCTTTCAATTCCTGGTCATTGTTACAAGTATAAAAGAGTCAAACATTGACTTGAAAGAATGTTGCCTTCCAATAGGTGGTGCTGTGAAAGTATTGTTCCATCTCCCATATTAGCATATTACCCAGAAGAGCATGAATGGCCTTTGAAGTCTCCTCACTCACTGACATCTTGGTGCTCTCCCTAAGGAGAAAATATGAAAATAAATCTACAATGCTTGGACAGATCAGTGGCAAAAGAAGACCTGGCCACCAAAGAGCACGATGGTTGATATTGTCAGAGCGGATACTGGCATGAATATCACACAACTGAAAGAAGCTAAACCGAAAAACATGGAGGGACCGCGCCTTTAGGGTCGACGGGGGGCTTGAGCGACTAAACGGCTAAGAACAACAATAGGATGGCACAAGGCCCACCAGGATGTAAGGCACTGTTAGGGCTCATTCACACAAGTGAGAATACGGAGCACTGAATCCCCATTGATTTGTATTTATTAACCGGAGTCCGTACATTTCTGTCAACTCCAGCATAGTGGGACTCTGACTTCAACTCCGACTCCAAGGTCCTGGTTAGTCGTATCCCATAAATGATACCAATGGAAACCATAAGTTGTCCCGCAAACAAAACAAAACAAGCCCTCGCACAGCTGCTTTGACTGAAAATAAAGTAATGGTGGTACAACAGGAAAAATGATATGTTTGCTATCGCTGTAATCATACTGACCGCAGGAGAAAGTTAGTCATTTTTGCCACAATACCATCAGAACATAACAAAGGTGCAGCTGCGTTTGTAGCCATTTCACTCCACTAAGAAATGGTTAACGGTTTTTCAGTAGATTATACGGTACATTAAACGGAACCTGCAGAAAATACAACTTGTCCCACAACCACAACCACAAGCCCTCAGACAGCGACGGCCATAGAAAAACACAAAGTTAGGATGGTTTTTGAAAGTGTAAACAAAAATGAACAAAACAAGTCGTTTTCTCAAGGGGATTCAGGTTACAGTATTTTCCACGTACAATGGGCTTTCCTGCGGTATTGTAATTGGAGAATACATCCAGCATACAAAACCACAGAGATCCCGGGGGCTGCGCAGGATGCAAGTGGCTGAAATCCCTGTATTACTGAAGCGCTTGCATAATATATATATATATATATATATAAACACATATATACACACACATATGTATGTACACATACATACACACACACACTATATATCTATCTCTATAGTAAAATTAATTCAATGCAGAGTTTGTTGTATATTTCCTTTCATAGGAATTTAGGAAAGTGTTGAAATGTCCTATAAATGCATGTTCTCCTCATCTAAGCCCATATTTATCAAAAACATTGATTGTTTTATCATAATGGTGATAAAAAGCCGGATGTTACCATTTTAGTACAGTGAATTTACCACTTCTCAATCATAGTTCATACATGTCTTGAGAATATTGAGGAGTTGGAGTCGGAGGTTTGGCTTACTGACTTCACATCCCTCCAAATGACTTTCTGATCTTTTTGCTTAATTTTAAAAATGTTGTTATCTTGGAGACTGGATGACCGAGAAAAGCGCAACTGTGCTTTTTTACTGCTGGTGGTCCCCATGCGGTATACATAATGCGTTGTTTTAATAGAGCAGACTTGGATGCAACAGCACCAAATGTGTTTTATTCTCTTGATTTTTTATTAGAAATATGCGGAAAAGGTTTTTTCTTTCTTTTTTTTTTTTTTTACTTTAAGGCCTCATGTCCACGGGCAAAATATGATTTAAGATCCGCAGCGGATCTCCCGCATGCGGATCCGCATCCCATAGGGATGCATTGACCACCCGCGGGTAGATAAATACCCGCGGATGGTCAATAAAAGGGATTTTAAAAAAAATGGAGCATGAAAAAATCTGGACCATGCTCCATTTTCGTGCCGGTCTCCCGCGGGGACGGCTCCCGCGGGCTTCTATTGAAGCCTATGGAAGCCGTCCGGATCCGCGGGAGACCTAAAATAGGAATTTAAAAGTATTTACCCATCCGGAGCGGACCGGGAAGGTCTTCTCTTCCTCACGGCCGGATCTTTCTTGCTTCGGCTCGGCGGATGTGCCCGGCGCATGCGCGTGGCACGTCGACGACGTGCCGGCGACGTGCCGCTGGCGTGACGAATTCATCCGCCGGCCGAAAAACAAGATCCGGCCGTGAGGAACAGCAGACTTTCCCCGCCCGCTACAGATAGGTAAATTCTTTTAAATTCTTATTTTCAGCCCTCATGTCCGCGGGGCAGGAGGGACCCGCTACGGATTCTACATGGAGAATCCGTAGCGGGCCTGATTTTCCCCGTGGACATGAGGCTTTAACATTACTTTTTGCAATTAAAAAAAACTTTCCACTTGTTTTTATTTCTTTTTTTAGTACCCATAGGGTACTTGAACTTGCAATCATTCGATCGCTCATACATTATATCGCATTTATACTGTATTTTTTATTTTGAGAGGCCTTTACAAGGTAGGAAGGTGGCGTTCTAAATTGCCGATCAGGCCATTGAAATGCCCCTGTCAGAATTCACAGAACCACTTAAAGCTGGCCGGCGGCCCTGCGTAGCTGTGATTTCTGTATTGTGGATGACGGCGGCTGACTGTCGGGCATGCACAGTGTAGATTTTTTTTAAATATTTGTATTTACCGCACTGTTGCTAAGCGATGAAACGAGTACCCGCAGGCCATACACAATATTTATTGCATATGAACTGCAGGTCGGTCGGCCTCCATTAACTTTAATGGAGGCAGTCCATGCAGCGTTTGCATCAAAATAAAAAATGCTGCAATTTTCCTTCCGCTCGTTGAATACACAAATGGCATCCTCAGTTGTGAGCGTAAAAATAAAAGTACCAAAATGCGTGCGATTTGCTGCAGATCCTCCATGTGGGCGTCAATCATGGATTCTACAATTGTAATCCGGTCATGTGATGCCAATGTAACAGCCACAAATGGAATTATCTCAGAAGTTTCAGGCAGCTGTCATCTGTCAAAATACAGTGAACACCCGCTGTGTATAGATTGGGCTCCATACAAACACCTAAGGCACATCTGAAGTACACGTAAGGGTGTTTTCACAGGTTGAGAAAAATCGCACAAATCTCGAACGAATATGAACCCTATTCTTTGGAAGGGGTCACACGCCTGAGTGATTTTTTTTCCGCATCACAGTGCGAGAGAAAATCGTGGCATGTCCTATCTTTGGGTGAACCCTCGAATCGCCCATTGTCTTCAATGAGGCCGGCGGCAGTATTGCACAACATACTAGGTACACGCGATGCAATGCGATGTCTCCCATTGAAAACAATGAAAGATACTCCACGATCCACTACTGTAGCGGTCGGCTGCAGCGGAGGATTGCTGCCTCCCCGGAGTGATGCAAGGCGGCTTTGATACAAAAACGCCTCACATCCATGGCAAAATTGCATGTTGGCAAGTGCGATATCTGTCTGTTATTCAGAGCTTGATATCGCACAACAGTGAAGAATCAATCAGCCAATAAAAGAGCATTTGCTTCTTTGTTGATTATTTGGGTGCAGCTTCACACGGCCCGATGTCTGGACTAATGAACATTCCTATAAATGGTCTTCTCCAACCAGCGGGTCGCGTAAAAGGCCCTTTATTCACATTTGTGTTGGAGTCTCCATCATAGATTCCGTCAAAAGTAGCACAGAATGCTGTGTTTTTCCAGTAAAATGATGTACCCAGCCATGGAAACTCAACGAATCCCATCACAGTCACAAGAATCCATTGGGCGCCATTAGCGCCTGTCATGCGTTAGATTGTACACCGCCATTTAATTTTTTTTTTTTCTGCTGCTTTGATGGACCAGAAAAACGAAAACACTGACGCAGGCGAGAACATATCCGTACCCCATCATATGTATACAGTATACAGAACCAGTGTTGATGACTAATTAGTGGAGTAACATGATCGCAATCGCTATAAACTGATGATATCGACTGACTCTGCCCGAGTGTGACATAATTGTTAGGGAAAACAAGGACAAGTCTTTTGGGACTGTACTTGGCAGATTTATCTACAGTAATTTCCATCAGTCCTAACGAGCAGGTTGGGACGAGTAATTAGACAAAAGCTAGAAAGCTGCAGCAAATTACCAACCATAAATACAAATAGTATAAAATACTCCGTTGCTCCACCTGTAACCGTGGTTAGAGAATATGTGCGCTCAGCCGAGGAGCTTTCATGTTACTGCTGGCCTGCCGCCCACCACCCTACCGTGTAATTATTAACTACCTGCAAGGTATATCTGTACTAACCTGCATTCAGGTAAAGAAGCCGCTTCTCACTGATAAACAATGCAAAATTCTCAAACACGGCTGTCGAGATCCATAAAAAACACAATAAAACCTCGGAGACTTCCTGCAAAGCAAAGAACCTGCTGGGAACATCTATAGAGCTTTCACTCCAGGAATGTAACTGGTTTAACAAGCCAACGAGATCACATCCTTAGAGGCCACTTTGTTATAGACACCAGCTGCCTCACAATTGGACATTCCCCCCGTGACCCCGGAGTGCGGCATAAAATCACGTGACAAGTTTTCCGTGGATCAGTTTCAGTGCAAATCCACGTTAGATGAGAAAATCCATCAATCTGAGCGACTTCCAACAAGGTGTTATGGCCAGTGACATCACTTACCTCTCCCTGCCGTTGGCCACCAACGATGCCTTGCTCTTTGTGTCATCTGCGGCAGATGCCACATACTCTAACCTACGCATTGGCTGTCACCTCTGTCCAAAGGTTGCACCCGTGTCCACCTCTTAATGGGTAAGCTCGTGCATGCAGATTTCCAGTCCCCGGCAAATACAGCTGGGTTCACTTAGTCTACTGCTCTGCACAGGTGCTAGTACCGGACCTACTCGGTTTTCCCAGTATCTCCTGACTTTGGCTAGCATGTTGACCACGATTTGTCTGTCTGCTGCTGGGCCTGACCCTCGGCCTGCTTCTCAGCTGCAAGATATCCGCCAGTCTGGCCATTGGCTCTGTTCCTCGACAACAACTCTGTCTATACCCTCCAGTACCGTACGTCTCAAGAATTCCACTCATTTTGGACCTAGGCTTTGTTCTGTGACTAGGGCGCTCTCTACAACCTCTGGTACTGCATCGTAGGGTTCCTGACCAAGTTGTGTCAGCTGCCTATATAACTAGACTATTTGTAAAGTAGCAATCTGAAGTTCTCCGCAGCAAAGATTAGATGCCGATTGGTGAGGTTAAAGGGTGAAAACAGTTTTTTTCAGTTGCAGCTCTTAGATTTATTCCAAGGTCAAATTGGTTAGCGGCACAGTGGACCCAGGTCCATTGTTAACACATGGTCATCGGTGCTAGACTAGCCAGGGCCAGGCGTTCATGGTCAGCTGAATGGGGTTCTCAAGTAACAGTATGGGGGGTACAGAGATTGGCGTGATCAAGGAAGAACATCCAGCGAAAGGGAATCCTGTGGAGGAAACAACTCGTCACCGAAAAGAATGTCAGGGTTCATTCTATCGAACAAGCGCTGCACAGTCAGACAAACTGCAGTGGAATACAACGCTGAAGCTCCAACTAATATGTCACTGTTTCTTAGGCGCTATACTGTAACAGCCGACGACCAGTTCCAGCGCCATTGTGTCTAAGAGAAACAGAAAGGCGAGACTCCAGCGGGCAAAAGAGACCAAAACTTGTATCACTGAGCAGCGGAGAAACATCTCCTGTCAGATGGATCCAGATTTCTGTTGCCCCGTGCTGATAGCTCAAAATTTGGTGCGAGCAGCATGAATCGCTAACCCCTTCCTATCAGCTGATCACCTTCCTCTAATCTGAAGCAACTACAAGATGCTTCCTGTCCGCAGGGGCCGATCTTCCTGCAGAACATGTTCAATACCTAGTGGAATCTACACCATGACAAAATTGCTGCGGTTCCGAAGGCTAAAGGAGTCCAATGCGCTACTAGATGAGGGTCTCTAATAAAGTGGCACATTCTGTATATATTATACATACTATGTGATAAGTGTCAGCACAGAACATGATACGCTGACACTTTCTTTACTGCATGTTTTCATTCCACATAATGACATCCCGCTTCTGTATTACTCACTAATAGCCGATCTGTGAGGGATTGCTCTGGAAATGCGCTGTAAACAAGCAAGATTACTTTGCCATTTTAATTAGCCGGATAATGAATGCGCTTCACTTAGTTTGAGACTGTATATAAATATTAGTCGATGAGCAGCATTTAAGGTGTTTCCATGGCACTGAAAAAGGCTGCAAGCGAATCCCCTGGTGCCCACATGCATCCTACCACCACCGCTAAGACAGGCTCGAGGAACTGAGAAAATCAAATGAAAACTGCTGGAGACGGGTCCATAAGTGCAGAGGGCTTTGGAAGTAAATCCATATAATCGTAGAGGCTGTTCTCCGGTTCACTTCAATTTTTTTTTTTATCAATGACAAAATCTGAAAGGACTGTAAATAAAAAGTACCACACTGCAGTAACGTACATAAGAGAGAGGGGGCCCTAGAGCAAAAACCAAAAGGACCCCCCCATAAGTTCCACCACCCAGGGCAGAAGAGTCTTTTACTTGCCCCTTGGGCCAATACTCCTTCCAGCTGTTTACTAACAATGTAGTTTTTCTGAGAGGGACAAGTTCCTGCGCAGGTTCTTCCCTCCAAATATGGGATAGGACCAACCACGGCTGGTCCCTCGTCTCCACGGTACTACAGCAATGCTGCACATGTACGACTGCAGCTCCATTCAATCTTCTTATCGGGTGGGTGCAGCAAGCTCCCGGTGAGAAGAAGAGGGTGCAGCGACCGAGAACCAAGCCTTCAGCCGAGGAGACAGCGGGGTACAAGATGGCAGCGATTGACAGTGGCTCTACAGTCTCCTTCCCCCAAAGACTGAAGTATAGCCCAGCTCAGTCACTAGCAAGGGAGATAAGATTTTAGAAGACTTGATTACCACCGATCAGTCCCAGATTATTGTTGTGACGCCAGTGTCCCTAGATGAGCAATAAGTTACTTGTGATGAATAAATGAATCCACAAACAAAGGTGCCTTTCAAAACTGGGGGCACGCAGTTTCCTTTTACTCATGATCCAACTTTGATTTTCCAACAGAAGCAAATTACTTGTACTTCTTAACAGGAAGATACGGGCTTCTGAACAGATTTTGGAGCTCGACAACAGAAAGTTCTTTTTCCCAAAGCACACACATCCTTAGTCGCTGTTGTCTGAAGGATACTTTCTTGGGTTACATGGCCTGTCAAATCACTCTTACTTTTGCTGTTAGCTGTAACAGGCGTCTGTGCTTCCCTTCTAGATGCAGTCCAGCGGGGGCGCATGCGGCACTTGCACGCTCACTCCTAGGCAGCATCTCCTGTGCTTCCATCCCCGCAAGAGATAAGCTTTCTAGCAGCAGAGACATCACCGCAGCTTAGCCCCAGCCGGAGCATCAGCCTGTCTCTCCTGTGCGCACCTCCTTCTCCGACCACCAACTACTCTCTTCTCCTTCTCTCTGAACTCCTCCTCCTATTCACAAACTACCAATCACATCACAGTAAAAGGACAGGTAGAGAAACAAACTTACTTAAAGACAAACAGACTTACAAATGATGGAGGGATCCTATCTCTGGGTCTCTACAAGGGGGACACAGGCCCCCTGTTCTTTGGATTGCTGGGGGTCTCAGCGGTGAGACCCCTACTGTTTAGACTCTTATCAACCCAGCTGCTGCAAAGTGTACAGAGCGTCCAGTACCGAACACACTGACAGTGGCAGCTCAGCAAACAGATGATTGTCGGGAATCCTAAGTGGCGGACCCCCACAATTCACTACTGTGAAGTTATCCTGAGGACAGCTTATTAACAGTGAAGAGGTGGACAAACCCCGTAAC
Organism: Eleutherodactylus coqui; assembly: GCF_035609145.1. Lineage (NCBI taxonomy): Eukaryota > Metazoa > Chordata > Amphibia > Anura > Eleutherodactylidae > Eleutherodactylus > Eleutherodactylus coqui. Next base: position 129,615,536 of record NC_089847.1, on the reverse strand, counting down.
ATTAATGGGTGACTAAAAGTAATTAAGGCAGCATTGCTTTAAAACTGTAGCAGAAAATGCAACGTGTCATAAATTTCCATTGCGGATTCACCTAAAACTGGCCCGATGCCGGATATAGAACTACAAGCACCAGCAGAGCACATTAGACCCTCCGACTAATGAGCCTGCTGTAAAGCTCCTCGCCCTCCCCGCACTGTACGGACAATGTAACACAACCGTATAATTACGGTGCGGAGCGGACCAGGAATTGATTAATGGCCACACTTCTGCCTGCTAATGAGGTGGAGATGAACAGTATCTACGAGGATCAATATCAGATGTCACAGCCCATCGGCTTCACGCAGGGGGGGAGTATAACCTGTACCATGATGATGGGAGACCGACTGATAGATGTACAGGGTTATTTCCTGTGCAGGTTCCAGGGCCGCTCATGACAATCACTATTGGGGTAATCAACACAAAGCCGCAATGAGGGGAACGTCCATATGGATCTTCAGAGCAATGGGAATCAAGCACGGTAGCAAGAAAAAGTAAGTGAACCTTTTGGAATCACCTGGATTTCTGAATTGATGATTAATAATATGTGGCGCGATTGTCATCTATTTGACAATTATAGACAAACATTTTAACCCCTTTTTATTTTTTATTTTTTTCTCCCCACTTTTAAAGGGTTCCTTCCGTATATGTTTTTACGGTTGCCCGCACGTGCTGTAAAATCGCATGAAAGAAGAATAGCCGCGATCAAGTCCCAAGCTTAATTAGCGTTTTCTCTTCCATTCATACGGAAAAATACGCTGCAGCACGGAAATCTTTCGGTCGGCAGAAATTCTTGGAATGACTAGCAACGAAGCTTTAATGCTTAAACAGAGCCAGTTGTCTTCGTTATTTAGCATCGGAAGCAGCTAAACTCTCTGCCCCTCTCTTTTTCTCCAGCTCCCATGGAAGTCTATGGAAGCTTCCAGTGTTTATTGGCAAAAGATAGGTGAAGACCTATCTTTTCATACAACATTAAAAAAAAATGAAGAAATCGGTCTCCGATGTTCTATTCCTAACGGCACGATTTTTTTTACGCACCTGAAAATCTCTCAGGTCATTGAATGCATTGGAATCCAATGCTTTACACGGTCGCGCTTTTTCCATACAGCTCCAGTAGCTGCATATATACGCTTGTGTATATGAGGCCAAATAATCATAACTTTTCCTTATCCATCGGCGTCGCTGTCTGAGGGTTGTTTTTTGCAGGACGAGTTGTATTTTTCAATGGTACTATTTAATATACTGTAGAATGTACAGAAAAAAACTTTTTAAAATTCCTAAGTGGAGTACAATGGGAAAAGTACACAATTCCACCATCTTCGGGTGTTTTTTCTTTTCACGGTGTACACAGCAGCAAAAATATCAATTTATTCTATGGCTCCGGGCGGATTCAGATGACAGTATATCGGCCAGGTTTTCATGCCCGGCCGATATATGGTGTCCCTCTCTGCAGGGGAAGGAGGCTGGAAGAGTCGAGTGCAGTGCACTGAGCTCCTGCCCCCTCTCCACTATTTGCAATGGGAGGGGACAGGACAGGGTGGAGCTAAGTTCCTAAATCTAGCCCCGCCCCCATCACGCCCCCTTTCATTGCAAATAGTGGTGAGGGGGTGGAGAGGGGGCCTTCTTCCCCCGCAGAGAGGGACACTGTATATCGGCCGGGTGTGAAAACCCGGCCGATATACGGTCATCTGAATAAGACCTTAGTATGATTACTATGATACCAAATTATATTTTGTTGTTGTTTTTTTTGCTGTACTGCTTTTGATCCAGAAATCAGCTGCGTACCAGCAGCTGTTTTCATACTATATGGCTGATCTCATACTATGCGGCGCTATCCCTCACCTCCCCCGAAGTTTTCCCACTGTCAGCGCTCCCTGGCTAATGGTTCCCAGCGGCCTGTAGTGGTCACACCTGACCAGCTGATTTCCAGTGTGGATTTTGCCTGTTTTTTGGATGCGGAAATGTGGCAGAATTTGCAGCGGAAATTTCTGCTGCAGACATTTTGCAGCATTTTTGTAATTTGTAAACATACAGTAAGTCAGCTTGAGGTATGCTGCCACGTGCAGAGTCCCACACAGTGGCCATAATGACCCTCAGTGCCCCCCGTAGTAATAGTGACCCTCAGTTGCCCACGTAATAATAGTGACCTTCAGTAGCCCCAAGTAGTAATACTGACCCTCAGTGGCCCCCAGTAGTAATAGTGACGCTCAGTCGCCCCCAGTAGTAATAGTGACCCACAGTGACCTCAGTAGTCATAATATCCCCTATATTGGCCCCAGTAGTAATAAGTTTTTATATATATATATATATATATATATATATATATATATATATATATATATATATATATATATATATATATATATATATATTAAAACCTCTGAGGGATATTCACGATGACATCATCCTATTTTTCCACTGTAGCTGCAGCATCCGTAGAAGCCACAATTACAGGGGAGATCATTTTCCTTTAGTGACATTAGTTACGAGTAGAGCTGTGCCAAGACCCCACAGATCTGCCATGATGGGGTGCGCCAGCAATCACATGATCACTGGGTCCAATAGAGGAAATGGCACTGCCGCTTCCTCTATGCTTACCTAGTGCTCATTGAATGCCATGTAGAAGCAGTTACCAACAGCTTCCGTCTTCTCATCAGGGTCCCTGGCGGTCTCTGACTGCTACATTGCAGAAGCTTTAAACCTGCACCACGGCGCGTGGACATGTTCGGTGCTTGGTCCTAATTGGGCGAAAATTCCCCCAAAGCATATTAGAAACTTTCTGATCACTTCATCGTGCAGTGAAGAAGCTTCATCTACATAAACATTTTAGAAGAGGTTCCCCACTGCAGACGATCCCATTTTGTCAGACGGATGCCGCTAAAGTTAAAGAATTTATTCACATATTTGATCCTTTTCGACTTTGCAAAAAAAGTTACATAAGTGCTTGACCTTCACCAGCTGCAGACGAGCCACAGAATCCTCCTAATCATGGCATCACATGAGCCATCGTCACCGTCAGACACCAACAACCGGCTCACTGCTGGAAGAAATGAGGAGCCTCGGGCCGCTTCCATGACAGATATGGGAGCCGGCTGCGGTTTCTGAATTATAGGACGTCTCTTCCTTTCTCCTTCACTCTAAATTGGTACATTATATAAGAAAGCCGGATATTTTGAGTCCCTGAAATGAGGTTAGCATGCCGTTTTAGATAAAAGGCTTCTACTTTTCAAATATGGGTCAAAGAGTCTTCACATATACTCTCTGCTTCCTGACTGCGTTGTCACATTCTCTTCTTGCCTCCGGCTGTCTCTTGTGCAAGTTAATGACGGAAAGGCTATATCCATGCGCTCCTTATTACCAGAAGCTCTAAAGAATGGTCAGTCCCTAGACTATGACGTGGGCAATAATTTGCCACTTATTCTCTTTGAGTCATCGAAAACAAACTTTAAAAAGTATCAAGTAGTTTAACTCTATGTAATCCAATGCTTCAGAGTATCAGAGAAGTTCTGTTCATCTCCGGTGCGCCGCACGCTCTTTACAGGACAGATAAGTAAGACTATGTTTACACAGCGCATTGTGCTGCAGGTATGAAGTGGGACCTGCGCCATTTCTGTGCAGATTCCACATTAAATCCATGGAAAATTGGTGACTATAAATTAGCGCCAATGTTTATACCACATTTGTTTGTTTTTGTAGACTCGTCACTTCTTGATGCGGATTACCTGCAGAATCTGTGCCAGATTTTCCGTGCACGGATTAGTCACATTTAAAAGGGTTGTCAAGCTGTAAACTAGTGATGGCCTATTGTTAGGATAGGTCATCAGTGGTAGACTGGCATGGTGCCTATTGAAATGAATGAGAGCTTTGCCTGCAATACCAAGTCTGGCCAATATAGTAAGAACGGAGCCATCTGCTTCCTGCAGAAATCACCTCGGAGCAAAAGCGAAGATGGGCAGAAGATGTTCCACTTATCACGGTGCACACTGTGATATGTTTGGTGCAACTTGAGTTAGACTGTTTTACTTTCGCCACCTCTTCGTTGTTTTATCTTAGACCGGGGTTTTGCACCAAAATTGTGGCGCTCTCCGTTAATAAACTTTGGCACATTTTCAAACTACACTTCTTTTTTTTTGATACTTCTGAAAACTGTCTAGTGGGGAGAAAAAATCTATAACATGATGGTGTAAATCTGGAGCACGGCCGGTACGCCACTGTGGTGGCCCATAGTATGGTGCTTTCGGTGTGTCAGAAAGTCCAAACTAATTGTCTTTACCAGATTAACCCTTTCCGATTCACTGTCTGACCTCTGAAGACATTATGATTTAAGGCTGTACAGCTTCGATGTTGGAAGACATCCGTCGGGGTTCTCTTACTGTATATGGCCAGCCTCTCTGCTGTCGGAGCCTATCCAATGTGGCACCTCATGCAGTACTGGCTTTAGCCAGCATATAGCGCCGTTGTATAATGGCAGAGATAGAGTAAGCCCCCTAGGAAAACCATAATACAAATTGGATTGGAAAGGGTTAACATACGCATACGATAGGATGTACATTTTGAGTATTCATGTGCAGCAGGTTTACATAGATTCATGAAGCAGACTAAGAATAGAGCAAAAGAAGAGGAGAATCGTATAACCAGCACTTAAAATACGCCGTTTGGAAGGTTCCTGCGTTCGGCTTTAAGGGCCGGTCACACCAACGTTTTCATCTGAGATCAACAAGAGACAATCTAGGATAAAATAGAAAAACGTTCACCAACATGGTTTGGTCTGTGATCTTGGTTCACATCTAAGTGCAGTTTGATGTCCGATTTTGGCGGCTCAAACTAATTGAACTTTAGGACCGCAAATCCAAGATGGCGGACCAGGCTGACAGCCTAATGAAAAAAAAAATCTTATTTGTATAGCACCAACTTATTCCGCAGTGCTTTCAGGCAATTTTTATTTATTACCTCCCACCAAGCTGGGTACTCATTTTACCAACTCCGGAAGGATGGAAGTCAACCTTGAACGACGGCTACCTGAACCATGGGGGGGGGGGGATTACCTTGTAGCCTGCCGGTCGTGAGTGAGAGCATTTCTGCTGCCCTAACACTCTGCAACACATGAGGCTCTAATAGGCTTTTCCTAGGTAGTAAAATTACACCCATGTTTACTGCAGGTAGCGGTCATGTCCTTATTAACGCTATGAATGCTGGGAAGATCACTTAACCCTTTCCAATCCAATTTTGGATTCAGGGTTTCCTAAAAGGCTCCCTCCTTTTGCTGTTATACAACGGTGCCATCTGCTAGCTAAAGCCAGTGTGTGTACGCCAGAGAGGCTCCAACAGCGGAGTGGCTTGCAATAGACGGTAAGAATACCCAGTTGGACGTCTTCTGACATTGGAGCTGTACAAGCTTCGATCAGAATGTAGGAAGACGTCAGACAGTGGATTGCAAAGGGCTAACCCTGGTCACCAGTCATAATGCACAATACACTTAATGGCTCCTTTATTGAACCTTGTAACCCTTTCATGATTAGCACTTCTCTATATGGAAATTCTCCCCGTGACCCCGGAGCGCAGCATAAAATCACGTGCAAAGTTTTCCGTGGATCAATTTCAGTGTGAATCCACATTAGATGGGAAAATCCAGCAATCTGAGCGACTTCCAACAAGGTCCGGTCATCAGTGCTGGACTAGCCAGAGCCGGGATGTCACTAAAAACTGTATGGGGTAACAGTGTGGAGAGTATACAGACATTGGTGTGATCAAGGAAAACATCCAACAAAAGGGGATCCTGTGGACGAAAACAACCCATCACCGAAAGCGGTCGGAGGAGGATGTCAGGAATCGTTCTGACCAACAAGAGCTGCACAGTCAGGATAGGCTATAACAGCAGACACGCGGAAAGGCGAAATTGCAGCGGACAAAAGAGCGCAAAACTTGTATCACTGAGCAGCGGAAGAAACTCTCCTGGTCAGATGGGTCCAGATTTCTGTTGCCCCATGCTGATGGGGTCAGAATTTGGTGCAAGCAGCATGAATCGCTGACCCCTTCCTGTCAGCTGGTAAGAACATGTCAGCACCTCCATCTAATCTGCAGCAACTACAAGCAGCTTCCTGTCCGCAGGGGCCAATATTTCTGTAGAATGATATCATCACCAAGTGGCATCTACGCCACAACGAACTGCTGCGGTTCTGAAGGCCGAATGGGTCCAACGTTCTACTAGTCTCTTTTGGAGCTACTGTATAAAAATACAGGTTATAAAATATTACAGGAAGACTTAACATATCGCACATGGGAAAATAAAATAAGACTAATACCGCACAGTAAGACGTAACGCCCATATATGACAAAGAGCATAAGAATGCAAACCACGGCTCATCAATACCGTGCATTGTGTGGTTACCGATGGTATTATTGTATTGCAACACGTAATTATAGCGAGAAGACAAACAGCCTATTCCAGAGCCTGCTGTCTTCCCTCCTTGTAGCCGATGCCCTCTATGGACGCACCTGAACTACATAGAGGCTCAGATACACCAAGAGGCTTCTAAGGTATAATCCAATCAGTAGTATCATAAGAGTTTATATTGTAGAATGTCTTTTATTTCTTTTAATTGTCTGGAATTAGAGAATAGCCTCTGCCTTTTTCCCTTACAACACTGCCCCACTTTTCCATAGGCTGCTTCTAGTATTGCACCTTAGCCCTATTTCATTTAAAAGGAGTTGTGTCATAAAAAAAAACTACCATCACCTATCCAGAAAACAGTTGATAAAAGTCACTAGTGAGACCACCACCAATTCTGAGACAGGGGGTCCTATGTCGTCCTCTTCTCGACACTGTGGACTTAGTGCACCCCAACCTCCGCAGCGAGGTGAAGACGGACTTGAGCGGTGTAGCTCCATGCATCTTCAATGCGATGCTGGAGATATCTGAGCGCTTGTACTACGCTTTTTCTGTCAGCCCCACTGAATCGGACCGCTTATCTTTTATCTCATTCCCCTTCAGTACTTGGTGTCATGCATGCTGCTAGTTTGAGTTGTCTCCCAATTCTCCCTACCATCTAGGGCGAGCCAGGCACTGAGGTTCCAGCATGGGGCCATCCTTACTGGCATGATCGACCCACTTGTAGGCAGGGTCCTCCTTTTGTGTTTTTTTGTTGTCTTGTTAGAGTAGGGACTCACAAGACATTGAGGACCCTTGACGTTGGCTTGTGAGCTTATTCTTTAGTTTTCTGGTCTTAATTTCCCTTTCTATTCAGTCATAAAATTAGATTGCGTTTGTGTAGGTCATTGGTCCCACGGCCAGCACGGACTCTTAAGGCATAACCTGTGGATGGGAATACATCTTTAACTGGACTGCGCTACACTACCAGTCATAGCCCATGGACAAGGGTGGCGCTAGTGCTTAAGAAAAAAAAAAATCACATACCTTAAATGAAAAATGGTGCCAAGTGTGGCGCAGTTCGGTCATGCAAAAAAACCTGCAGCATGCTCTATTTTTCTGCACATTTGCGCGCCAAAGGTCACCGTAGGAGTCAATTAGGAGTGTGCAAATGTGCGCAATACAATAGCAGATGCATGATGAACTGCAGAATTCTGCTAGAAAAAGAACACATCTGGAACTCAGGCAAATAAGTCATTTCGATCAATGCGTTTTTTTTGCCACATGCAAATAAACATGCCTTGTGGGTGCAAAATACAGTAAAACACACTGATGCGAGCGCAAATAAGCCTTGTTCATTGCACAAATACACTACGCTCATGCATGTACAGATATGCATACACTTGTGTAAATCCGGCCTTAGAGAAAAGAAGGAAAAGTGAGAATTGTAAATGTTGCACATAAAAATAAAACTTGACAGGAAGCTTCATGCAGCCCGGTTGCAGCGGAGCCCCCACCGGAGGACTAATTTTCGTGGACCACGTCCGGGATGTGCGGAGCTCAGCTGGTGAGCGTTGGATAGATTAGTCAGATAATGCGCAGAGGATCCTGTGGGAGCAGGAAAATGTATCTGCATCCCCACCACCTGCTGCCAATCACAATGTCACCCGGCGCACAGCAAACGCTTCATATAAGCGGAACAGAACATGATGGGGCATGAACATGAAAGGAGCACCGACTGCAAAGTATTGGCCTTTCCAGGTAGAACCAACACACTTCAGATGTCGAGGGGTCGGGATCATCCATAAGATTATCCCTCAATTCCATTGAGAATAGATTCATCTAAATGTAGGTCAAGTGACTAAATGATGATGAATGTTCTGTCTAGTAGACACATGAGAATTACAGTGAACTCCGATCGGGGCATTTAAATGCCATTTTCAGAATTGACTGCAACATTTAAAGGGTTAACAGCCGAAACCCGCATTATATGGAATGGGGTCAATCCTGCTCCATACAAACACTGAACCTCCATGGCATTAAAAGCAATCTTTCAGCTCGAAAATGTTGTCCAAACTGCCAGCATGATGTTATAGAGCAGAAGGAGCTGAGCAGACTGATATATAGATTTAGTACTAGTAATTATTAGAAAAATTATAGTACTAGTGTTTCTGGTGGCACAATGTGCCACACAGCTCTTCTACATGCACGCCACACATACACAGAGCTTTGCTACATGCGCGCCACACACACACAAACAGCTCTGCTACATGCACGTCACACACACACAGCTCTAATACATGCACGCCACACATACACAGAGCTTTGGTACATGCACGCCACACACACACAAACAGCTCTGCTACATGCACGTCACACATAGCTCTAATACATGCACGTAACACACACACAGCTCTGCTACATGCACGCTGCACACACAGACACACAGCTCTGCTACATGCACGCCACACACAGCTCTGCTACATGCATGCCACACACACACAGCTCTGCTACATGCACGCCACACACACACAGCTCTGCTACATGCACGCCACACACACACACAGCTCTGCTATATGCACGCCACACACACACAGCTCTGCTACATGCACGCCACACACAGCTCTGCTACATGCACGCCACACACAGCTCTGCTACATGCACGCCACACACACAGCTCTGCTACAGGCACGCCACACACACACAGCTCTGCTACAGGCACGCCACACACACAGCTCTGCTACATGCACACCACACACACAGCTCTGCTACATGCACGCCACACACACAGCTCTGCTATGTTGCTTTCGCATTTGAGCTGCACGTGATTTACAAACTTTAGCTGCTCGTTGAGGAGACGTTCACTTGTAGCTTTCGAATATTTGCTGCATGAGATTTACAAACTTCAATTTTACATGGTAAGTAATGAGTTAACTTTTGTTTTTCCTACCAGCTAACACTGTATGACTGTGCAGAATACAGTACCCTAACCTGCTCTCACATCTGTCAGTCACCCCTAGCTAGCCTGGGATTGGATAGGGATATTTCCCCTAGTTTAGAATTGGTTGAGAAAAAAAGTATAAAAAGTAGAGAGTGGGCGGAAGAAACATCAAGTGTGAGTACTAACAAGCTAGGTTTATGCTGGAGAGACAGAAAATGGAAACAGGAGAGAAAAGGAAGGAACCAAGTCAGTGTATTTTATGCACAGTATTAGACAAGGCCAGGGATGAAAGCTGGAAGTGTTTTACTGCAATGTGTTGCCACAGCTCCCTGATAAACTGTTTCAAGTGTTTGAATTGCACTAGTGTGACATTACATTGCGATGCAATGCTAAAGTAAAGCTCCAATGTCAAATGATCTGTCTTTCCCAGCAAATAAATAGTTAAAAGTTGTTTTACAATCTACAGTCTGTGGCCTGAAGTCTCTCCCCATCACCAACATACTGCACTGAGGTACCACACTAACACTTCAGGGACCGGGACAACTATCCCCATTATAATTTCGCCAAATTTTATATTTATTATTTTTGTCCGGAATAGGTCCCTACCCATATACGGACTGGCGTCACGACAAACCAACATCTTCCCCTGCCCGACTCCATAGGTAGCAGGTTATAACAACTGCCTATGTTTATTATTTTTACCACTGGTTTAGTTAGACCCTAGACTTTGGCCTCTTTTCCACTCTGTCTGGAGGAGCAGCAGAGCCACCATGACTATCATCTCATTTCTGCTAGCTGCTTAATACCTCCTACATCTGCATCAGAAGGAAGAAGCTAGGTGACTCAGTGGCTAACACAGTTGCCTTATAACACTGGGGTTCTAGACTCACGCCTAGCTATGGATAAGATCTGCATGGTGGTTGTATGTTCTCACTGTGTTTATTTTTCTCAGGTATGGTGGCTCAGTCATTAGCTCTTCTGCCTTGCAGTGCCAAAACTGGAGGTTCGGATCTGATCAAGGGTGATGGCTGTTGGGAGTTATGCAAAGCTGATGTTGCCCTTGATAAGATTTGAAACTAGGACCTCCGCATTGTAAGACAACAGTGCTAACCACTGAGCCACGTTCGTCGAAGAGCCGCCACACCTTCTTTTAAATGCTGATAAACAGAAAGCTCACGGATGATTTCCATTTTACTTCCACTTAGCGTGAATGTAGCCTGAGACGTACGTCTCCTAGTTGCACTCTTCTGTAAGAGTTTTATCATTCCCTAGGTAAATTCGCCTGGTGCAATAGTCACTAAAACAAAAGAATATGAAACCAATGATTTGCAATGGTTTCATTCCCGTCTGTGAAGTTTTTACTAAAGCCATGATAAGGGGATTTAAAAAAAAAAAAAAAAAAAGCTTGCGATGTGCGATTTTTTTTTCACATCTCCCGTGTATTCCTATGGAGGCTTCTTTTTAATCACATCGCAACGCTAGAAAAACACTCATTGCAATGCGATTTTAACATTACAAAGTCCCATTGATTTATGTGATAAACAGTCACACAATTTTATCGCGGGCCGCAGCGATGCACGATTGTTCTAACAAAAAAAAAAAAAAGCATCGCTGACGCTCACCAATCGCAGTGAATAAAGATGCGATTTTGCCACGATTTTCACACAGCACAATTGCGCTCGCCGTGGTGGGCCGGCCTGAGGGCTCCTGCAGACTGTGTTTCTCTTGTGCATTTTTTTAACGCAGACGTCAATGGGCCTCTCTAATGTTAGAAACGCATCGCACAAAAATGGCAAGTTTTTACCGCGTATAACGCTCCTTGGTTTTGCGTGGGTAATATGTGATAACAAACTTTACGTTAATTTCAACAGGTCTTCTCACGTACTGAGTGTGCAAAACAGAAGGCGACATGCTGTATCTTGCCGCGTGTTACGCCAGGATAGTGTATGGGGATTTGTCCGCTCACAGCAGTATGCAATGCATTTTGCTCCCCGCGTAGGAGATACATCCGCAAAAAAAACCCGTATGAGAGCGCCTAAGATTTTCCGTGGCCATCTTGGATGCAGTAACAATCTTATCAGGAAGAAATTGGCACCAGGTCATTTAACCCCTTACCCTCTGGCCATATTTGGACATATTTTGCCCTTAGACCGGAGGGTCGGTTTAGAATTAGCTGCTTCTTTTGGCTCAGTTATAACCAAGCTCCTCTATGGAGTAAAGTTTTACTAAACCGATGAAACAAGGACTCCGTAGGCGATTCCTTTAATCTTGGAAATGTTTTTTTATTAGCTTTTCTAAAAACCGAGCATTCTCTAATCTATCGAGATTCCGTGAAACGATAGTAACAAAAAAACAGCGTGCCGATGTATCATCACATCCTGATAATACACGCAATGCGTCTCGTCACCGGGCCGCCCGCATAGACTATCTCACCCTAAACCACAGCAGGTTGAACACCGAGCTGACGGGGCGCCAGGACACGGACGCTGCTGGGCGGATATCTAGCCGTCTTCCACACTAAGTGATGCGCCGTCGGCGATTGCAGAAGGGATTTATGCCGGTCTTTTCTGCTAGCAAGAAGGAAGATCATCCGGCAATCACAATATGTATAAAGAAGGGGCGCCAGAGACGGGCGAGACAGACGCTTGACTTCAGTTGTTATGAAAAGCTAAATTAAACTTCGACACCAAGATGGATGAGACGCTTTATTAGGGGCATTGTAAAAGTGAATGTAAGCAGGAATTCTCTCTCTACCGTATCTTATTTTTCAGTACAAATGCCCCACAAATTGATCCTCTTTATTTAGTGATTTACTTTTGCCGTCACTTGGTCATTATTCAGGGCTCGGTTATATTCATTGAATGTTTAATCCAAGTTTAGCAACTTGCGGCTTAACTCTTAAAGACCGGCAAGTATCAGCATGCCCCGCTTGGGCTTATATGTCCACACGCACCAGACACCAGCGCCTTAGGGTCCCTCACAGAGGGGTATTTGCGCTCCATATTACGCATGTATTTTTCATGCACTTAAACCCCATTGGGGTACTCAGACGTGCATATTGTACGCATGTGAAAACTATCTCTGTATGTCCTATATTGGTCTGTAGTGCAGATCAAAACTGCCCGTTAAAGTTTATGGGATTGCAAAAACGAAAACGCATGATATATGCGTATTCACTGCATATTTACGCAGAGGAGAAATCAATGCGACATTCTTGCTTTTTTTTCCGGTTTGAAAAACACAGTAAATATACATACAACAAAACCATGAGAACTAAATATATATTAAATACGCAAGGTTTTGGTTCGATCTTCAAGCACGGACACTGCGTACGTTTGTGGGAATGAACCCTTATTTTTCCTGATTTAACATATAGGCTACATAAACATCAATTCATAAATTGCCCCTTAAAAAGGTATTCCCATCTCAGCAATTATCCCCTATCTAAGTAACTTGCTGATCAGTGGGGATCCAACCACTTGGACCCCCACCGATTTCGAGATTTCTCACCTGGTTCTGGCAGTGGTGGCCATGCATACACGCGCCTCCCTTCCATCAACTACTAAGGGACCACTGAAGATAGCTGAGTTCAAGCACTCCGCTACCTTTGGCGGTCCCTATTGAGGTGAATGGAGAGAAGGCGCACATGCACGGCCACCACTGCCAGACCTTATGGACACGCCAGAATCGGTGGGGGTCTCAGAGCTTGGACCCTTAGCGATCAGCTAGTTATTCATTAGCCTGTGGATAGGCGATAATTGCTGAGATGGGAATACCCCTTTAAGGCAGGGCAGCAGGAAAGATTGCATTACGAAAAGTCCATTACCGTCTACATGCTGGGGCAGAAAGAGTCTGTAAGGTGGTCCTAAGAACCAATCCTAAACCCTACTAGCAGTCGGCACTCGATGTGCCACCATATGGTCTTTCAATATGTATTATGATGGAAATATTCTGCCTTGGAAACAACGGGCTGTCAGTCTGATGAACGGACATATTGTGTCCTACAGATATATGTGGGGGTTGGAGGGAATAGCTGACAGCTACTGAAGGTATATGGCCAATGTTAGGATACGTTCACACAGTATTTGCATAAAATCCGCAACTGAAATCTGAAGCTGATCCGTGGATTTCTGCCACGGATTTCTTTGTGTTATGTCACAGATTCGCACACGGATTAGCCCCTTTCAATTAACGAGTGGCGACCGCAGAAAAACTGTGTCAAAAAGTTACATGTCTTAACCCCTTAGTGACCGCCCATACGCCTCTTTATTGCGATCACTAATGGGCTTTATTCTAATGTATGCGCCTTTTTTATGTAAGGAAAGTCTAGCTGTCTAGCGACAGCCCAGCAACTGTTCTCACAGAAGAGAGAAACTAAAGATCCCAAATGTTTAACCTGTTATATGCTGCGGTCAATTCAACAGTCTGTCACCCATCGGACCCTCACAATGCAATCATGGGGTCCCAATGAGTTCCTATGGCACTCAGAGGTTTGAAGATGGCTTCCAGATCTGCCATCTATGGTGGCCTATGATGCTCGGCCTCTGTCTGAGCCTCATAGACCATTATAATACACTGCTATACTTATATACAGCAGTGTATTATATGAAGATTCAAACATAGCGACCTTCAAGTTCCATGGTGAGACAAATATAAAAAGTGAAAAAAAAAGTATAAAAAATATCAAAAAGAAAATTAAAACCCCACCTTTCCCCTTTACTATCTAAAAGTAAAATATCTGATATTGTTGCATTTGTAATGAACCACGGAAAAAAAGTTAGTATATTGTTTAATCTGCAAAGTTCATGCAATGAAAATAGATAATTTTGTATAGCTCGCCTTACAGAAGAACAAAAATAGTAAGATTCAAGAATTAAACAGTTATGGCTCTGGGAATGCGACAATGAGAAAAACTGAAAAATTGGTTGGTCATTACTGCCTTAAATGGGACTGTCACTAAGGGGTTAAAAAAGTTGTACCAGAATTTGAAGTTCGATAAGATAGAGGATAATAACTTGCTGATCAGTGGAGGTCCACTGATGAGATCCCTACCAATCTCAAGTAAGGGGGTCCCATTTCACCCGTCCTCTTCACTGCGGAGTTGCTGTATCCCCCGCCGTAAGGGGGAAACTAAATGGAGCGCTAGTGCTCCTTTCACCTGCAATAGGACTGCCGAGAAACCCAAGGAAGCCCTGCAGTGACTGGAGAACGGGACATGGGAGTTCCATTCTCGAGATCGGTGGGGGTCTCAGCGGTGAGACCTCCACTGATCAACAAGTTATCCCCTATCCTGTGGATAGGGAATAACTTCAAATTCCGGTACAACCCCATTAAGGGCCTTTTACACAGTTTGCTGTTCCTGGGACCATTGGTTTGCCGAGCATCAGGCCGTGTGAAGCGGCACTCAATCAGCCGATGAACAACTAAATGCTTATCTGACGGATTGTGTCTTTTGTGCACCAGAAAAAAAGAATTGTCAGCGGCGCATCTCCCTGTGTGAACAGCGGCCTGCTGCCAACAACACTGCATGAGGGACAAGTGGTTGTATGACCGATCGTTCTTCCCCCACAGGCCTGAGTGAAGGCCAAGTAAAGGAGTGCGGTCCTTGTTGACCTGCGCTCGTTATTAGAAGGATATTGCGAAGTGTATAAGGACGCTTTGAGTTCTTTAATAAACTTACTGTTATTTAAAAATGCAACTAGAATGATAATAACTAAAAGACTGTTATATTAAAGAATGAAGCGAGAAGATACAATAAGTGCTTCAGTGTCAGGGCTAATACTATGCAGACGCCGGTAGGGTCGTGCTACCGATGTAACATGTTTTCGCTGTGCGCACATTGAACATAATGTTATAAAGTGAACTGCTAACCCTATGAGTCTAGAGAGTCTGCGGCAGACTACTCGCTATTAAAAAGGATACTGATAAACTCAGTAATTATCCTAATATGCAGAGAAAACTCAAAGTTGAGAAGGTTTCACCAAGATCTTGCTTGGAGAGTGACCCTCGGAGAAGGCTGAGCCATCGCGGATGTCATCCTTGGAACAGTCTTCTCAAGAGTTTTTATTTTCTGTTTTCCGTCCTGCATCACAACCCTTCAGACCAGTTCTATGAAAACCACCATAGCTCTATCTTGGAGGTACACTGCAGAAAATACTGGAGCAGTGCTTCCCAAACTTTCTGAAGACACATTGTAGTAGACATGATGATTAGTTAGCGTAAAATGTCTATTGATTTGTAATAAACTAGAAGTATTACACAGCTGTAGTGATTTAACTCTATAGAGGCTAATGGCTGCATCATTTCATTATGGTAATTGCTGGACAATGGCATGGTGAAAGATGTGTGTTTTATAACTTCAGCCTAATACAAAGTTCCGCAGCAGCCTCTAAGAGTTAAAGTCAGAATATTATATGTATACTTGTATTCATTATTGTGTGTTTCCCCAGCTCTACCTCCCCTATACCGAGACTTCCCCCCCACACAGAAACTTCTCAAACAAAGACTTCTTCGTACACTGAGACCGCATGCTGAGAGTACGAAGTCCACACTACACTGGACTTGAGAGAAGGTGGGGAGAAAGGCAGGGAATTCTATATGACCCAGCGAATAAGAATATGTATACGTTACTGATGTAATCTGTTAAACGCCCATAAAGGGCAGGTATTATGTGTTTCAATAAAACCTGGGGCACTGGGGATTGTAACTCCAGAGAGAGCTGGTTGAGATTCAAGGCTGATGACTTGTGTCCGATTGGTTTTTTTCATTATGTGTGCACACTATACAATTAGGAAGCTACAGAATACCCTGAAACCTTCTGGAGGAAAATATGATCCAGTTCAACACCCCACGTTTGGGCAACGCCCCTTCCCCCATTACCGTTCTCCCCCCATTCGAAAAATAAAAGGTCCTATAGAATCGGAAGCAGATTCCGCGAGGGCTGCTACTGAGGAGTCCTACCCCTCTGTGATTGCCCATGTTGATTACATTGAAAATTAGGCATATTATCCTTGATTTGCTGCCTGGAGAGGTGGATAACTGGTCCCCCAATACCCACCTGTACTGTAATCCACATCTTCCACGCTTTCTGGAATCCCTGTTTTGGCAATGGTGTGGGGTCATCTCCCTTTAAGATGTTGGGGGAGGGGCTGGCTTCTGCACCTTTTGGTAACTGCAGTTAAGTTTTAATCTGCCCGATAACTTGCTTTTCAGATACTTCCAGCTGTGACACACTATTAGGGCTCAATCTGACGGACTGACCATCTCTCCTGCTTTACCTGGAGGGTCTGGCTCAGATGTCTGATCTCCTGAAACCCCTCTCTAGTTTTTATAGGCATTATAGGCAATCCTTTGTTCCATTGAAAGAAAAGGCCCTTCGGAGGTGGGAGGGGGATGTCCCCGGACCTGGACTTATTGGCTAGTTCTGGCCCTCCTCTGGTCAGTGCTAGAAATATTTTACTGATACAAGTAAAATTTGTCCATAGAATATATTACAATCCTACGGGATGGCATACTATGGTATGGAATATATTACAATCCTACGGCGGATTATCCAAGATGCTCTGTGGGTGTGGGCACAATTATGCCTATGTTCTGGGAGTGCACTGTCCTGCAGGACTACTGGCATGGTGTTCTTCAGTTCTTGGAGTCTCATCTGGGAGCGCCGAAAATTATGCATCCTACTGTGTTCTTTGGGCGACATCCTGGTGGACGTAGTGTAGTGACCCAGAACACCATCCTGGTCCCTCCATAAATGTCATACATGTTTGTCTTTTGTTGATGCACTGCGCAAAGCCTGTCTTGCTATATCCAGTGTATGTGTTGCACAGCTGCGGCACTTGAGAGGTTAAGGGCTAATGCCCACGGCTGGATTTCCACCGCGTCATGTTATACTTCCTCTGTGCTACTACCGGCGTGTCATGCGGGAGCTACGCAGCGGATCTGGAGGAGAGTATAGGGTCTTTGCGGGGGGGCACCGTGACGGGACTCCACTGCGGTATTCCGTTTGCGGAGCCCATTACGGCCGTGCGCATGAGTCCTAACTCTAATAAAATCATTGCCAGCATGTAAATGTATCAGTTTGTCATGTCATGTGGTTTGAGTGAAGGTATAAATAGGAGTGCTTGAGAGTGGGAAGATAATCTTCAATCTGTGTTCAGTGGTCGTTCCATCTTCAGAGAGTTCTAACACAGAGCCACATGAAAGCACCTTCAGCTTCCTTGTGGTGAAGATGGAGGAGAAGGAGAGATATCCCGTAACAATTGGAATCTGGATGCGAGTGGAGCGAGTCCCAAAATACAATAGAGAAAGAGCAGTCGTAAATAATTCTGTATGGAGAGACCCAGTGCAGAGGTACTAATTCCAACTACAAGTTGTTCCTATGCGGTCGTCTCAAGCCAGGATCACAGTATAAAAGTACTCTACTAAATTACACCCATGCGTCTCCAGTGTTAATCCTTAAAGCAAATAATGCTGCCAGA
Source organism: Eleutherodactylus coqui (assembly GCF_035609145.1). Classification (NCBI taxonomy): domain Eukaryota; kingdom Metazoa; phylum Chordata; class Amphibia; order Anura; family Eleutherodactylidae; genus Eleutherodactylus; species Eleutherodactylus coqui. Next base: position 129,597,712 of record NC_089847.1, on the reverse strand, counting down.
GTCTGCGGAGTGACCCCTACCCCCTTTCCTCCTCTGGAGTACTCCCAGTCCAGGAGCTTTACCGTACAGATAACGTGGACTGTAGGATCGGTTTCATCCTGTGTATCCTCCCTGACCTCTGATCTTTTCACTTGCACTGTAAAGAATTGTACCTGAATTACTGTAAATAGTTTTTTGCCAAAGTTATAATGAAGTAAAGTTTATACCGAGCCCTAACAGTTCCTGGGGACCCGAGGTACTGCACACAAGTCTCAGTGTTTATTCTCCGCCGTGTAGCATACCGGTGTGTGGGAACGGTGGCATCACGCGTGAAAACTACTACCCCAATCATCCAGTTTATTGGCATTCCCTATCCTAGGGGTGTCAAAGGTGTCCTGCAATCCTGCTCTGGCCTTGGCTGCGTGTTATCCCTCTGGGAAGAGAGTCTGGTAAGTGCAGCCGTGACACGTCAACACTTAACCCTCCCAGCTCTTCATGTTAGTCAAGTGTCCGGGGTACCCCTCTGGGGTGTTGCAGTAGCAATACCTGGCCTCAATAAACTGCTATTGTTTGCAAAGAAAGTAATCCTACTTAACTGGAAACACCCTAAGAGAAACACTTGGATAAGATAAGTTAACGATGTAGTTCCCATGTATAAGATGACACATACGGCTCGCGGTTGTCCTCATAAATTTGATAAGGTGTGGGGCCGTTGGTTGGATAGCCCTTTTACTGCATTAGGTAGATCAGATTAATTGCTGATCTTTGTACAAATGTGCTGAGATCTGCCGCTACTCATCTTAATAACGGCTTTGTCACCACAACTTTAACTTGGAGCTAACAGCATAGCGCTATGTGCCACACAAACTGAGCATAGGCTTGAAAAATGCTGAAGATTACCCATTTCTATAATCTGGCGCCGTAGATGCAAATGGGCCGGTCTCAGTGCCGCAGCAGTAAAACCAAACCACGTGCTACGGGGCTCAGGTGGCCCACTTGTGTGACTCCAGGAGGGCGCATTTGCATATATGACACCAGATTCTAAAAGTAAGTTTTTGCTGCAATGAGTAATCTGCTTTTTACAAACCTATTCTTGTGCCAGAAATCCTGTAACCCCTTAAGGACCACACAATTTGTAGGGATTTTACCCCTGTGGTGGTTTCACTGCTCTATTTTTTTCCTTCAGCTACCAAAATTAATTTTTCTGCGTTCTTTTTTCCCGTGACATATAGGGCTATATTTTTTACATCTTTCTTCACTGACTTTTTTTTTTACCTTTTTTTATTTTATTGGGGGTAAAACGGTAAAAAAATTATTTTTTTTAACATTTATAGTTTTTTTTCTTTTAATTAGTAAATTTATGCTAAAATAAAGTATGGGAATAAGTTAAAAAAGTGTCTCCCTTCTCCTCCGGGTTATCAGCTGTGACTAACAACTAACAACCCGACCTTGATTGCAGAAGCAGAGGCTTTAATCCTGCACTGTATTTCTCCTGTCGGGTGGGATTAAAGCCTAGGAGGGGTTAATCAAAAATTAAGGGTTGTCCGTTTATTAGGAGCTGACTAAAGTCAGCAACAGCAGTGCAATAAGTGCAACACCTTCAGTTGATCTACTTACTATGTAACACCGTATCCAGGAGAACTGGTCTACAAAAGTAGGACAAGATGTGTAATAAAAGGAGAATGTCTGTGTACAATAGCCGGGGTTGTTCCTGACTTGTAACATTGTGTTGTCACACCGCTCCATAATAAAACTAATGAATAGGGGATTAGTCACAGTCTGCAGCGCTGCCAAGTATGTTGACAATATACAGATAAACCATGCTAGTAAAAATAGTAATAATAACAGTATTAACCTGAGCAAACACAATCAGGCCTGAGACATTGTCCTTGAAAGAAGGTCTATAGAATCAGGGGTAGAATATTTCAGGCGCAAGTCACAGAATCGTACCGCTTTTTACATTTTTCTATGTGTTAGTTATCTCGTTTGGACGATGAGGATCCGTAGGGCTGACCTAGAATAACCACAACTGAGAGCATTGTTCCATTCAGTCCAGATGTCAGAGGAGGTACCGTTGCCTATCTGTTGCATCCACGAGCGCCGCGGACGACCAGGAGGGTGTGCTTTCTATATACTCCATTTATCGGCAAATTATACATAATGACCCCTTTATTAGAGCCCGGTCCGTCCCATGACTGAAGTTTCCCTGTCTGGAAATTCTCCCCATGACCCCGGCGTGCAGCATTAAATCACGTGGCAAGTGTGCAGGTCATGTATGGAGGGAGATCGTGCTGCTATCTCCCTCCATACATCGCGGGTGTCAGTGGTGTCTTACAGCTGACACTTGCGGATAACAGCCCCCACAAGGCACGCAGCCGATCGGGGCTGTTAACCCTTTAAATGCCGCTGTCAAATCAAAAAGATCGGGAGAGGCGTGCGGGTGTCACGGCACCCAGGGTCCTTCTGAAAGGCCCCAGGGCTGTCATGGCAGAGTGCCCATCAAGCCATCCCTGTGCGGTAGCTTAATAGACTGTATGTCAGATTGCGGGATGAGGTAATGCTATGGCATTACATCATACTGCAGGAGCGATCAAAGCATCAGATGTTGCGGTCCCCTCTGGGGACTACATGAAAATGTAAAAATAAGAACAATAAAGTTTTATTAGTAATTTTTTTTTAAGTTATAAAAAAAAGTTTTAAAAAAACACCCTTCTGCCATATTTTCAATAGAAAAATCAAAATAATAAAACAAAAATACATATTTGGTATTAGTCTGTACGGTAAGTCTGATCTATCAAAGTAATGCATTAATTACCACGCACGATGGATGTCCGAAAAAAAAAAAAAAAAAAGAACGCCACAAATGCACTTTTTTGGTCACCCTGTTGCCAAGAAGAAAACCAATAAAAAGCTATCAAAAACTCCTATGTACCCACAGAAACTGCCGGACGTACCGCACAAAATGAGCCGTCACACAACTATGTTGATGGCAAAATAAAAACGTTATTGTGCACAGAAGATGGAGACAAAATAATTTTCAAAAATTAAATATCTTTCAAAAATGTATATATAAGTAGTGCAGCACAAAAAAAAACCTATATAAGTTTGGTATCGTAGTAATCATACTGACGCATAGAATAAAGTTATAAGGTCATTTTTGTTGCAGTTTGTGCACTATAGAAACAAGGCGCACCAAAAGACAGTGGAATGGCATTTTTTCTCCATTTCTCTCCACTTAGAATTTTTAAAAAGTTTTTCAGTACATTATATGTTACATTAAATAGTACCATTGAAAAATATAACTTGTTCCGCAAAAAACAACAGCGATGGATAAATGAAGGAGTTAAGATTTTTTTTAAAGGAGAGGTTGAGGAAAAAAACAAAAAGGGCAAAAAAAGCAAAAAATCTTGGTCGCTAAGGGGTTAACATTATGGAAAGTATACCAAGAATGGTGTTATTGAGGAAAACATCCAGGGAAAGGGGATCCTGTGCATTGAAATATTTCATCACTGAAAGGGGTCGGAGGAGGATGTCAGGAATCGTTCTGACCAACAGGCACTGAACAGTCAGGCAAATACAACACTGGAGCTCCAACTAAACCTTTCCAAACGCACAACCCGCAGAAGAGAAACAGAAAGACGAGACTCCAGCAGGCAAAAGAGCACAAAAATTGTATCACTGAGCAGCAGAAAAACTTCTCTTGGTTTAGATAGAACCAGATTTCTGTTGCCCCATGCTGCTGGGAGGTCAGAATTTGGTGCAAGCAGCATGAACCGATGACCCCTTCCTGTCAGAATTGCTTTAGAAGGCAGTGATCGGCTGAGCTGTCACACGCACAATCAATGACCGCGGCAGCTTCTTGCAGGGCTACAATGGCAGGGATGAGGGCTTCTTCGCTGGATAGGGGCCATTTATGGAGGAGAGTATGGCTAAACTTTCTCTTCTGTTACATTCACTGACTATTACATAGTTTTAGTTCTGGAAAACTCCCTTAATGATGACTTTCGTGTCTGAGCATTGATTGGCTCGTACCCGCCATTGTCTGACCATTTTCTATACTGATTTTTTATGACTTCTATCTAACAAAATTATATTTTTCTCACGTACAAACACCATAAATGAGTAATAAAAACTCACAGATTCTATCCTTAAATAAACCAACACTAATAGTCAAAAGGCTAATAACAAAAACGTACATATTAGTCGGTAAGCGCATGCAGACAGTACAAGTGGGTTACACATATTATGTAGTACTGCGAAGATGTACAGGAACACCAAAACTGCTGTTTAATGATGTGGTGAGGTTTTACAGGTAACATAAATATATATAATTATAGATATTATAGTCAATGTTAAAAATATATAATTACTTTCACCCTTGGATGTGTCCACAAAACACCGAGACAAGTGTTTTACAGTTAGTACAGCTCCGCTGGGGGGTCCTGGTCATAATTCTTATTCCCAATATAGTTCACATATAGAAAAGCATGGTGGAAATACTTAAATTAAACATTTCTGGTCATAGCCTCATTTCTGGTGGTAGCCTCACCACTACTCATTGGTACAACCCCCGTCCGTGTGGAATCTAAAGGGAGCCTCTAATAGGCAGTGACTCTGGAAGACATAGGGCCATCCAAGTATTACAGCAGAGCCCTTGCAGGTGAAAACAGGGTCTTGGGAACCAGAGAACCCCAAGAACATTTCAATGGGGCTGATGGAAAATGCCAAGCACAAGCGGTCTGCTATCTGCAGCAGTCTCCTTCTCACTGCAATGGATGCCATGAGGAGAGGGGGACAACGGACCCTTGTTCTTGGATTGTTGGGGGTCTTAATACTGTTTCCTCTACGGTCAGGCCTTTATCACCTATCCTATTGATAAAAGTCGATTTTGGTACAACCCTTTTAAGAGGTTTTCTGTCCACCAACAATTTAAGATTTTGATCTAGTTTCAAAGGGCCTTAAACCTCATTACATTGTAGTAACCAGGCCGTCTCAGCAGAAGTAGTCAGGAGACGGATGTCGGTAGGAAACATTACGCCTCTGTGATGGAGTAGCCCTTTAAACCTTCTACCGCCATTTTTGCTTGTGGAATTTAACTTTTCTTGGAAATTTGCTAAATTAAGCATGGTAAAAGCTTGTGGCCTTAGATAGGTTAGGGTCACATACAAGTGGACTGTGTCCCCACCTGCACTCCTTTGATGATATAATGGCGGTTTTATGATTAATGAATTAAGCTATGCTTCAGGAATCTGTAAGAATACCGGTGGCGTTCGTCAAACTGGAAAAGGGATTGCTAAAAAACATTTCGACTATTTTCGGTGGGAAAATTTGTCTTGGTATTTGGACTAATGTCCTGCCTGGGTCAATCAGTAACCACAGGGAAAACATTAATGAAAGCGACAGTGTACGAGTCCTGTCACTGACCGGGAGGTCATGACTTGTCCCAAAACCAACACCAATCTCCATTCCATACATGTGAGCAACAGACTCTGATAACAAAATTCCATTCACCCCCTTACAGGGGAACATTTTATGGATTTTTTTAAAGAGGTTTCCCGACAATGTCCATTTTTTTGTTTTTTTTAGACAAATGCTATTTGTGTTTAATAGTCGCTGACAAATCCCCCCATTACCTCCAGTGTTGTCATGTTGGTCTTGCAGCATCCGCGCAGGTTAGTAGTGCTTACATTGATCACTTCCCGTGTTATCATTTTTGCCTCGGCTCTCTGGCTTGTCCTCAGCTTTACTACATGGTACAGCAAACTTAGCGTTGGCATCTTAGTCTGCACTTCCTCTGCCTACCAGTCACATCTGGCCACAACCCGCTGTGCATGTGCCAGGATCCCACAGACCAGGCCACCACTGGCCCCGACCCACCCTCATGTATATGGCTCCCATGGAAACATTCTGCTGCGGCTCACCATGCATGCGCCCGTTTCATGAGACACACCCGTTTCATGTCCACAAGTTACATTGCTGTTAACGTTGCTCCCTCACAGACAGCTGAAGAAGAAGAGTTGAGTATCATCAGTGGAACAGGCAAAATCTTGGCACCGACGCACCACGTGACCATCTGTGAAAGAAGCAAATCGCAGAATGTGGGGGAAAAGAAAACAAACTATAGACACCACTGCAGACGGAGGCCATGGTGGGCGTCAGAAGCCGTACAGGTAATGGGCACCGTAAGACCAAATGTACTTCAGCCAAGTGCCTGGAAATAGTACCAACAGACACAGGGGTGTATAGATGGCGCCCCCTGTCTCTGGAAGGCGGAAAACAGTTGGAGCTGCTGGTGCTTGTCGGTACTTCTCCCGGTGTTCCCTGGTAGGCTCGCAGTGCCTTCTGGTTACACTAGAGCTTTTGGGTTTATTCTCCAGCCCCAAGAGTTATGTCTAACCCAGCTTGACAGATGAAGGGGTAGAGCCCGAAATGCGTATCTGCTGGTTTTAATTGACACAATATAAAGAGAAGTTGGATAAATCTTAGCCCACTGCCTGTTGAAATCCATTGGAGAGCGGTGCCAGGCTACCAGTATTGTTCCTCCATTTGCTCTATCAGTTGGTGGCTCTATCTGGTCGGCAGCGCCTCCTAGTGAAATTAGTTTTCACACAAATCTACACTCCTTTCTCTTCAGCTCCTTGAGGCTCCTGGTCCCCAGACATCATACCGGGCCCCGGACCCACATACACAGCGGGTTTGCTCCACACCTTTTCTATCTCTTTATTTTGGACAGAACGGCCCCGATGGGGGGACAATTTGTCAATACGACCATCAAATGACAAGAGCGTTCATCTAATCACGATACAACTTCAATCACTTGTATATCTGCTGAGATGGAACTGCATGCGCAGTTTTGCAGAAAAACAACAACTGCTAGGCATATTTTAAGATTTTTTTTTACAAAAAGTGCTTTAAAAAAAAAATAAGGTGTTTTTATCATGTATAGCTGGAAAAACCTATAACAAAAAAAAAAATAACCCCCCCAAAATAATGGTGAAGCTGCTGTGTTTATCCACCCTGTCCCCCCATTTTCTTTTTTTTTAAGTTAGGGGGCCATGCGATAAAATTGCACAATTTTTGCGCGTTGCGAGAGTGATTGGAAACGCAGAATTATGAAACCAATGATTTTTAATGGTTTCATAATTTAATTTGCAATGTTGGGAGAAAAAGACAATCGTTGCATGTTCTATCTTTGTGTTTCACGTTTTTTTTTAATCTCCCATGTTTCCTTATGGAGCCTCCTTTTTATTGCATTACAAAGCATGAACTTGCGATTTTCGTGCGATGGCATTTTTAACATTAGAAAATCCCATTACCTTTGCGTTTAAAAAAAATTTAAAAAATCCCATGAGAAAATCGCTAGTGGCAGTGAAGTTTTTGCGAGAAAAAGCAGCGCTGATGGTCAAACATTCTCGTGGCGATGTCGCGCTCGCCAGTGTGAAGGAGCCCTTAATCTGCTTTCAGACAAGCATATTTTCACTCTGTATTTGGGTGGTGTTTTACGAACCGTCTTACCGAGCTGATGTAAATGTATGTAAGCATCACATGGCTGTATTTTTGTTTTAAAGGCGCCAAATTTGTCAGATTCTGCCTCTGTATTTGCATTCATTGCAAACATTTCCTATCGGGCGAATACGGATCTGTATTTACCCAGTTGAAAATAAAACCAGTAACAGCAAATAGACATTAAACAATGATGAAATACAGATCGTCTGTCCGTATTACGGGTGTGTGACGATCCGCTCGTCTGTAACTGGCCTTCTACAATACACTATTATATGGCGCCATCGAAAAATACAACTCGTTTTGAAAAAAAAGTCCTCATATGGCTAAAAAGTAAAAAGTAAAAAGTTATGTTTTTAGGTTTTTTTTATAATGCGGAGATAAAAAAAAAAGTTGTTGCATCATCAAGTAGCAAATAATCCTTAGGTTAGGCTTAGGCTAGGCGTACGCGGCGATTCTGGCTGTGACTGGTGGGCGCGAACAAGATCGCTTTGTAGCGCAGGGACTTTTTACTGTAATTGTTGCTGCAACGGTTTGGGAATTTCTTCGCATTTTATACGGTTTTCATGTCTCGACTTCCCGCATCTAACCTTGACAAGACGTTCGGCCTTCTACCTCATCGGATCACATTGCAAGACTCATTTCCAACAAGGCGTGAAAAAATAACGGCAAGGTAAACAGAGTCATCCCTGTCCCCCGTAATGAGGCGATATGAGCGGCGACTACATAATAAAACATGACAAGAGGGACGGCGCCGGCGACAGAAGCTTTCACCCATTACCGTCACAAACCCATTTCCGTCTCTCACACGTATGAAGTGGAGAGAGCCGAGCGGGGTTAAGGCATTAACCCGTGCAGTGCCAGAAACGTGGAGGACAGTTAGCAGGAATCCCCGGTACGCTGACAGGCCATGACGGCGATGCCTGCCAACACAGTTAAGCAGCTGGAAGCGGACAGATTGGCGCGGCTGCTGACCTCATGCTACATCACAGCAGAAGCATCTCAAGCGTGTTTATCTCATTAAAAATTAGATAACGCTCTGTCTCACCCGAACGCTGCAGAGTCACAATAGCTACACTATTATTATGTGCGAGCGAGCCGAGCGTCAGGAAATCATGCCACGGGGACGGAGCTGCACATATGGAGCCGAGTTCATACAGCCACCAATACCGCATCTAAAAAATGCGGCAAAATCGTCGTGTTCGAGTCTGGTCACATGACGTTTTTACATTTGTTTTTTGTATAGCATTAATCACGCAGCGTAAATGACACGATCATTTTTTCTGTGCGTCGGTACGATTACAATGCCAAAATAATATGTGTTTTTTTTAGGCTTTCCACTTTTGCAGCGCTGCATTGAAAGTCCAATAACTTTTTTTTTCATGGACGGAGCTCTATGAGGGCTTGTTTTTTGTGTAACAACTTGTAGGTTTTTTTTGGTACCATTTTGGGGTACATATGGCTCTTTTGCTCACTTTTAATGTATTTTTTGGGAGACAAAAAAAAAGCAATTTTGACTGTTTTTGTTTCTTTTGTCATAGCATTTGCCATGCAGGATAAAAAGTGTATTCAATATGTTGTATTGGCCGTTACAGATGCGACAATACCAAACACGCAGGTTTCTGAATTTTTAAATATATTTTTTTAAGCAAAGAGGGGAAGTGCACAAAACGTTTTCTCGGTTTCTTTTAGACTTTTCCCCCCCCAAATTGTTTATGTCTCTGTAGGGGACTTGAACCTACGTCCCTATGATCAGTCTGATCATAGAGATCATAGACAATAGCAGACTCCAATGCCATTGTCTGGTATACGGTTGCCATGGCAACCCATCAGCTCTCTGCGATTACATGGCACCGCCCTTCTCTCAACATAGATCGCAGCATGTAGAGGGTTAACAGCAGGGATTGAGGTTCTTACCGATCCTGGGAGACTGGCTGTTAGTCACAGTCTCCTGAGCCCGCATCATCCATAGGACATAACTTCACATCCATTTGCGGGAAGGGTTTAACTTACATATGTAGAGGCCCGGAAGGTCCTCCAGTATAGCCACATGATCATTTGCCCTGTAACACCTAGTTACGGGCTCCTAGGAGACAGAGAAGGTGCTGTACGTTGGAAAAACCCTGTTTTCCCCTTTCTTCACAAGCTAAAGCTAACTGCTTGGCAATAGCTGGCTTCTCATTGGCTGTTTGCCTTGCTACCACTGATTGGTATAGGGGGATAGTATGATAGTCAGAGCGGGAAAATATCAGGTTGAGACAGGATGTTAGGGGGAGGTGTAGACAGATAGTACGGGAGTTAAGACAGGAAGTGAAGGAGGAGTTAGGAGAATAGTGAGAGAGTCGGGAGGAGGACATACAGGAAGAGTTCCGCAGTGTGAGCAGAGATAACGTGTTCTGAAGTGGGAAGTCAGGATTTACAAGCTTCCTCATCAACAGCAGTGTGGAGGGGAAAGTTTGGGACCTGTCTACTAAACAGTGATTTACACAAAACTCAGTGAAATCAAAGACAGGCAAAGTGAAAGAGGCCCATCTTAAAATCAACTTCATTATCTGCCTTACAGTCTTCTAGTGACACTTCATGAGATAACCAGGACTGTGTGAATTCTACAGAGTAACCTCTAGAGTCAAATAGAGAGAGAGCGCTGAAGATTTACTTGTGTTATACTGAATTCAACTGTAGATCAACATGTCATTTGCTGCGAAATAATATCTCTGTCATTACTGCAAGACTGCCATTGTTTTCTTTGTTCTAATGATAAAATTGAGCTAAAGTAAAACTGTAAAACGGTGTACCTCCAGTTTACTAATCAAAGCTACCAGGACTCGTGTTAGTTATTTCATCATTAACCCTAGAAGTCCCGGATGAGGTGCTGGTGTCACGCGACAAACCACCGTTAGTATTCATAGGCTGTAAAACCCCTTTTACCAATGCGCGGCGGCCGAGTCAGTCATCCCGCCGGAAGAGACTGCAGAGCCACCCATGACATCCATCTTGCTTCCCCATGGTCTCCCCCACATTGGCACGCCCCACTCGGATGCTGCACATAAGTCTATCTTTTTTTTTTTCCATTAAATCAACCCTCCAGTCCTGGGACAAAATTTGTGCCAATACCAAAGAGGGGAATAATATCGGTCTTAATCAGTTTGTGCCAGTGTGCCACAAATCCCGTGGTTCCTAGATCCTTTTTTGGAGTTCCAATGTGACCGCTGCACTTTTCTGAGTACCTGATACTTACTGTGCATTGGTGAATACAATGGTAACTACCAATGCACTACACCTATCTGATTCACCAGCAATGCTCAGGTGAGCAACAATGGCCAATCTGAAAGCAGTTGAAGTACCTCAGACTACTGTACAGCCGAGGCCTTATGGAATCTGAGCGGAAATGTTTTTTTAAATGTCTTTTGGGCATTAATTATTAGAGTATTGGCTTATTAGGTAAGTATTTAATAGATGTTCCTTGAGTTCACTACAGGATGGAAGGTGCTGGAGGTCGCCGGGGGAACTTTGGAGCCCCAGTGATGGATGGTGATTGGTCTGAAGAAATGGCGGGAAGAAAGCCTGAAGGATCCTTCTGTGAAGCTCGGGCCCTAGCAACAAGAGCTGATTGGTGGGAGTGATTGGTGAGAGAAAGCGAGAGCTGAAATAAGGAGGTGCTCACAGGACGGGGGCTTCAGTTTTTCCTACAGCACCACAAGATTGTCCCTCCTGCCCGCCCTCTTGTTTAGCTTCCAACTTGTCGCGGCATGTTTAAATGGGGGAATTTCGCCCGCCTCCTGTGGATGGATATACAGATGGATTCAAGATTGGTTATTGGTGTAGACTTGAGTAGGTAGGACTCACAATACATGTTATATATGTTGGGTTTTTGAGTTATTAATATTTATAAGGTAACCTTGTTTAAAATAAATGCAGCCGCTTTTCAAATGCTTGCTGGCGCCTGTGTGTTTGTATTTCAGGTATAGTATATTAAAAAGGAACTTGAATCTCAAGTTTCCAAAGGGACACACAAAAAAAAAAAACATAAACCAGTTGCTTCTTCAGTAGGTAATCCCCACAAGGCTAGTATAATGAGGGATACTGTATCACCTGAAGAGCAGAAAAGAGGGCTTATATCAAGTAAAAGACCATTTTGCGGCTTGGACGATAGTTAGAGGCTACCCTGTAATGAATATAGTGTAACCACTGCCGTTTACTGAAAGGGTCAACCCCACTTATATATTCAAAATTTAGTCAGAGGTTTCCTTGGTCTACTGATGGAGATTTTGATCATGCGTGTGCTTGGGAAGAAAAAAGTTTCACCTCACTAGCACATTTTTTTAGAGACCAAACGGAAATTAATCCTAAGAGGAATAACACCCTAGCAGGAGAAAGTGCCTGGGATGTAAATAAATCCCCGTATTGCGCACAATCTAACCAACCAAAAAAAGAAAATTAGGGTGGATTCCTTTCAAAAAAGGATGGTATCGGCAGACCAATACTAGCAAAAAAACAGCCTGGGGCTGTAAATAGAGGATAAAGACGTAGCTTTTTTTCAGTAAATTACGCAGTTCAACGCGTTTCTGCCGCAATCAATGCGGCGTCATCAGGAACCTATTTCTTAGCACAGCGTCTAATAGAGTAGCAGAAATATCCTCACTTGCTAGATAGTAGCGCTAGCTAAACTATAGCAAAGGATAGCAATAGGAGAGATAGATGATGCTATCACTAAGAAGGATTCAATATTCCCCCAAAGATTCCCCTTTAAAATAAAAAAGATCAGAGTGGTAGCAGCACCAGCCCTTGTGGTAGGCCGAGTCAATGGAGCCGAGCTGCAAATTACCAGAGACAACCCATGGACAAGAATGCTGCTGTGCTTGGAAGAAAGCAGCCATGTTTTATTAACCCTGGACAACCCCATTAAGGAGTTTTCCCATCAGAAATATTGTGGGCATATCAAAGTCAATGCCCAATTGGCGCAGTGTCCAACTACAGAGTAATTAGCAGCAGTAATTAGGCTCTTTTATTCTTTAGGCTTTCAAATGAATAGGGTTGAGTTTACATTTCCAGAGAAGAAGTGGAAGGGACTAACGCACTTCACGCTGTACTACTGTCCCTCGTTCTCCGGTGGTCCCAGAGGTGGGACAACTACCAATTACTTTATAGATATGCCATCAATGTCTCTGCTTGGGCAAACCCTTGAAATAAAAAGTTCAGGGAAACTTGTGAATAAATTCTAAAAGTGACCATGTATCTTCAATAGATGTTGGACAAACAAGCAGTCGGAGGGCGCTATGGACATTTGAGGCTGCAATCCGCCGGCGACATGCTAATTGTGTCTGAGATTCTCGGCCACAACTTACATCAGATAGCATGTAGACACATGTCCATGTGCCCTATGGTACCTGTGGGCAGTGGACATTACAAAGTACAGTGGCATGTATAGTACTTTCGATTGACTCCCTTCCTTAGCATGTACTATATAAGTGGAAGTAAATAATGTAGTAACAATCATACTGTGAGGAGGGATGAGTTAACCTCTCTTTTTATTGTATTCCTCCTGGTGTATAACAGTATATTGCCATGACTTTTGCCTTTTATATGTATTGAGCTCTGTGCCTTTAAGCAGCTGACGCGCTTGTGTGTTCGGGGAGTGCGACGCATCACAGTAGAGGTGGAAGAGAGTGAAACGTCTATGGTGTGAGCGGTTGTGAGACGCTCAGGTTTGCAGAATTTACCCTGACGGGGTAAACAAGACCACCATTCCTCAATGCATTGTGCTTGTGTGAGCTGTGGCAAGTAGAGCTGACGAGCATTTCACGATGTGGTCGGCCTCTGAGGTGTCTAAAAAGCTGCAACAATTGACATTAAGCTGTGCCAAGGGCCGGCTGCGGTATCGCCCTGTGACCACCTCATTAACTGCAGAAGCCGGATACCGGCGACTCCTGTTAGGCCTCATGTCCACGGGGAAAATAATAATTAAAATCCGCAGCGGATCACCCGCGCGCGGATCCGCGCCCCATAGGAATGCATTGACCACCCGCGGGTAGCTAAATACCCGCGGATGGTCAATAAATGTGAATTAGAAAAATCATGGAGCATGAAAAAAAATGGACATGCTCCATTTAGGTGCGGATCACGCTCCGGATGGCCCCATTGATCTCTATGGGGTGCGGGAAATCCGCTGCGGGTGTTAAATGCCATTTATTTGGGTGCGTGAAATCTGCATGCGGATTACAAGTTTGGCTTCTTTTTCAGTGGCCTTGCATTTTTTTTCACGCGCAGATGCAAAAATGCCATCCGCGTGCATACACGCGTGAAAAAAAACGCATCCGCGTGTCATCCGCATGCAATAAAATACTATTTTAAGCTCATCCGCACTGCATCCGCGGCCCAAATCCGCGTTACAAATCCGGAGCAGATTTGATTTTCCCCGTGGACATGAGGCCTTAACCGAGCCGAGGAAGAATCTTCTTCCCAAGGAGATACTGGTACCCATATCCGCTCTAACACTGCCAGAATGTTGCTGTAGTGTTCCAGAATATCATTCTGGCCCCCTCCATAAATGTCATACACGTTTGTCTCATGTGGATGCACTGTGCAAGCCTGTATTGTTATCTACAGTGTGTGTGGAGAGGCGTTTGAGAGGTTAACTTCAATAAAATCATAGTCTGGTGTAAATGTATCAGTCTGTCATGTAATGTGGTATGAGTGAAGGTATAAATAGGAGTGCGTGAGAGCGGGAGAGGAGTTCCATCTTCTGAAGTTGCAAGAGTACCACCTAACACAGAGCCACATGGAAGCACCTTCAGCTTCCTTGTGGTGAAGATGGAGGAGAAAGAGACTTCCCGTAGCGATTGCATATTGAAAGAGTGTAGTGAGCCCAAACCTAAGAGAGTTTTGGAAGTAATCACTTTTCCTGACAAGACCCAGTGCAGAGGTACTAAGTCACACCCACGCATCTCCAGTGCGGGGTACAAATGCTAACAGTAAATAATACTGCCAGAGTGTCTGTGGAGTGACCCTACCCCCTTCCTCCTCTGGAGTGCTCCCAGTCCAGGAGCGGTACCGTGCAGATAACGTGGACTGTAGTACCGGTTTCATCCTGTGTATCCTCCCTGACCTCTGAACTTCCTTTCTTACCTGCACTGTGAAGAATTGTACCTCAATTGTTGTCAATAATTGTGTGCCAAAGTTTATTTCAAATAAAGTTATATCGGGCCCTAACCATTCCTGGGGACCTGAGGTACTATACACCAGTGTTTGTATTTATTCTCCGCTGTGCGATATATCAGTGTATGGGAACGGTGGCATCACCCGTGACGACTACAAACTCCCTCATCCTGTTTATTGGCATTCCCTATCCTAGGGGTGTCAACTGTGTCCTGCAATTCAGCTCCGGCCTTGGCTGCGTGTTATCCGTCTAGAAAAAGGAGTCGGTAAGTGCCATCGTGACAAGTCATCACTTAACCCTCACAGCTCCTCACGTTTGTCAAGTGCCCGGGGTACCCCTCTGGGGTGTTGCACTGCCCTGTTAATTAGCTAGGGAATCCTGTGTAACTGCTTTTCCATAGCTTTGGGCACCAATAGGGATGCTTCGGCCATCGGACCAGTGGCACCCCTTCAGTAGTGACAATAGAAGTACAATTGCAGCGGTCACACACCCCTCAGGCCACCCGTTTGTTAACTGGAACACATATTTCATGACGAAAATCAGTCTTTGCAACTCCGCATCTTCATCTGGGGAAATAGCGATCGAACAAGCGGGGTTTTCATCCTCGCTTTCACCAAAGAAGCGCTTTCCTGTTTACCTGAATGGCTTCTATGCGTAAAACCAGCGATCCATGAAACAAGTGCCGGATATATTAGGAACGCTATAACTACAGAGATGAATGCTAATCCAACAAGCTTGTCAGGTCTTGTGACTGTCTGTTGCCCCATAATACACTTTCCAGCCGCAGTATTTAACTTGATGTAACTGGATGACACAAAGTTCAGAAACCTGCCAAAAATGGTTAACTCCCCCCGAGACAACCACCAAGGCAAAAGTACAACAAACCAAAATAAGGCGATAACTTTCTTTTGCTCTTTGTTCCTTCTTATCCGCGTGTTAGTGCGAGCAGCGACAGGCGGACGGCTCTGCACCCTCAATCCCTGTAACTACTGTGATGCCGCAATGATACTAAATTGCCTCATTAGAGGACGGTGGATTCTTTAATTTAATCTGTGATTACTTCACAGGTATAATAAAACACAAAATAAACCTCGAACTGCAGGACTGGCCTTAATGACAGAAATGACACCCATTATAATTCCTCAGCTCTGTGATGAAAAGACGAATCTATGAGAAACAGAAAACAGACGGGAGTAAATGAAGCCTTAATTATAGCGCAATTATAAATCAAAGCCAGACTTCCCGAGCGCCAAACAATGCAGAAGTGTCACATATGTGGAGAAACAGACAAAATCATAAAGTCACGTCTCAAAAATATATGTTCCTGGTCATTCCAGAAGATGTGGAGGACACTAGAGAGTTTGTGTGTAAGTGCCGGCACTTCAGGAGTCTTGGGAACAGTCAGTACATGTACATTGTTCCATGTGATTGACACTTCTCCACAACAGGCAGCTGTGTCTCCCGTCCCGGCACAAAGACCACTTACACTCTACACTAAAGCTACAGACTGATAGCCGCCTGTCTCTCAGTGCATCAATTATGTATAAAGTATGAACAGCATGTATACATGCCAAACTCTGCAACCCATATTTATAGGCCTGTTATGTGCCAAGGGTTTGCAAACCCACAGTTCTCTGCACGCAGGTCTACAACCTGAGCCTCTGCAGCTGATGTGGTGCTACAGCCCCTGAAATGTCCTGAAAGCCAAGGACTAAGGGCAGGGACAGCCATAGATACGTGTGACCCATGTGGTCACACAGGTCCGGCCACCAGCTTGTAACGGGGGCACGAGGCAAATATAGATCCACCTAGCCAGATGATCTTCTTTCCCCGTGGGGCTCGGTCTCCTCCTCTCTGATTTTCCCGAGGCATCGCCGTCACCCCACCGGAACCTCCGCAACACAATCTCTTAGTTTTGCTGCTGTATTTATGTTATGAGCTCGGTTCTTGTATTGTATCTATATACGGAGCTTGGATCTGTAGTTATATTACGAGCTTGCTTCTGGTGCTGCATTTATGTACTGAGCTTGGTTCTTATTCCAAATTTACATTATGAGCTTGGCTTTGGCACTGCATTTATATTATGAGCTTGGCTCTGGTACCATATTTACATTATGAGTTTGGTCCTGGTGCTGTATTTATGTATTGAGCTTGATTCTGGTGCTGTATTTAAGTTATGAGCTTGGTTTTGGTGCTGTATTTATGTTATAAACTTGGTTCTGGTACTGTATTTAATTTATGAGCTTGGTTCTGGTGCCATATTTAGATTCCCAATTCCAAAAAAGTTGAGACGCTGTGTAAAATCTAAATAAAGTAAAGGGAAAAAAAATACAATGATATGGAAGTGCAATATCAGAAGTTGAGAGTGAGACATTTTTAGAAATGGATGGCAGCAAAACACCACAAACTTTGGGACAGGGATAAAAAAAGGCTGGAAAAGTGGTACGAATAAAAAACAGCTTGATGGTCAATTTTCTACTACATCACATGACTGTGCATAAAAACAGCATGTTAGAGAGTCAGAGTCTCTCAGAAGCAAAGATGGTCAGAGGTTCACCAATCTGAAAAACTGCATCTCAAAAAGGGGAACAATTTCAGAAAAAATGTTCAGCATAAAATTGTGAATGCTTTGAATATCCCACCATCTACAGTACATAATATCATCAAAAGACTCAGAGAATCTGGAAAAACCCATGAGCACAAGGGACAAGGTTGATGGTCAATGGTCAATAGTGGATGCTCGAGATCTACGGGCCCTCAGGCAGCACTGCATTAAAAGACAGCATGAGTCTGTAATGTAAACCCCTGCATGGGCTCAGAAATACTTCCAGAAATCATTATCTGTGAACACAGTTCACTGTACAATTCACAAATGCAAGTTAAGGGCGCATTCAGACGACCGTATATCGGCCGGGTATTCACGCCGCCCGATATACGGCGTCTCTCTCTGCAGGGGGAGGAGGCTGGAAGAGCCGGGAGCAGTGCTCCGAGCTCCCGCCCCCTCTCTGCCTCCTCTCCGCCCATCTGCACTATTTGCAATGAGAGGAGGCGGGACGGGGCAGGGCTAAATGCCGGGAATTAGCTCCACCCATCCCGCCTCTCCTCATTGAAAATAGTGCAGGGGGTGGAGAGGAGGCAGAGAGGGGGCGGGAGCTCAGAGCACTGCTCCCGGCTCTTCCAGTCTCCTCCCCCGGTTGTCTGAATGCGGCCTAAAGCTGTATCATGCAAAGAAGAAGCCATATATCAACACAATACAGAAACGCCAACGTCTTCTCTGGGCCAAAGCTCCTTTAAAATGAATCAAAGCAAAATAGAAAACTGTTCTGTGGTCAGATGGATCAGAATTGGAATATTTTTTAAAAATACAGGGACGCCGTGTCCGGCGGACTGAAGAGGAGAGGGACCATCCAGCTTGTTATCAGCGCACAGTTCTAAAGTCTGCATCACTGATGGTATGGGGTGGCATTAATGCCTATGCTGAAAAACATAGTTGACTACAATTTTCAATACAAGGGGAAAAAAAAAAAAAAAAAGAGTATTAATTGTTTACCATGGGAGTCAACAGCAGACCTTGCATAAGCCCTACAGATGCAGACGTCTGAGGCATAAATTTAGCAACACACTTAACACGTACTTGCTGAGCAGATCCCGCCAAGCATTAGATGTACTGATGATACAGATTTTTTATGTCAAGTAGAAACTTTCAATGTAAAGTGTTTTTCCTTCATTGAAGGTGCTCGCTGCGGAGCGGCCAGGAACTCAATCACATGCGAACAGTTAATTATTAGAAATGATGAAATGAAATAAAAATTGGCAGACGGTTGTGGCGGTGCGAACAATACCGCACACCTGTCAGCGCACACTGTTCTACTTTAGGATGTCACCTTTGTTCCCGACGCTGGCGTGCTAATAGCGATACCCATCATCGCTGCTGTCTATTCCCTATTCATCGGGTATGCTCATGCACCATCATCTTTATAAGGATTGACAATACAGAACAATTATCTACTGAAATCTACGGTAATTAAAATGTTAAGAAGCCAAAATTAGAGAAGTGGAAATGTCCGGTCCTTCATCAGCTGCCATCCATTTGGTATTTCACTTGTTACTACTGACAGGTAGCAGCTAGGAAATAATTTAACGCTGTGTGCTTTATTCTCGCCAAAGTAAAGAACAGTCATGGAAAGAGGCAAGAAGTGAATGGGGCAGTGACAGTAATTCTGTACAACAGCCCCAGACTACCCATCCCGTTTGATAAAAGGTTGTGCCAAGAAAGTTAATCCCTATCCACAGTATAGAGGGGAAGGGGGGGCGGGGTAACTAGGACACCGACCAATCACGAGAAAAGGGGTCTGGAAGGTCCATGTGCGGGTGGCGCGGCGGTCACATGTTTATTGCCGCTCCATTCATTTGAAGGGGACAGACAGCTGAGCACAGCGATCGACTGGCTATCTGCATGCACGATTGAGAGGAACGGAGCATGTGTGATCAGCGACTCCATTCCCCACTATACTGTAGAAATTGGAGACTGTAACTAGAACCGTGAAATAGGAAGGACAGGGGTCTCCGGCTGTCGACACCCCCCCCCCTAGATAGGTTAAAACTGAAAAAAAAAGTCCCATCACCAGAATACCGCTTTAAGTTGGGATCAGAGGATTCATAGGGACTCCAGGTGTTGCTGCCATATTACAGACCTTGTGAAACTGGCTTTAAAGGGGTTGTCTGGTACTAAACTAGATCAGTGGGGGGTCCTCGCTGATTGAAGTAGCTGCAGAGTCCAAGTGGGTGGCAGCCTCTTCTCAGGCCAATGACATCACTGTCAGGAATCGAACCGGGGACCTCCTGCTCTCCAGTCTGTTGACAATATCCTTGCATCACTAATAGCCTTGTTCCATGATCCCGGTTATTTACAGTAGTTCCTGCCTCCTGGTCTTGACCCCTTCTCTGTCCCTGATTGGGCTCATTATAAAAGCCTGACCCTGCCAGCGCGTGATTAATCAGCTTCGCAGCACTGTTTGATCAAATTCCGCATTGCGTGCTCCTCCACTATTTTTGCAAGACCTGCTAATACTAACTTCTGGTTTCCTCTCTGACTATGCTACCCGCCTCATCCGTTTGGCTGCAAACCAAATCCATCCATTGCTGACTTCTGGCTGTCACATCTGTTTCCTGAGATCTGTGGTACTACAGGTTCTCTGGAGCTTTCCTGCTCAGGTTTGGGGGATTGTGCTGGCTGAGTGTGTGTGTCTGCAGTCAGCCAATCACTCCAGGTCAGTACACATAAAAGCTCTTTTCCCAGGCATGGCTGTGGTCAGCTGTCTTCCCGGGCGTGGCTGTGGTCAGCTGTCTTCCCGGGCGTGGCTGTGGTCAGCTGTCTTCCCGGGCGTGGCTGTGGTCAGCTGTCTTCCCGGGCGTGGCTGTGGTCAGCTGTCTTCCCGGGCGTGGCTGTGGTCAGCTGTCTTCCCGGGCGTGGCTGTGGTCAGCTGTCTTCCCGGGCGTGGCTGTGGTCAGCTGTCTTCCCGGGCGTGGCTGTGGTCAGCTGTCTTCCCGGGCGTGGCTGTGGTCAGCTTTCTCTGTTCTCATTCTCTCTCTCGGTGTTGTGTGAGCAGGTTCTATGTGTGGGGGCTACAAGAAAGGCTTGTGTCTTGTGGTTTTGTTTGGTTATGTCGCTAGACTCCTGGTTAGTGTAGGGATTAGCGGTATTGCCAGGAGCCGTGACGTGGCCTGCTAGCTTCCATATTTTGGCCAAAATGTCAACAAATACCTGCCAATTATAGCATTAACATCTGCTACTAGTGTTTGCGTATTGGCTGCTGTATGGTGTGATTATGGCTCTGTGTGTCTTCTTATCCTGTCTAGTTGTCCCTGTCGGTTGTAGCATATGTATGTGTCCTAGCCTGGGTGCCTGGGGACAGCAAGGGCCCAGATCCCAAAACCACTGGGCCGCCCTTTATTGGGACGATGTCCCTGCTCAGGTGGGTCCTTGGTCATCTACCTTTGAAGAAGATAAGAAGAGGTATTAATAATTGGTTGTTTCACCTTGTGTTCCCTATCTTTGGTAACGTTGGTGTGCGCCCGGTGCTCACTAGCCCATACGAACGTAACACTGGCTCAACCTTGACTACTCTCCAGACCTGTGGCCATTACACATGAGGCTCCAGCATCATTCCCAAAACCGCTATAGTCACATTCATTGGTGACGTGACCTGACAGCAATTCATTCCAATTCAAGTGAATGGGACAGAGCTGTGATACCAGGTATAGCCGCTATACAATGTATAATGCTGTGTCTGGTATGGACTGAAGAGACAGTGGAACTCACTTGAGCCGCTGTTACTTTAATCTGCGGAATGGCAAGGATCCTGAGCTGCGGACAAACACTGATCAACTATTGATGACTTTATGCTGAGGACAGGTAATAGTTTTTGTGATGGAAAACCCCTTTAATTTGTAGACCTAAAAAAAGATTACTTGCTTTGGCAACCTTTAAAATCCTTTTTCTGAGTTTTGCAGGCTTCAGAGCTGAACTCTCCAAGCATTCTGTACTGGCTCAGTGTCACAGAACTCCCTCTGGTGGTTTTGCATGCTTGAAAGTGTTATTTTATACCCAGCACTGTAAATTTACCCGATGTAGGAGAACAATGCACTTCATTATAGGAGTTCAGCCCAGCAATGAGAGGGATCCTCTCATGAACTAGTTGATCTAAAAAGTCCTAGAACATCTCATTTTAAGTCACTTATCAATATACAGTAAATGTGTTCAAGAAAGCTCTTCCATGCAGACATTGCTTAATTTGTAAATAAAAGAGATAGCGCCCCCTAGCATTTTTAGTGAGGCCTTGATGCTCAGACCACTGTCCACAGCAGTCTACGGTGGACACACATGGACTATGGACACGCCTGCACATTTGACCCTCCTTTCTATGCTTTGTGTAGGCGCTGCCCAGGCACCCCATTATTTTAATGCATCATAAGAGGATTATGGAATGAAGATGTAACCTCTAGGGGGCGATGTTACAAGAAGACCACCACAATGTATTACTGCAACATAGCTTGTAAGAAGTGGCACTGCTAACTGCCCAAAGAGAAGCAACAGAGCAGAGAAATCAGTGGGTAAAGCTCTGTCCACATCTGCATTGGAGACTCTGCCTCCATCGCAGATCCACTTCAATACACCAGATTAATTAGTGTAGCATGCTGCAGTATTCTGTCCAGTAAGATGCCGTGTAGTATGATAGAAACCCAACTGACCCCTGTATATACAATGGGGTCTGTCGGGCGCTGTTCGTATCCATGATCTGGCACTTACGTGGTTTTCATTATGACAGTGTCGATCACTGGAAATCAGGTTTTTTCTTTTACATCAATGGAGATTATGAGTTATGAGAAACCCAGAGCAGAGATAACACGTTGACCTAGGGGTGATCCCCAACATCAATTTAGAGACTATAAAACTTTCACATTCCTTGTCACTGGACTAATTTACCGTTATGCTCATCCCTTCCTCATATATATCCAAGTGCTATTTATCACAAAACCTGTTATGCTCATCACCCCCTCTGGTATGTATCCAAGTGCAAATTAAGTTCACCATGTTTGTGCCCTCCCATGTCATCATGTGTATATGTTTTACTATAAATAGGTCATTAGATTTGTTTTATAAAGCCTGAGGAAGGACCTTGAGAGGTTCGAAAGCTCGCTATTACATCATGTATTTCTGTTAGCCATGAAAAGGTATTATATCTACAGGTTTACTTGATTTCTCTTACTGAGAATAATCACACTTTGCTCTACTAAAATTGTTCACACGCTAGATTTTTGCAGCCAATGTGCCATAGAATCTGTGCCATTTCCATGTCCACATACTTTCACTGGGACTCCATGCCATAGGCTCTATACAACGGAATAAAAAGAAAGTGACGTCAAATCTGGACGCAGATTCCGAATCCAGGGACAGAATTCCACACACAGAGTTGTCCATTGAAAAGAGATAAAGTCACATGCCGATCTACCCCTTAAGTGCTGAACGGGCACCTCGGTGGGACCGGGTTCCATTTAAAAAAATGAGGTTTTGGGCAGGCAAGGTTTGAATCTGAAATAAATATATAATTTTGGAAAACCCCTTTAACGATGAGGTTACACAGAGGCACGGCCTCCCCTTAGGTTACGGATATTACTATTATCTGTGGTTTTCTTTTTTGAACACTGAAACAGCTAAAGTGACTTTATGTAATTTATAAGTGATAAGAAGATTCTGAGTTTTGCTGCAGTTTATGTTTCCCCCCTTCTTCCACATTCTGAAAAATGTCAAGCGCTTTATTGCAATGGTGACATTTAATCCCGATAAACCGGGGGGTGGTCGTCCGCTCCACAAAGCAAACAGGATTTTCAGCAGTCAGTAAACAGCGGCGCTGACACCTGCAGCAGCAGCGCCTTATTTCTCTCAGGAAAGAGCTTTTATCGCTCGGGGTTTTCATGGTAACATCCTATTAAAAAGGAGAACAACAAACAGAGCGTCCCGGAGGTTCCTTTTTTTTTTTTGCTTCTTTTTCAAACCATTTATGGCACAACATAAAGCTTTCCCAAAGCCACAAAAAAAAGTGTTTTATCGGCGTCCAGGAGTTCTATCACTGAATCATAAAAAAAAAAGTCTGAAATCTTTGTTCTTAACCCTTTCCTGACCAAAGGGTCATTGATGCTTCTGCGGCCGGGTCACATTTTGCAGTTTCATTATCCCCAATTCCGAAAAAAAAACAAAAAAACTTTTTTAATTTTTCCAGAAACCTATCTACATGAATGCATACTATTAAAGATGTGCCACAAGCACAGATGTTGACAATCACGGCAGTTCAGGGGAGGCCTTCAAGTGGGACAAATCACTTAAATGTGGTGCTCAGAATTTAAAACCGCATTCAAAGGGTTAACATGGACGTTAGACCAGTCTCATACAGACGGGTCGGATTCCGTTCATGTGCAGTACAGATTGCGGATGGAATTCCGCGTGACAGAAAATGTTTCTCGAACTTGTTTTAATGAGTAAAAAAATGCACTCCCTTGATTAAAAGGTCACCTTAGAGCTTTACGTGATCACATAAAATTGCGCCATTATGAAGATGCTGCCTTTAGGTTTGATCTCAAGTTAAAAAAAGAAAAGAAAAAAAACGCACAGTACTGATGTAGCGGCGCTTACGCATTTCACGTTAGAACACTGCAGTGATATTGTGGGGCAGCTAAGCAACTTGCGTAGCACACCCGGCAATTCAAAGTGAGCGGCAACTGTAGCGCCATGCAAATACCGTAGTAGCACACAGCGCTCCTGATATTAATGTTGGAATGAGGAATTGTGTGAAATGTAACTTCAAGCTGTACGTCAGCAGGGATGCGGCGTCCATGTTTGAAAAATAATGATGTGGCTTAACATCAGAAACAGAGAACAGGATAAGAAGGCGATGGCTGCTCGAGTTACACCAACAAACATGGCAAACACTTTTCATATCTGGAATTTTTGAGACTTTGCTTCACAACTGGAATACTCTTTGAAGGGAACGGAACTATGGAGACTGGACTACCTGCGCTGGACCAGGGGAACGGCTGATCAGCGAGCATGGCTGCTTTATTTAACACTTTCTCCGTCCCTACAATTGACTTTTTTTACTATTAGAAAAGCCCTTTAAAAACGGCAAGTAAACAGAAGGTTGGGGGTAAAGTACATGGAAGCCATGAATTGGCTTTCAAAAACTACATGAGTGCATGCGCTAATATGTTCACCACTGCGGAGCGCATTAGCACACGAACCGTGTTTTTTTCAATCTATTCAAACTATTGCGCACCAGTTTGAAAAAAAAGCGGGAAGATAGGTCTTGCCCTCTCTCTCCAGCACGTATTAACAAGTGAGAATACTGCTAATGAAGCCCGTGAAAATCGATGGTTTCATTTTGTCCCGTTATGGGGCCGTGTTTATCATGTCCGCATAATGGGAATAAGGCCCAATGTCCATGGGCGGATCTGCACAAGGAAAACTAGAAGCAATGGGATGAAACTGAAAGGGAGGAGACGCAGATTAGATAATAGAAAAAAACTTTCTGACAGTGAGGGTGATCAATGAGTGGAACAGGTTACCACGGGAGGCGGTGAGTTCTCATTCAATGGAAGTGTTCAAACAAAGGCTGGACAAATATCTGTGTGGGATGATTTTGTGATCCTGCACTGAGCAGGGGGTTGGACCTGATGATCCTGGAGGTCCCTTCCAACTCTACCATTCTATGATTCTATGTATTTTGTTCTTTCTTTGGGTCTAATCTCCTTTATGACAAAAACTGCACAGAGAACTTCATCAGGATGCAAACCAGATGAGGTCTGACTAAGGAAGAGTAGAGGGGGATAATGACCTCACGTGATGTAGACTCCATGCTTCTCTTAATACATCCCAGAATTGTGTTTGCCCTTTTGGCTGCTGCATCACACTGCTGACTCATGTTCAGTCTGTGATCTATTAGTATACCCAAGTCTTTTTCCCATGTGCTGCTGCTTAGCCCAATTCCTCCCATTCTGTATGTGCTTTCTTCATTTTTGTTGCCCAGATGTAGGACTTTGCATTTCTCCTTGTTAAATACCATTCTGTTAGTCGCTGCCCACTGTTCAAGCTTCTCTAAACCTTTTTGAATACTCTCTCTCTTCCCTAGTGTTAGCTATCCCTCCTCGCTTTGTGTCGTCAGCAAATGTGATCAGTTTCCCATCAATTCCCTCGTCCAGATCATTTATAAAAATATTGAACCCCACTGGGCCTAGGATAGAGCATTGTGGTACACCACTTGATACATTCTTCCACTTGGATGTGCAGCCATTTATGACCACTCTTTGAGTACGATCACTCAGCCAGTTCTGAATCCACTTAATGTTACGATCATGGGGGCAAACTAAGCACAGGGCCCACACGATCAGGACCAAAGAGGACTGGGTAGGCACACAGGTTGCACACGTAATTCACACGGGTTTCAGGCAACTGGAGGTTGACCTAGCCCTACCTAAGCGGGGACATTGCCCCAATAATGGCAGCCCAGCAGTCTTCGGATCTGGGCCCTAGCTGATCCTAGGAGCCGAGCACCAGAACAGGACGCATTCACATGCCACATGACAGGGACTGAACAACAGGACACACAGCATACAGCAGCCAAAATGAAACCACTAGTAACAGATAAGCTGAATATAAATACCAGGTATTAGTTGACATTTTGTACAAAACGTGAAAGCTAGCAGGCCACTTCACGGCTCCTGGTTATACTGCTAGTCCCTACACTAACCAGGAGTCCAGCAGAACCGGACACAGTTCACACAGAATGCTGCAACAGGACAGGACACAGATAGCAGGTCACACAGCAAGCTAACACAAAACTGACAGAATATAAACAAACAAACGGACATGCACCAGCAAGACAAATCACACAGCAAACTTCAACAGACAAGGATCCATGACTGCTGACTCTGAACACCAGACAGAGACTGACCAGGAGCTGGGTTTATAGGAGAGCACAAACTCAGGACATTGGCTAGTAGGAAGTACCACACCCAGCCAGCTCAATCAATTAACCTAATGAGGGCTGTGCTGCTAGGAAGCTTTGTACTACAGGTCCCAGCAGCACACGTAACACCTAACAGTTGAGTTGTCAATCCCATATTTGGCCATTTCTTCAATAAGCATAGTATGAGATACTTTGTCAAATGCTTTATTAAAGTCAAGATATACTATATTCACTGCATTTCACTGATCAACCCAGACGGTGATTCTGTCATAGAAGGAAATTAGATTTGTCTGCAATGACTTGTTTGTTGCAAATCCATGCTGGCTCTGGTTAATTACTTCATTCTAATGCAAGTACATGCATACATGCTGTTTAATAATTTGTTCAAAGATCTTTCCCTGTATAAAAGTCAGGCTCACAGGCCTGTAGTTTCCCTTTTTTAAAGATAGGGACAACATTTGCCCTTTTCCAATCTTCTGGGACTTCTCCTGTTCTCCAAGAATTTTCAAAGATTATGGCCAGTGGTTCAACAATTACTTCCACTGCTTCCTTTAGTATCCTAGGATGTAATTAATCTGGACCTTGAGACTTGAATTCATTTAAGTTAGCTAAGTGTTCCCTCACCATCCCTCTGCTTATAGATAGCCTACATTCTTTTATTCCCCCAATAGCACAGGGAAGATCAGTTGATGGTTCTGGAGCATCCAATAGCATCTTTGACTTTTCTTTTGCTTTTGACATACCTCCAAGCCTCTGTTGCAAGCCTCAATTTATTATTAGCTTTACCTTTTCTGACACTTGCCCTACAGTTACTGCAGACCACATTATATTCTTCTTTAGATATCTCCCACTCTTTCCATTTGGTAAACATATTTTTTAACATGTGTACACGTTCTGTGTTCATCCATCCCGGTCTCTTTAAATGCTTCCCATTCTTCCTTCTTTTAGGGATTGTTAATGATTGTGCTTTGAGAATCTCATTTTGCAATATTTCCCACCTTCTTGGGAATTTCTGTCCTTATGAACATCCAGCCATTGGATTCTTCCTATCCTCTTTCTGAGTTCATTAAAATCTACCTTTCTGAAATCCAACCTTGAGGTCTGAGTTTTCTCAGGTCTTCCTACCCTTTTTATCCAAAATTCAATAATATCATCATCACTGCCTCCTAAGGTCTCAGCCACCCTTACTTTCTCAACCATTGCCTCCCTGTTGGTAAGAATGAGGTCCAAGATAGCAGATCCCCCTGTTTTCTCTTCGACCTTTTGGAAGATAAAGTTGTCAGCAAGAGCGGATAAGAATTTGTTGGATCCATTACTTTTACCTGAGAGAGATTCCCAACAAATGTCTGGATGGGTAAAATCTCCCATGATTACCATGTTGGGCATTTTTGAGAGCTTGGCCATCTGATGTAGAAAGAGTTCCTCCATATCTTTTGCTTGTCCAGGTGGCCTATAGTAAATGCCCACAATGGTGTCCTTTCTCTTCTCCCCTTGTATTCTTACCCAAACAGTTTCTACAGAACTCCCAGCTCTGAAGTTTGAATCTCTGTGGAGATAAATGTTTTCCTAACATACAACACAACACCTCATCCCCTTTTTTTGGCCTGTTTCTTATAAATAATTTGTTTTCTCTTAAAGCCCCATTTACACGCAAAGATAATCGCGCAATATTTGTTCAAAAGATAGGATGATTAACACTTTGAGCGATCATTTTGCATAAGCTGCTAATGGGCATTAACCATTACCAGGTCATTACCTTCATTTGCATGTAAATGAGCCTCCCTGTGCTGTATGCAGAGAACAGCAGGTGGTCTGTTATCTGCATACAGACCCTTTATTCTGTCAGGGACTGCAGCTGATGTTATTAGGGCTCTTGT
The DNA here is from genome assembly GCF_035609145.1 of Eleutherodactylus coqui. Taxonomy (NCBI): domain Eukaryota; kingdom Metazoa; phylum Chordata; class Amphibia; order Anura; family Eleutherodactylidae; genus Eleutherodactylus; species Eleutherodactylus coqui. The sequence continues at coordinate 129,569,678 of NC_089847.1, read as the reverse complement.
AGAGAATTGTAGTATGTGGTCTCGGCTCTCCGGCCGAACAATGAATTTTAAACTCAACTAAAAATTATCGTTCAGACAAAAAGCAAACAATGGTAGCATTTACACGATTATTGCTCAAAAGACATCGTTTGAGCGATAATTGTTGCATGCAAATAGGGCCTTAGACTCCGCTGATAGTATTTCCACCTTCACACACCAGTTTACATATGGAAAGTTGGATTACATATTGCATGGTGTCTCATTGCATTACTTAATGCATCTTCTACTGATTCAGAGTTACAGAATGTATAAAAGTCGAGGTGTGCATTCACAATTCTGCAGCGCGCAGAGCTGAAATCTCACAGCATTTCTTGCTGTCTCAAAAAAAAAACAAAAAACAAAAACACTAAAGCTACATTGTTGCTGATATGTATGCAGGTGTCATTCTTATTTCCGTGGCGGACCCGATGCCATGAGTCATTAGTTGTTCTCCTTCTGTTGACGGCTCGCTTAATGATGAAAGTGTTTTTACACAAACGCTGTCAGGCCGGATCACTTCAATAATCTGTCACTGGTTTACAGGCAGGTTGTGAATACAAAAGGACGTGTAGAAAAGTGGATAATACCAGAGTAGCTGACAACTTAATGCGCCATCCACACGAGGAAGTCAATGGAGAGCATGTCTAACCTGCTAATCACATGGCACGCGACGCCACTAACGAGAAGCTCCACTTCACAAGTACGAAAATCTCCCTCATAGAAAGTCACTCATTTCAGAGAAATTCACCCTAATACAACTGTTTACCAAGATGGGAGTCTACACCTTAAGGGCTTATCCGGATGACCGTATTTACATGGGCATTTCGGGGTATAAAAAAGTCGCACAAAAAACGCGACCATGCAAAGCATTGGATTTCATTCATACGAGCGATTCTTTTAATTGTAAAATATTTGTGCAAGAAAAGAAATAGGACATACGCAATCATTTTCGTCTTGCCCTATATTTCGCCATGATACGCAGCAAGCTTCCATAGACTTCTATGGCAGCTGAAAAATAGCGAGGGGGAAGGAGTTATCCTGAGAAAAGAAGGCAGCTCGCACTAATTAGGCATGGTCATTCCAAGCATTTCTGCCGATCGTTACTAGCCATCGCTTCAGCTTTTTTTTCTTTTTGTTTTGTTTTTTTTACATTTACGCAGTAGCGCCAGGTGTGAATAGATTTAAATGCGCCGATTAAGATCAGGAGTCGATAGGGTCAAAAATTCATTCATGCGAAGATAAAGTACGTACAGGTGAACATATAAACACATACGCTCGTGTGAAGGAGTCCTCATTCTGTTGTATTTGTGCATGTAAATGGGCCCTTTGGTTGTTTTTTCTATTGGTAAACTTATGCTCCTGAAGAAGTTCTCAATAAATGCACGGCGGGTGACTGCTGCTTGGAATTCTCGCCGATCAGATGATGCCCGATGCCGCGCTTAGCATGGACAGTGCAGTAAGCAGACTGTACGCCAGTGTTTGGTGCGGATATGTTGCTATGGCACCTGGGGGCTTAAATATGGCCTCCAGATCTGCCAGCTACAGTGACCTATAAGGCTCAGCCTTTGGCTATGCTTCATAGGCTTTATAATACACTGCTGTACAAAAATATAGCAGTGTATTATAAGAACAAAAAAAATATTAATATTCTAGTTCCCTAGATGGTCAAAACCAAAAAAGTTTTTAAAAAAGTCTAAAATAAATTTAAAAAAAACATCAAAACTCCATGTTTTCCCCTTTACTATGTAAAAAACCCCCCAAAAAACATAAATCTGGGATTGTCGCGTTCGTCATAACTGACAGAAAAGGTTAATACATTATGTAATCTGTACGGTGCACGCCATGAAAAAAAAATATTTTAAAAAAACCATGGCAAAAATAGCACATTTTGACTATTTTGCCTTAAAAAAAACTGAATAGAAAGCAATCAAACAGTAATATGCGTCAACAAATGGTACCATTGAAAAAGTACAACTATTTCTGTTAAAAAAAACAAAAAAAACCTCACACAGCACAATTGACAAGAAAAAAAAATGTTGGGGGTTCTTTGAATGCAGCCATAAAAGAAAAGAAAAAAATTAAGCGTGAAAAAGTTGCAAAAAACTATATAAATTTGTAATCGATGTAATCGTACCGGCGTGCAGAATTCATTTAACATATTTGTTTATACGGCACGGTGAATACCATTTAAAAAAAAATTTGCAGATTTTGCTAATCTCGCCTCTAGAGAAAAATGGAATAAAAAGTGATCAAAATGTTACATGTTCCCAAAAATGGGATGAAGGAAGATTAGAGTTCATCCCGCAAAAACACAAGCCCTTGTAGAGCTCCGTCGATGGAAAAATAAAACTGCTATGACTCTTGGAATGCGTCGACACAAAGAAAAATCATTTTTAAAAAAAAGTGTTTTTAGTGTACAGAAATAGCAAAACATAAAATGAATAAACTTGGTATCGCCAGAATCGTGCTGAACCGGAGACTAATGTTATCACGGTATTTATTCTGTATGCTGAACACCATAAAAATGAAACCCAAATATAAAATTACTGAATTTTTTCCCAATGCCCCTTAAAAAAATAATTATAAAAGCTATACAATACATTCTATGGACTCAAAAATAAAGGCAATAAAAAAATACAACTTGTCCCGCGAAACACAAGTCCTCATACGGATAGGTTGGAGGAAAAATTAAAAAGCTATTGCTCTAGGAATGCAACAATGAAAAATAACTGAGACATTAGCTGGTCATTAAGGCTCAAACAGGTGCCATCACTAAGGGGTAAAAGGGGTTCTGACACCAGATTCATGAAATGTGACTCAGCCCTCAACTGCTCCAAAATCATACACAAAAGGGAAGAGAGCTGCCGGTCTGCATGGGGAAAGGGCTGTCACTACATGCTGCAGATGGGAAGAGGCTGGCAAGGCCCGCCTCTATGACTTGATACTCAGCACTGGGTCAAACTTCATGGTGACACAATGCCTTCAAAGTGTAAATAAACTTTTTTTAAAAACTTCTGACAAATCATAGTTACATGTTAGAAGTTTGGATCAGTGGAGGTCCGGGTGCTAAAACAAACGGACATGTGAGCTTTCTGCTATTCAGTAAACTTTCTATGGAGTTCGTACACCACTCTGAGCAAAGATGGAAACATGCAAACGGGCACAGCACTCTGCAGTGTCCCAGAACCAAAGTTCTTGTAACACCCCAGTGCAAAGTTGCCGTGTGGTTGCATAAAGCATATGATACTATGCATGTGAAAAATATATTGTTTGTACCTTGCATTACACCGTTTTATATTTGCAGAACTTTGCATAAGTTCAGTTTAAGCAGAGATGTAAGGGTTAAATTGTGTAGATGAGATTTTGGTCACCAAGCGGACCTTCAGCCAATTTTGCATCAGTTTTCGCATAACCAAATTGTATCTATTTTGCAGAATATTTCCCGGGAATGTGGGAGGAGACAGACAGTCAGAGTTCAGTTTTTTGGGGATATAGAGTGAGAGAGAAGGAGTGCAGCCTGTCAGCTCAGTGAAAAGCCATCAGAAAGAGCCCCTGGAGTCTTCACCCACCCTGCCATTTGTGCAATGCTGATTTATGTGCCAGTCCTCGCTGTGAATGGAATTACTGTGTCATGAGCACGAAGGAAAAGGGACAGAGCTGAAGCTATAGATAGAGAGGATAAGTTGTAGAAGGATCCTCTGTTATGCTGTATTTGCTAACCTCCGGTGGAAACAGTGCTAGTCAGCTACCATGCTGATGAACCGTCCCCGCATGTGTCTTTCCAGGTACCGCGCGACGGAACCGAATTGTGAATAACAAGTGGCTATTGCAATGCAATTTGAGTGGAGCCGCACAGCAGAGGTTAATCTAAATTGGACTGTGCATGTTAAGAATTGAATCAGTAACAGTTAGCAAAGATATTCCTGTTACCAACCAAGTAGGACACATTCCCAAAAGCATTATAGGCTGTCGCTCCAGTAACTCTGCTAAAGCAGTAACCTTTAAATTCACGATAACCAAATAATCATTCATCTACTGCTGTGTTGTAATACCTCATGCTATGCTATGATTGACTGTTCTTAACCTGGAATGTACATTACCAGTCACAGTAAAGTTTTCAAAGTCGTTTCACGAAATATCGGTGTCAAAAGTCAATCCTGCACTCCGTATAACTGAAACAGCTCCCTTGACAAAAAGTATGGTGTGGAGCCCGGGGCCCTCAGGTTAGTGAAGCCACTGTGCTACGTGACATAAGAATTACAGCCCCTGCTAGTCTGCAGTGTTAACTCCCGCTCCACCACAACTCAGCCAAGGTGGCTGTGCAACCTGTATGTCCACCCCTCTAATGGCTCCATGTAATGCTATGAGTGCCATGTTACACCTGTCCTTATCTCCAGAATTTCTCTAGTGCCGGTGTGCCCAAGCCATAAGGGGGATTAGGACAGTAATAACTGTCCAGTCCAGATCCAGTCAACATACCACTTCACTCAGGTCTTTTATTTCCTTTCTTTAAATACCTAACCAGCGTCTTGTTGATTGAATCTTTTGATAATTGTAAAATTAATTCTGCCTCTGCCAAATCATGTATTAATAGAAGTAAATCCAGCGCTGTCTGTGATGTGTGTTCTGTACGAACGTATAGTACAAGTGAAGAGCACTTACCGCAGCGGCCTGAACCTTCATTAGCTGCAATTAGGTAGAAATTAATAACCATTTAAAAGGAGCGATAACCACCATGCCAAACCGGGTCAATCGAAGAGCAGGACTACACCGAGTCTTAGGCTCTAGCGGAGATTGCAGGTACGCGTCAATGCATCTTATAGGGTCCTGTCCCCTGTACCACAAGGACCTTGTAAGGTCTTCATTAAAGCGCTTCCCATCCCAACCAATATTCATTGTGACGTAGATTCCAGAAGATGACGACACCGTTCTGCAGGAATATCGGCCCCTGCGGACAGGAGGCTTCTTGAAGCCCAATAGATGAAGGTGCTGACATGTTCTGACCACTTTTCAATAAAGAATATTCATGACAGCCGCAGTGTTTAGTAATTACGTGGGAGAGCTCAGGCTTCATCTAATGGGTGGGATTATTTTAATATGATGATTTTAATCATGGGGAACAGATGCCATGTCCTCACTGATAAGTTCTGGGCGGGGACATTGGACTGATGGGTGGATGTGGTTCTCACATTCTATTGATGGAGGAATGAACACGTTACTTTTCACAAACCCAAGTTGTTGGCACGAATATTCTCTGCAGTCCCCTGTTCAATGTGCAGATTCCAGGCTTTGGCGAATACACAACAACTCACTTAGGGCTCTTTCACACGAGCGCATAAACGGCTATAGCGTTTTTACATTCTCACGTCCGCTCCATATAAGCACCTGAATGGGAGTTTTTCTGCGATCACGGCCAGCGTTCTCTTCCATTCATACGACCGCGAGCGTCATTTTTAGCAGGAAAAAACTTGCTGCACCCCGAAAAACCCTCGCTCTGCCACAATCCTCAGGATGCCTTCCAGTGCCTATGTAGAGGCACCTGCAAGCTTTTCGCAGCGTTGGCTGCTGCAAAAATGCTTCCCCCACCCTTCTCTTTCCCTGCTCCCATAGGAGTCTATAGGACCCGCAGGCGTATATTAGTCAAAACATAGTTCCAGAACTATGTTTTGGCTGAGCGTATATATGCCAGACACGTATATGTTCTACTTATCGCACTGCTGGTGTATTTACGCACTGTATAGTCACCTGTCTGAACGGCTGCATTGGAAACCAATGCTTCACATTGGTATCGTATATGCGCCTGGGTGTGAAAACGCGCCATTTATGCGATCATGTGAAAGAGCTCTTAGTCTGTACATGCAGAGTGCTGCTCACAACCCATATGTATTTTGTTGTTTTGACCAGCGGACAGGAAGGGGTCATCAATTCATGCTGCTTTCATCTGACCAGGAGGTGTTTTTCCGTTGCTCAATGATACAAAATTTCTGTTCTCTTTTTGCCGTTGAGTCTCGACATTTTGTTTCTCTTAAGACGCAATGGCGCTGGAACTGGTCGTCTGTTATAGCTATCCGTGCTAAGGAATGGCAAGCTGTGTATTGGGAGAAGTTAGTTGGAAAAGCGGTGTTCTATTCATCTGCAATTTGCTTCACTGTACGACACTTGTTGGTTGGAACAATTCCTGACATCCTCTTCTGACCCCTTAAAGCAACAAATTGTTTCGGTCTGTAGGATCCCCTTTTGCTGGATGTTTTCCCTTGATCACACCACACTGTTAAATGAGAAAACCCCATATGGTTGACCATGAAATCCTGGCCTCGACTAGTCTAGCACCGATGACCGAGCCTCGTTGGAAGTCGCTCTGATCGCTGGATTTTCCCATCTGAGGCCGAATTTACACGGCTGTTATTCTCCTGTGAGTTTTTTTGGGCTGCGAGACACACAAAACTTGCATGGAAATCTAAGCCATTATTTACATTGGGTGTATTTACATGGCCGATTCTTCTCTTGCTGAGAGATAGGACAATCACATCTAGAGATGAGCGAGTATACTCGCTAAGGCAAACTACTCGATCGAGTAGTGCCTTATTCGAGTACCTGCCCCCCCCCCCCGCCTCCTCCCCGCTCTCCCCCGCCACTCCCCGCCCCCCACCGGCAGCCAAATCTTTAGAGACGAGCGGGCAGGTACTCGACTAAGGCACTACTCGATCGAGTAGTTTGCCTTGGCGAGTATACTCGCTCATCTCTAATCACATCACATGCAGTTTTTAGGGTGATCTTGCCAATTATTCTCTATGGGACCACAAATAATGTGCGCAGATGCAAATTTTCATGTTAGTGTGACGCAATTTCTTATTTTTTTGATATTGAAATAACATTTTCATCAGCGACAAAATTACATGTACCGCGATGTGTATCACACACATATAGAAAATCACATATTTACCAGAGCGATATTGGTTAGAGTTTCTCAGACTGATATCACACTTATCCGTGCAACTACAATCTAGGGGCTTATTCACATGAGTGTAGGCGTATTTGCGTTCGCACGTCCATGTTGTATAATCGCCGGAAAGGACGTTTTCCGGCGATCACGTCCAGAGCTAGTTAGCGTAGTCTCACTTGTTCATACTTTCAGAACTATCTTTTTGGCCATCGTATATGTGGCGGTGTATATTTCAGCCGCGTATGTTCTATTTTCAGCGGGTCGCCATTTTTACGTGCCGTATAAATGCTCACGTGAACAAATACATTGGAAACCAATGGCTCAGATGGTCACGTATATACGGTCGGGCGTAAAAACGTGCCGTATATGCGCTCGTGTAAATAAGCCCTAAGGGCTCTTTCACATGAGCGCATAAACAAGGTGTTTTTACAACACATATACGTGACCATCTGAGACATTGGTTTCCAATGCATCAGTTCACACGGGCGAATATACGGCACGTAAATACATTGTACCATGAAAAACGGAACATACGCGACTAAATATGCGCCAACGGATATACAGCGGGAAAAAAGATAGTTCTGGAACTATCTTTTGCCCAATATACGGCGGCGGCTCCCAAAAACTCCTATGGGAGCTGGGCAAAAAAAGAGTGGGGGAAGAATTTTAGCAGCGGCCAACGCTGCGAAAAGCTTGCACGTGCCTCTACATGAGCATTGGAAGGCACCCCGAGTATTTTGACAGAGCGGGGGTTTTCCGGGGTGCGACGTATTTTTTCACTAAAAAATGGTTGTGTGAATGGAGGAGGAAACGCTGGCCGTGAGCACGAAAAAAACTGCAGTTCATGCAGTTTTATGGCGCGGCCGAGAAAACGTAAAAAAGCATATGGCCATGTGAAAGAGCCCGATACACGGAAAACTTGTCACATGATTTTCTGCTGTACCTCGGGGTCAAAAGGATCATTTCCATACAAGGCAGCGGCAATCACAAGAGGGCCGGGGACTCTAATAAAGGGGTCGTTCCATTTATAGTGGTGGAGAAATTAGTCATGTCCGAGTCACAGTCAATTAAATTAATTCAGTCCAATTTATTAGCAATTTTAAACAATTTGCTGCTAATGATGGCGTTTGTCTGATGGGAGGAATGGAATGTACAATGGTAACATATTGCAGAGAGTGATATTTGATCGTTAGGAGGGTGATTAAGCCGTGGAATTAAAGTAAAGCTGTGCAGCCATTTTCCAGAATATATTAGAGAATTTCTGCAATGACACAGATGTGCAGCTCATTACACGGCCGGCCCTGATACGCCATAATCAGCACTTGGCCATCAGACGCGATCAGCCTCGGAATATTAACCATTCACTGACGAGAAGTAGATACTGAAATCAGTAGAAAATCAAGAAAAAGTATAATAGACAGCAGTGTAATTATTCATTCTGCAATTAAGAAGCACACTAATTGGTACAGTAAGGCTCCTTCAAACGGGCATATGCGTTACTGAGTTCATACTTGGCGTATATGCACATACTATTAATGATGACCTATTCTAAGGCTAGAAGTTTACAACTGGACAACCCCTCTGATATCAAATGGGTGGGGGTCCGACTCTTTGGGATAAGAGCTCTATCCTATTCAATTGTATAAGGCTTAGCTGCAGTACCAGGCACAGCCACTAGTCAATATACCCGGGGTACCTAGTAAACCATGATGGAGATAAGGAGCTCGGTGGAGTGATGCAACTCCTTCAATCAGCTGATCGGGCACCAAGAGTCAAAGCCTCACTGATCGGATATCGATGGCCTATTCTAAAGGCCATAACACAATCCTACTGTAGGAGGCGCTAAGCAGATTGATATAATAATAATAATAATCTTTATTTATATAGCGCCAACATATTTTGCAGCGCTTACAATACAGGGGAAATAACACAAGACAACGGTTACATGAAGTAATCAATTAATAGAAACAGTAGGGGTGAGGGTCCTGCTCCAACGAGCTTACATACTACAGATAATGGGGTGATACAGAAGGTAGAGGGGCTGGAGATGTGCATGGCATGGCAAGGTGGAGAATGAGGGATGCTATACACACAGACAATGGTCAGACCATATAGTGGCGAAATCGGGATGACTGCAGGTGCCGGTTGATTACAGCTAGCAGGGATTGCAGTCTGTGGGACAGGGAGCATGTTATCAGGCGGAGTACAGAGGGGTTTGGTTTAGGGTATATGGTATGGCTCCCTGAAAAGGTGCGTTTTTACAGCACGCCTGAAGTTTACTGTGTCAGTGATTGCCCGGATATTTTTTGGTAGCGCGTTCCAGAGGACAGGTGCTGCTCTGGAGAAGTCTTGGAGGTGGGAATGAGAGGTTCGAATTAAAGGGGCACTCAGTCTCATTTCATTAGCAGAGCGGAGGGTCCGGGCTGGCTGGTGATTGAAATAAGGGAGGCAATGTAGGGCGGTGCTGTGGAGAGCTTTGTGGATGAAGGTAGCGAGTTTAAATTGTATGCTGTAGTTGACGGGCAGCCAGTGCAGTGACTGGCACAGGGCAGAGGCATCCGAGTAGCGGCTTGACAGGAAGAGGAGCCTGGCTGCTGCATTCAGGATGGATTGGAGAGGGTAGAGTATGGAGCAGGAAAGGCCTATTAGCAGAAAGTTGCAATAATCGAGCCGGGAGTGGATGAGGGCAACAGTGAGCATTTTTAGCGTGTCTGCGGTGAGAAGAGGGCATATTCTAGCGATGTTCTTGAGGTGCAGATGACATGTTCGGGCCAGAGATTGGATGTAGGGGGTGAAGGAGAGATTGGAGTCAAATATGACCCCAAGGCAGCGGGCATGCTGTCTGGGAGTTAGGGTGGTGCCACACACTGAGATAGAGAGGTCAGGATGAGGTCGGTTAGTAGAGGGCGGGAACACCAGTAGGTCAGTTTTTGAGAGGTTCAGTTTTAGGTAGAGACACAGTATTAGAGACAGCAGACAGACAGTTGGTGGCATTCTGGAGGAATGTTGCTGTGATATCCCGGGAGGAGGTGTATAGCTGGGTATCATCAGCATATAGATGGTTCTGGGAACCAAATCTCCTGATGGTCTGTCCAATGGGGGCTGTGTAGATGGAGAAGAGGAGGGGGCCTAGGAACGAGCCCTGGGGGACCCCAACAGCAAGGGGAAGAGGAGGGGAGGTATAGCCAGTAAAGGAGACACTGAAGGAGCGGTCAGATAGGTAGGAGGAGAACCAGAAGAGAACAGTGTCCTTTAGGCCGATGGAACGAAGCATAGTGAGGAGAAGTTTGTGGTCGACAGTGTCGAATGCGGCAGAAAGGTCGAGGAGGATCAGTAGAGAGTAGTCGCACCTCGATTTGGCAGTCAAGGGGTCGTTTGACACTTTAGTCAGGGCGGTTTCTGTTGAGTGTAAGGGGCGAAAGCCAGACTGTAGATGGTCAAGAAGAGAGTTTTCTGAGAGATAGCTTATAAGGCGAGAGTAAACCAGGCATTCTGGAAGTTTGGAGGTGAATGAGACGTTGGAGATGGGTCGGTAGTTGGCAGCATCGGTCGGGTCAAGAGTCGGTTTCTTTAGCAGCGGGGAAATGATAGCATGTTTTAAATGAGGAGGGGAAAATGTCAGAGGTCAGAGAAAGATTGAATATAGTGGTGAGGTGGGAGATGACCATCGGGGAGAGGGAGCGCAGGAGGTGTGAGGGAAAAGGGTCGCTAGCGCAGGTAGTGGGGCGAGCAGAGGAAAGCAATCTGGAGACTTCTTCCTCTGTCGTTGGTCTAAGTGATATACAGTTTTGTAGGATGAGATTCTGTACAACTTGTAATATATTTCTATCCCTGCCCTTTCTGGGCTTCGTAGGTGATCTCAGTCAGTAATTGACAGCTATCTGTATGCAGTCATTGATGGAAGGCTGTCTATCAGTAAGTAGGGCCACCCAAAGGACTCCTAAGCATAGGATGAGCAGGAATATAAATGAATGAGTTACAAGTTAGTTAGGATCTCTTCCAACAAGGCGATATATCAGCCTGTTCCTTCTCTATAATCTGTTGCCGGCAGATCAGAGACCGGTTCAATGTGACCAGTTGTCTTTAATGGCATCCAATTAGTCTCATTTGATGATAAAACGGACACCCGTAGAACGCTTCAAAAGTGCCCAGAACCCAATTAACCTCAGTATGTGAACCATATTTTGACAATTATTTCCTAATTTTAATCCCAGTGTTTTATTAATCAAATGCATTATTTTTTTTTTTTTTAAAGAAACCCAATTTGAGGCATTCTTGCAATTCGTTATCATAAAATTAGGAATATTAAAATTAACGTCCTGATACTTATGGATTACATGAGGTTTTTCACAGCAAGAACATTAATCACCTTGTTTATAGTTGAGGATGCCTGCAGTGATTCAATGATATGAGATAGCCATGTCCATAGCGCCTATCGCTATAGGTAAATTGTTCATTCATTCCTCGCTACATGAAAAGGTGAAAAATTAGCAGCTAGTATACCCTCTTTGTCAATATACGAGCCCCTAGAAGTTGTCGTTCTGCTGTAAAACCCATCCTGCAGTTCCATCTCAGGGAGATATCCAAATGACTAGAGTTGTGGTGATTAGATGAACGGTCTTGTCACCGGAGACAATAAAAGTGGTTCCCCCCTTGGCCTATAAGAGGCTCTCGGAGGCTCCTTTTGTGTAGTGACCTCTGCTTCCGCTTGTGCAGAGCTTGTTGACCACTAGACGCCTCTACGAGGCAGAGAAAAGATTTCACCCCGTTACCAGAGTCTGAGAGGGGCGCATTATTGGGATGTGAGAAGCTGGATGGTCGTATCGATGAATTGTCCCCCACCGGGGCCGTTCTGACTGGACTGTTAGGAGGTGTTGGGACCAGTGGGTGTGTGAGGGCACACAAGGTAAGCGGGCTCAGGACTCCCAACAGACCACTAGTAGAGAGGAGTGTCTGACCAGACTGTTAGGTGTTTGGACCAGTGGATGTGCGAGGGCACACAAGGTGACCAGGCTCAGGACGCCCCCTACAGACCACCAGGAAAGAGGAGTGTCTGATCAGACTGTTAGGAGATGTTGGGACTAGTGGATGTGTGAGGGCACACAGTGAATGTGACTGGGCTCAAGACGCCCCCGACAGAGATTCGTCAGATTGTCCAACAAGCACCAGCAGCTTCAAATGTCTCGTTGTCCGCCTTCCAGAGACAGGGAGCGCCATCGTTACATCCGCGTCTGTCGGAACCATTTCCCAAGACTTGATGGAAGGATATTTGCTCTCATGGCGCCCATTACATGTACAGCCTTTGACACACACTATCGCCTCAGTCTTCAGTGGTGCCATGAACATTGAAACCGGGTTGTCTTCAATGATAAATCAAGATTAGTTTGGGCACTGACTACGGCCGTGTTCGTGTCTGGAGACCTCTGGTTGAGCACCTCAATCCTGCCTTTGCTGTGGAGTGGCACACTGCCCCCCGCTGGTGTGATGGTCTGGGGGATATCACTTAGGACAGTCGGCCACCCCTAGTAGTGGTACGAGGGACAATGACAGCTCAGAAATATGTTCAGGACATCCTGCAGCCACGTGTTCCTCTCATGGCGGACACACAAGGGAGTCACAGGAAGCCCCTACAACATTTTCACACTTCCGTGGCTGCTGGGTCGCCAGAGTTATCGCCAATAGAACATGTATGGGACCATCTGGGTTGCCAACGTTGACAGTCTATAACCTTGCAAAATCTAGAGGCTCAGTTACAGTAAATGTGGAACTATACGCTGCAGGATAACTGAATGCCTGTAAGCTAGAGGCAGTACAACATGTACTAGAGCCTCCATGTCCTCTTTCCCCCCGTATCACATTTTGTATCCAAGCTGGAGGCGGTACAACAGGGTACTAGAGCCTCCATGCCTGCCTGTATCATATCTTGTATCCAAGCTAGAGGCAGTACAACAGGGTACTAGAGCCTCCCTTAAAGGGGTCAGTTTTCCAAAATAAATGACCCTTTTGCTGCCAACAATTATACTCTATATGGCTATATTATTTAGGCTGTCTGATTCCAGTCACCCCTTCTAAAATTAAGGGGTTCTTATACAATGTAACATATTGACTTTATACAAGATATGAAATATAGAAACCTATTGGTTCATACTGCAATTCAAAATAGAAAAAGGGGTGGAGCAAGCCCAAAAATGTGGAGGGCCTGAAATCCAGACAAATATGCAGGGCTCAGAAAACTCAAAATGGGTTGAAAAAAATGTATATGTATAAACAGAAATACACTATGGAGGCGCTGCCAACCGAATGGATCCACCAGCGGTGGTCAAGTGGAATATGTGAAGGCCAACAAGCGGCTGTCTAGATGGATATTAAACAGATGTATTCATGGTATTTCGCTCAGCCAATCAGAGCAATCGCTTGCTGGAGGTGGAGTTTACAAACCCCCGTTACCAGCAAGAGATGTTCCGTCGTGCTGAGAACTGCAAGCAGGCCTGCCTGGACAGCACCTGCTAGGCAAGTATTGCTTTTTTTTCCATATAGTGTAGCTACGGCTATATTTTAAGCCCTTCCCACCCCCATCCCGCCTCGAAAATCAGGGCAGGGCTTATTTTAGGAGTAGGTCTTACTTTTGGGGAAACATTGTAATAAGAGTAAGTTCTACATTTCCGTCCACCTACTCTGAAGTAGCCTGAGCTGCCTGTAAAGAGTTCTACTTCTGAAAGACTCAACTACTTTTACAGTCACCTTCAGGGGCCACAGACAGAAGAGCAGGTCATAAAATCTGAATGTAGCAAACACCGAGACAACCGGATCATCGGCCGCTGTACAGAAGCACTTATGGCTCCATCAATAGTAAAGGCAGGGATACTGCTGGGCTGAATTGATCTCACAACGCACATTACAAGTGAAGCATGTGATAATACTTTACGCTTTTGGAGCAGTTTAATGCAGCTTCAAGCAAGAATTCAAAACCTCTCTCACCATTATACTTAAAGAATTTTTTTTTAAAATCAACAAATGATAAAAGTGACGTAAAAGAAGAAGCTCTCTAATATAAGAAGGATACAATGTAAGCTGAGTGGTCTAAGTGGTCGAAAGATTGCAGATGCCAACAGAGATGTGGTTAGAAATCTCCTCTTATTGGAGGCCCACAGCTTTTTATAAAGGGACAGCAACCTGTTGTACATGCTGTATTCAGAACTGTTGGCTCATGCTGTATACTGGAGGGATTTGTATAGGCTTATATTCCCAGTCATCATTGGGGACCTTTACCACGGGTGGAATATTCTGCATCACAAGTCACGGTAAATTCTGCAATAAAATCGTACAGATTTTGATGCTAAATGAAATGTAATTCTGCGTCAAAATCTGCAGTCAGTCCTACAGATTTTGATTCGGAATTCCATGGACGAGTTCCAGGCGGAAGTATTCTGTCAATGCGAAAGGTCCCTTACAAGGCTTGTTAAAAGATCTGACATTGACTTGAAAGAATGCTGCCTTCCAATAGGTGGCGCTGCAGAGGCATTGTTCCATCTTGCTATTTGCATACATTTCGCAAAGGAGTATGGATGGCCCTATAAGTCTCCTCACTCCTTCCAGGTGCTCTCCCCAAGGGTAACTTTACATGAGACAACCTGTTGGGCACAGAAGATCGTTTCTGTGCTTTTACACAGGATAGATCATCGCTCAGTGAATGCAAGTAAACAGGCAGTTGTTCATAGATGAATGACTGCCTGTTTACCCGGGCTAATTCTTTGTAGCTTTTTAGGCATGCATAAACTGAACAATGAACCAATTATCATTCGTGCTTCAGTTGGTAGAGGCTTTTATGCTGAACAACAATTGTTTAAATTCTTGTTGATCGCAGGAATCTGAATGATTTCTCAGCCCATGTAAAAGGGACCCAAGGAAAAGCTAAACCTTCCTGACATTTATCATAGGCTTCCATTACAGACTTGCAGGTAGACTGCCTTCCAATAGCTGGCGTTTTAAAGGCACCGTTTCATCTTACAATTGGTATTAAGTGCTACATTAAGGCCGACTGCACACGGCTGGGTCAAATTCCGCATGCGGGATCCCAGAACAGAGTCCGATCCTGTTCCCGTCCGGTGACCCCTGCATACCTCTCCGGAGTCTTCATAATCTGTAATATGGATGTGCCAACGCAAGTGTGCAGTACAGATTAAGCGGATTCCACGACCTTTCCGCAATGATAATTTCGGAAGACCAGTGGATCAGACAGCTTCCACTAACTTCATAGAATCATAGAATAGTAGAGTTGGAAGGGTCATATGGTCCAACCCCCTGCTCAGTGCAGGATTCACTAAATCATCCCAGACAGATATTTGTCCAGTCTTTGTCCGAAGACTTTCAATGAAGGAGAACTCACCACCTCCCGTGGTAACCTGTTCCACTCATTGATCCCCCTCATTGTCTAATATCTAATCTGGGTCTCCTCCCTTTCAGTTTCATCCCATTGCTTCTATTCTTTCCTTGCGCAGATGAGAATAGGGCTGATCCCTCTGCAGTGTGACAGCCCTTCAGATATTTGTAGACAACTATGAAGTCTCCTCTCACTCTTCTTTTGCAAGCTAAACATTCCCAGATCCATTAACCATTCCTCATAGGACATGATTTGCAGACGGCTCACCATCTTGGTAATGTAGTGGCTCAAAATATGAATATCTGGCCCCTCCATAATTGTCATACATGTCTTTTATGTGGATGCACTGTGCAAGTGTCTTGTCTTTAGTTATGTGTATTGCACAGATGCAGAATGTAAGAGGTTAATGTCTGAAAGTGGCTGGGATATGTCTGGAGAAGGTAACAAGTTTGTCTAGTCATGTGGTGTTGTATGGATATAAATATGAGTGATTGAGAGTTAGGTGTGGTTCTATCTACTTAAACGGCTGTGAGAAGATTGAGAGTGACGGCCACATGAGGGTACCTTCAACCATCATGTGGTGAAGGGATGGAAGTGGAGGAGAGGTTTTCCTGAGGACCCCAATTCCAGAAACTATCTGTGTGAAGTGGGAGAGAAAAAGAAAGGAGTCCGCAGTGCAGAGTTCACGCTACAGAGTACAAGTGAGTTTCAGTGGAGTATTCCCTTCCCCTGTCCTCCTCAGGAGCGTTTCCTTTCCAAGAGCGGAACCTTACAGGTAACTTAGCTTGTAGGTCCGGTGTCATCCTGTGTTCTCCTCCCTGACCTTGCCTAACTGTCATTCCTGCACTGGTGTGTGAACTTTATATTGCAAGAAGTAAAGTTCCAGTCACTGTCCATTCCCAGTGATTGAGGTATTTTATTATAAGTGTGTGGACTCTCTTATTTCAACCGCCGGATAAGCAACAGTCTGAAGAAAAGGTGGCATCACGAGTGACAACTTCTTTAGTACACTACACAACCCTATACAGGTAACCGCTGCCCCAGTGTTGCCTGGAAGAGGCCTAGAAGTACCTTGGCAGAGGTTGCATGCGTCCCTCCAGGAAGGAGTCCGATAGAGCCACTGTGACAAGTGCCATCTCTGCCCCGCCAGCTCCTCAGCATGGGCCTTGTGCCTTAGTTACTGTGGGACGTTACAGTAGCTCTTCCCTGAACTTGCTCCAGTTTGTCTAGGTCTTTTTTAAAGTAGGGTGCCCAGAACTGAACATAGGATTCCAGATGAGGTCTGATTAAGGAAGGGTAGAGGGGGATAATTACCTCACGTGATCTAGACTCTATGCTTCTCTTAATACATCCCAGAATTGTGTTTGCATTTTTGGCTGCTGCATCACATTGTTGACTCATGTTCAGTCTATGATCTATTAGTATACCCAAGTCTTTTTCACATGTGCTGCTGCTTAGCCCAATTCCTCCCATTCTGTATGTGCTTATTTCATTTTTCTTCAATGGAAGCCATCCGCGCTGGAATTTTCCCTCCGCGAGCAGAAAAATAACAATTGATTTCCGCTTGTGGACATGGAAAAGCGATTTTCCATAGCCTGTCTATGGGCATTATTCGCTGCAGAATCCAGAGGCGGATGCCCACTCCGGATTCCACAATACAAATACATCAGTGCGCATTGGGCCTAATTCTGTGTCCCGTTGTCAGCCATCCAAAATAGACGATGCAGTCTTAAAACTGTCTGATCCCCACAGTGCATTGGTAGTGTTAGTCTACCAATGCACTATACCTGCTCTCTGATTGGCAAGCCCTGCTCATGTGCTGGCGAATCAGAGAGCAGTGCATAGGTAGCTAGAAAATTTCAGCTGCCAACTTGGGTAATTAAAAACAGGATCTTAAAAACTGCGGATCAGAGGGACAACAGCAGGTAATATAATGCCCTCTTCGGTCCTAGAACAGAACAGAATATTTAAAAAAATTTAAAAAAAGGCAGCAAAAAAGGATGGACTGAATATTAAAATGGATTTTCCAGTCTTGGGTATTGCTAGTAATACAGTATGGGAGGCCGATACAAGACATATGTCCATCCAGTTTAGCCCATTTCTCTCCCAATGTTGATCCAGAAGAAGGAAAAAAAAACCTCAATGAGGTAGAAGCCAATTTTCCCCATTTAGGCATCCAACTGATAGGACTGGGACCGCAGAGTTTGGTTCTTGCATTTGTTGAGGTTCTAGCCATCAGGCCCAAACTGACCAAATACTGTACTAATGTATCCTAGTGATATGCCAGCAATAGTGTAGCGAATCCCTTTACTACTACAGATGGTTTTATACAATTATAAAATGTTGCATTTTCTATGATACATTGTAAGATAGCAGATAGCAAAATGAAGGGGGAAGCAGAGATGCGATACACACACTAAATGAGATGAACAATGAAAAACATCCAATGTTATTGAGATTGACAGGTCAGTCTACAGGGAAATAAGTCATTTCAAACACTGCTCGCAGTAATATGGAAGCTACTGCAATGGACGATGCTAAATGTCTGGGTATGACATTCACCCTGCAGTGGAAATAAGGCGCCCTGTCTAATGAAGCCATCTGATATATTACCGGCAGGGTACACTGTGCATATTTATAAACAGGATAGGGCATGCTTATTAAGTAGCCAAAGAAAATGTCAGGCTGTCGTTTAGGAATAAGTCTTCTCAATTGATATTCAAATCATTGAAAGAACCGTCATTGAAGATAGAAAGGGCAACATGAAAGGCGCCAAAGTTTATCAAAAATAAAAAAAAAGTTGGACAACTAATGGCCATATATAAATTTAAGATTTCTCATTTTATGTGTATGTAGAGGCAGACCATATAGCTGCTATATAGGTCCGTGGAGGAGGAATCCCACTCAAGTGGTCCTGTTCCTTTTCCTTTGCACTTTAACAGCAGCACCACACCGCCCCACACTTTGTGTACGGTATTGCAGATCAGCCCATCACTTGAGTGATTCTTAGCTCCAATACCAGAACAAAGCTGTGGACAGCGGGGTACTGTTTCTCAAAGAAACTGGTTATGTTTTTCTAACCCTGGACAACCCCTTTAAGAAGGCCACCTCATGACCAGACAAGGTTTTTCTGTGATAAATGTAATATTGAGTAAGCAGATTAACTCTTCTCCATACACTGCACATATAGGAGAGCGGGACCTCTTCTCTGCCTCTGAGCTGGTGGGTGTAGACTGCTGCTATTATGTCTCTATACACTGCACACACAGGAGAGCAATATCTCTTCTTCTCCATCACTGAGCTGGTGGGTGTAGACTGCTGCTATTATGTCTCTATACACTGCACACATAGGACAGCAATATCTCTTCTACTCCATCACTGAGCTGATGGATGTAGACTGCTGTTATGATGTCTCCATATACAGTACACATAGGAGAGCAGGATCTCTTGTCTATCTCACTGAGCTGGTGGGTATAGACTGCTGCTATTATGTCTCTATATACTACACACATAGGACAGCAATATCTCTTCTTCTCCATCACTGAGCTGGGGGTGTAGACTACTGCTATGATGTCTCTATACACTGCACACATAGGATAGCAATATCTCTTCTTCTCCATCACTAAACTGGGGGGTGTAGACTACTGCTATGATGTCTTCATACATCAGGGATTCCCAGAAAGGAACACAGGGACATAAAGTAAACGAGGTGCGAGTGTCAACTTAGCTATTGATGGGCATTGAAGCTTGTTTAAAAGTGAAAACTCAGCAGGACCTTTTCCAAAGTCTGAGATCCTTTAACAATACAAAGTCAGTCTAAATGCTCCTGTCAGTCACAAAGCTTTTGCCAATATGGCTTAATTAAAAATGTAACTCAAACTCCATCCATCAGGTTTGATAATAGGGGGAACGCTGGCTGTGTCAGGTCAAATGACAGCGGTCAATATATAAGAGTAGAATTCTGTTGAGGCAAGACATGCTTCTTGTCGGAGTTTAATTCAGGACATACATTAAATATTAAAGAAGCATTTATTGTACAGTCAAGCTGATTCCTTGAGGCTTCAGTAAGTGTAACGCAATTCTTAGGATCTGGTGACACATCCTGAGAACAGCTTCATCAACGGTACTTACATATGGGATATACTATATATATATATATATATATTTTTTTTTTTTTTTTTTTTATTCCAGCGGAAATAATGTAACTGCCATGCCCCGCCCCATAATTTTGGGTCATGCAACGTTCATGATCAAATCAAGAACCATCATGTGACCTTAAGGTTTCCTATGGAGGAAAAAGTCATGTGCAACATGTAACATAGCAGCTGCAATCATTTCAATTGTCGAGCAACATTTCCCCAATATGGAAACATTGAGGGAGCGCACCAGTCACACTAAACCTGCTTTTTGCCTCCAGTCACCATGGAGTATCCCTTTGGGGAAAATCAGGATGGGGCAAGCATTTCGCTCATCTTCAGTAGTTAGTTGTCTTCATAGCTGACACTAATGGCCAGGTACAGGGACATGAAAGCTATGTAGCAGATTAAAAGCTTCAGGCTAGAGCTACGCGAAGTAGCATCTGCATAGTGGTGAAATCATCGCCGTGACTTTAATTGTTTCTGATGCAAATATTACATACTAGCTTGTTATCCGCGATTTTGTCCACGTGGAATTTGTATTTTTTAATTTAATCTGTGTTTTTTGCTGTATTTTGAAACGTAAAAAGTTTAAATAGTGAAAGCAATGTAACTGCAATATGACTTCAGTACAGTTCTGTATGTTTTTGGTCTTGTCATCCTTTGCTAGGATATAGAGCACATGTGTCAAACACAAGGCCCGCGGGCCGAATCCGGCCCGCTGCCTCGTTTCATGTGGCCCGCGGCGGCGTGCCGACGCTGCTCACCACTAAGCTATTACCAGCTGGAGTGCTGCAGCTCCCCGCTGGCATATTAACATTTTTCACAACACTTCTGCCCTATTCAGCAATTCCAGCAACCTGATTGGTTGCTTGGTGAATCAGCCAACCCAAACAACCAATCAGGCTGCTGGAACTGCTGAATAAGCAGAAGTGATGTGGAAAATGTTAATATGTGAGCGGAGGGGAAGCAGCGCAGACAGCAAGGAGGAGGTAAGTATGTGGTTTAGGGGGGGGATTTAGTGGTTGCTGCCGAGGGGGGTGTTAATGGTATTAATGGTTGCTGCTGGGGGGGGTTAATGGTGACTGCTGAGAGGGGGGGGGGGGGGGTTAATGGTGGCTGCTGAGAGGGGGGGGGGGTTAAAGGTGGCTGCTGAGAGGGGGGGGGGTTAAAGGTGGCTGCTGAGAGGGGGGGGGGGTTAATGGTGGCTGCTGAGAGGGGGGGGTTAATGGTGGCTGCTGAGAGGGGGGGTTAATGGTGGCTGCTGAGAGGGGGAGTTAATGGTGGCTGCTGAGAGGGGGGGTTAATGGTGGCTGCTGAGAGGGGGGGTTAATGGTGGCTGAGAGGGGGAGTTAATGGTGGCTGCTGAGAGGGGGGGGGTTAATGGTGGCTGCTGAGAGGGGGGGGGTTAATGGTGGCTGCTGAGAGGGGGAGTTAATGGTGGCTGCTGAGAGGGGGGAGTTAATGGTGGCTGCTGAGAGGGGGGGGTTAATGGTGGCTGCTGAGAGGGGGAGTTAATGGTGGCTGCTGAGAGGGGGGAGTTAATGGTGGCTGCTGAGAGGGGGGGTTAATGGTGGCTGCTGAGAGGGGGGGGTTAATGGTGGCTGCTGAGAGGGGGGTTAATGGTGGCTGCTGAGGGGGGGGTTAATGGTGGCTGCTGAGGGGGGGGGGGTTAATGGTGGCTGCTGAGGGGGGGGGGTTAATGGTGGCTGCTGAGGGGGGGGGGGTTAATGGTGGCTGCTGAGGGGGGGGGGTTAATGGTGGCTGCTGAGGGGGGGGTTAATGGTGGCTGCTGAGGGGGGGGGTTAATGGTGGCTGCTGAGGGGGGGGGTTAATGGTGGCTGCTGAGGGGGGGGTTAATGGTGGCTGCTGAGGGGGGGGTTAATGGTGGCTGCTGAGGGGGGGGTTAATGGTGGCTGCTGAGGGGGGGGTTAATGGTGGCTGCTGAGGGGGGGGTTAATGGTGGCTGCTGAGGGGGGGGTTAATGGTGGCTGCTGAGGGGGGGGTTAATGGTGACTGCTGAGAGGGGGGGGGGGGGGGGGTTAATGGTGGCTGCTGAGAGGGGGGGGGGTTAAAGGTGGCTGCTGAGAGGGGGGGGGGTTAAAGGTGGCTGCTGAGAGGGGGGGGGGGTTAATGGTGGCTGCTGAGGGGGGGGTTAATGGTGGCTGCTGAGGGGGGGGTTAATGGTGGCTGCTGAGGGGGGGGTTAATGGTGGCTGCTGAGGGGGGGGTTAATGGTGGCTGCTGAGGGGGGGGTTAATGGTGGCTGCTGAGGGGGGGGTTAATGGTGGCTGCTGAGGGGGGGGTTAATGGTGGCTGCTGAGGGGGGGGTTAATGGTGGCTGCTGAGGGGGGGTTAATGGTGGCTGCTGAGAGGGGGGGGTTAATGGTGGCTGCTGAGGGGGGGGGTTAATGGTGGCTGCTGAGAGGGGGGGGGTTAATGGTGGCTGCTGAGAGGGGGGGGGTTAATGGTGGCTGCTGAGAGGGGGGGGGTTAATGGTGGCTGCTGAGAGGGGGGGGGTTAATGGTGGCTGCTGAGAGGGGGGGGGTTAATGGTGGCTGCTGAGAGGGGGGGGGGTTAATGGTGGCTGCTGAGAGGGGGGGGGTTAATGGTGGCTGCTGAGAGGGGGGGGGTTAATGGTGGCTGCTGAGAGGGGGGGGGGTTAATGGTGGCTGCTGAGAGGGGGGGTTAATGGTGGCTGCTGAGAGGGGGGGGGGTTAATGGTGGCTGCTGAGAGGGGGGGTTAATGGTGGCTGCTGAGAGGGTGGGGGGTTAATGGTGGCTGCTGAGAGGGGGGGGGTTAATGGTGGCTGCTGAGAGGGGGGGGGGGTTAATGGTGGCTGCTGAGAGGGGGGGGGGTTAATGGTGGCTGCTGAGAGGGGGGGGGGTTAATGGTGGCTGCTGAGAGGGGGGGGGGTTAATGGTGGCTGCTGAGAGGGGGGGGGGGGTTAATGGTGGCTGCTGAGAGGGGGGGGGGTTAATGGTGGCTGCTGAGAGGGGGGGTTAATGGTGGCTGCTGAGAGGGGGGGTTAATGGTAGCTACGGGGGGGGGGTTAATGGTGGCTGCTGGAGGGGGGGGTTAATGGTGGCTGCTGGAGGAGGGGGGTTAATGGTGGCTGCTGGAGGAGGGGGGTTAATGGTGGCTGCTGGAGGAGGGGGGTTAATGGTGGCTGCTGGAGGAGGGGGGTTAATGGTGGCTGAGGGGGGGGGGGTTAATGGTGGCTGAGGGGGGGTTAATGGTGGCTGCTGAGAGGGGGGGGTTAATGGTGGCTTCTGAGGGGGGGGGGATAATGGTGGCTGCTGGGGGGGTCACTATTAGGGCTTGTTCACATGGGTATTTCGGTAGCACAAATACGCTGTGTATTTGCGCAATCAAAAATCGCTTATACTTACGTATTTAGGCACGGAAAAAAGAACGCAGATAGGCCCCTGAGATGGTGCCCAAATATGCAGTGAGTACATAGGTTTCCTGCGCATTCACCACGTATTTGTGCGGCCCATTCACTTCAATGGCCTATTGGGGTGTGTAGTACGCCACAAAATAGGTCAGGCTGTGTGAAAATGTACATCATGTGACTGAACTCACTGAAATCAATGGCTTCTATTCACTGCATATTATGTACGCAAATACGCTGGTGTGAACAAGCCCTTACTATACAGTCTTACAATCGGCCCTTTGAAGGTCACCATAAGCCCGATGTGGCCCTCGGTGAAAATGAGTTTGACACCCCTGATATAGAGGTTTTGTGGGCTGTATACATGTGAGCCGCCACATACAGCTGCCCAGGAGAAAAACATGTATTTTCTAAATGTACACCTGCTACCTTAAGTGTTTGCCCTTGAGCCTTATTGATCGTCATTGCAAAGGCTATTTTTAGTGGGAATTGCAGCTTTTTGAATTGAAAAAGCAAATCCGTCGGTTTTGTCGGAATGCCTGGAATTAAAATACTTTCCCCTTTTGCTATTCCAGTCATAATAATGGCTATTATAATATTTCGCCCCAGATGTGTAATTTGTAATCATGTGCCGTTGCACAGTTTTGGCGCATCGAGATTCCGCATTAATAGCACTGGAACACCAACTTTTAACCTCAGTTTATAGGAAGGCACAATTCCGAAGAGTTAAGGAACTTTACAGGGTATGAGGTGACTTGTTCAGTGTTCATAACATTATCCTCCCACAGATACTCTACAATATCTCCTTTAACTTGTGAAATAATTTTTTCATTCTTCTGTCTCACAGTTTCATTAGTCGGTGCCAAAATTGCCCTTTGACAATCATTCTTTATCCCCCATATTAGGTTGCAGTTGAGAATAAACTTTACTTATCAGAGCTGCGTTGTGATTGGTTGGTATTTCTTATACAGCTGAGGTAAAATAAAATCTGTTCTGTGATTGTTTGCTAGGGGGAACACAGATTTTCTTTAAAATCTCAATCCATGTTAATGTGTTTTTTGTCCAAGTTTTAATCCCGGGCAAAGTTGGGTATCACTGCTAAGTTAATTATCGCATACGTGCGGCGATGACGTCTGCCCTCACATGCCTGCCCGTTTGGGGAGGCCTAGGTTATGATGTGCACCCTCTTCCCCTTGCCGCACGGTGTGGCACCTGCACATCACCAAATAAATCTGACTTGTTGCGCTCCATAGAGAACTCTATAAAGTTTTGGGATAAAATGTAGCCGATGTCCTTCCTCAAGATGCAAGCTATCTCTCTGCCAAATTTCATCAAAATCGGTTTAGCTGTGAAAACGTAACAGACAGTTACTTCCACATTTATAATATTAGTATGGATGTACTGACATAGCAAAGCTTAAAGGGGTCCTCCAGGACTTTTACTATTGATGATCTATCCTCATGATAGGTCATAGATGGTTAATCACTAAGAAGTCCGCTGCTCTGGATCCCTGCCAATCAGCTAATCTTCAGGCTGCCATCAGTCTAGACAACGCTGGAAGCATATAGTGCTGTGCATATTGCAGTGGCCAGATTTGGTAGTGCAACGACAGCTCCTACTAAATTCAGTGGGAGCTGTGCCTGTTGTCCCATACCGAACTGCTGCATTAAGGACATCGCTATCTGCTTCCAGCACTGTTCGCCCTGAGAGTGGGCCCAGTTAAAATTTGCTACATTAGTACCAGTCACCTGGTGACTTTATTTTCACCAGAGGGCACAACTGAAGTGGCATTGCAACCTTGCATTTACTACGATTTATGCACCACTTAATGACGCCGTATATCCCTATTCCTGGTGGGCATACCAATTAGATGAATATAGGCAGAATAGCTAATGGTAAATGGCAGCAGCTTATTTCATTCTTCCTACTAGGAACACCTGCAGACCCAGTCAAGCCCAGTATGCATATGTATTGGGGAACGGGTCAGAAGGAATACGTGTATGGTCACTTTTAAGGGAATATGTCATCAGAAAATGACCTACAGTATATTTTTTTAAAATTTTCAATGTCACCATTTATATTAAAGAAAAAATCCTAAAGTCCTGCAGTTCTTACACTGACCACTAGGCTTAATAATAGTCTGACACTTCCTGTTCTATGGAGAAAACTTTTCAGCAGTTGTCACGTTATCATAACAGGCAAGAATACACTGAGAAAAAAATCCACCATTCACTGTCTCCCCTCCCTGCACAGATCATAGAGCATGACCACAACACTCTCCCGTAAAGGTCTATAGGCAACAGTCACAGCTCTCTTCCTCCTTCTCCCTGCACAGGTCAAAGATCATGTTCACAACACTCTCATATATAAGTCAATGGGTCCCCTCCCGTCTGTTATACCCACACATACCCTATGAGACTGCTGTAAAAAAACTCTTTAAATACTGTCAACTGCAGCTCAGCAAGATGGCCGCCCCGCCATAGTCAAGTACAGATAAAAGAGAATTTTAAAATGTCTAGAATAAAAACGTAACAGATTGTAAAAATGTAAATGGTTTCACTGTCTGGTTTTAATTAGTTAAAAAATAATATAGACAATACATTCCCTTTAGAGTGGCCCTTCGGATTTAGGACAAAGCTCTGTCATGGGACTGGAGGGTACAAGGGGGCATCATCCGTTGTTGTGCCAGTCCTTGTTTAGTTCTGCTGGTTCCATTTTTTGGGCAGCCACGATGGCCGGCACCATTTTCAAATTACACTCTGTGGTTGGCCAGCGCTCACATGATCATGTGAGCAGCACTGGCCAATCACAGAGCAGGTACAGTGCATTCGTAGTCTTAACACTACCAAAGCACTAAGGACCATTAGGTAGTCTAAACATAGAAGCAGCCAACTTAGCCACCTGAAAACTGTCCTGGGACAGAATTTTGTCCCGAAACCAAAGGGTTGATTTAGGAGTCTGATCTCACAGATTGCACATTTCTTTACCATTTTCCACTGTTGCAATCGATTAAATCTTGGATGTAGAAGGCTACACGATAAATATAAAAAAAGGAAGGGATGAATAGACTTGGACAACAAATGCCCCAATCAATATCATCTACAGTACTGTGTCACCAAGGAGATGGTGGAATACATGGGTCATCAGATGCATCTACACGGGATGACTTAGTATGTACTCCACCACCTAATTGCTGTGAGCCGCTTCTCCTTGGCAATATTTTAAATTAGTAGCTTTTATCAGTATTTGTAAGGAAGACCCAAATTTCAGAAAAAAAAAAAAGATTTTTCCAATCACACTCTCAGCAGGTTCCGCTGTTGGTTTCAGCCTACAAATAGTAATGCCAAATGCTGGTCAAAGGACTGTGGTGTGAAATTACCAGATTAAACTATGTTACTTTACCTCAATGAAGTGATGGTGGACACCGAGGGCATCTACACCTCCAGACTACCTCTAGCACTTTACTGTTTCCAAAACTTTCCTGGCCCTCCTTCACAGGCCATACAGCCTATACAGGTAACTCCATACCCTTTGTGTGAGCCTTTATTTTCAGTAATAGATTGCAAAAGTCAACCAATGCTGGTGGAGAGCAGAGTCATGTAGTGATACTTTAACGTTCCACTCTGGTTAATAATTCCCTGGTTTCTTCCTCCGGCTATTTCATAAGAATAATTAACACAAAATACTGTTAAAATGCAACATAAAAGTCAGGAAGTTTAGAGTCCAGTGTTAATTGAGCATAAAAGGTTTAGAAGAGAGAAAAAAACAGCAAATCCAGATATTATTGAATGATATTTCAAGCAATGTAACCAGAAAGTAATTATTTACGGCTCTATAAAGAAAAACGTTTAATTAGTGTTCACACTGAATCTCAAATGAGTCTTCAGTACTGACCGGCCATCCAAAGCTGGTAAAAAAAAGCACATTTCGACAACACTGAAAAGACGTAACTTGAAGCTTGTGAGCCCCAATACTGAACCACCACCTACATGTATCGTTTATAACACTGGTGGCTACTTTGTTGCAGAGTGGTCTTTGGGCCTCCGCAGGTACCACGGCCTGGGTGCAACTAACAGTTCTGCACCCCCACATTTACAACCCTGGCATCTCTTTTTATTGTGTAGCTGAGACAAGTCACCTGACTACCTCACTTATTGAGAATTGTGGCAAGTAAGGCTTATTTTATGTCCCGCTGTCTTATATGGCCCATTCGCGTTTCTCATATTAGGACATCTAATAAACAGTGAAATGGAAAAAGAGAAGTTTCCCAAAGTAACCAATCCAGTCAACCTTATACTTTCCAAAAGGTGTTAGAAAACGGATAGCTGGAATCTGATTGGTTGCTTTGGGCTACTTCACTTTCCCCTTGCACAAATTTCGATCATCTGCAGCTCCAGCTTTATAAAAATCTGCACAAGAAGGGTGTTGTTCACAAACAGTCTTCAATTGTTCCAGGCCATTGTTGGGGAAGAGTCGCCATCCCGAAAGGAATCCCAGTGGCAACTATGGCTGTGCTGTTTGAACCCCCTCCTTTTAATGATTGGGTAGAAGACCGATGAAGCGCTCCGCCTGATCCTCAAGAGAGCTGTGCAGCCATATAGTATCGGCACAGTTCTTCTCCTCTGGTCTTAATATAGTGCATTTTCTTTAGCAACAGTATGGAAGTAATATTTAGTACTGGTACAGGAATATTAGTTTGATAACATATTATACAATGAATGGCTACTTTATTAGATCCTCCGACCCTTTCATGATTGGAGCTTCCCTGTATGGAAATTATCCCCGCGACCCTGGAGGGCAGCATAAAATTACATGACAAGTAATGTAATGAGAAATTCCAGCGATCTGAGGGACTTCTAATGAGGTCTGGTCATTGGTGCTAGACTAGCCGGGGCCAGGAATTTACTGCCAACCATGTGGGGTTGGAATAGGAAGGGCTATAATACTTGTATTAATTTATTTTATTGTCTGTTGTGCAAAGTTATAATTGTTCAAGCTATGTATCCTGATTCTTTTTGGCGTGGCATAACGAATATAGACTGTTTCTCGTCAACAGAGTTATATGGCTATAGGCAGCATTGGGGAGAAACGTAGGAGGTCACACGGGGTCATCCAGGGACATAATAGGATAGAAGGAGGGACGCTGCGCGATCTGTGATGCAGTAATTCCACCACTGAGAAGAGACAGAGCTAGGCTGGAGTTAAAGTCTAGCATGGTACAAGAGGCAAATAAAGGCAGAGGAAGCTTCCTGGTACCCGGGTGTCAAGTGTTAATCTCCTGCATACTCCAACGACTGCGCACAACATTCTAAATTAATAAGACTGTTCAATAAAACAGTTAAGCATTCAGTATGATCATGAATTATCTCAACGGCTTCCATAATACACGGTGTGTCCTGTGATCGCTGCCACTATCCCATCAAGAGGACCAGCCATACCTCCAATGGGTTTGGCTGGAGACTGAAGTGGGGCACAACATGATCTACCCCACAAGAGATCCATCTATGCCTGTGACTGCGGGCAAGTCCCCTGAGTTTATCCTTGACTGGGAGACCCCACCCCATGTGCGTCCCGAGATATTACAAGGTTTTCTCATGTAACTGTATGGAGAGTGTACTCAGAATATGTCCTCATGATGGAGGAAAAACATCCAGCGAGAGGGAATCCTGCAGACGGAAACAACTCCTCTTCAAAAAGGGTCAGGAATCGAATCAAAGGGTCACCGGATGGTGAAAGGGTCACCAAATACAGCGCTGCTGCTCCAACTAAGGTGTCCAAATACACAACTTGTTCCTTAGCACAGATGGGCTACAACAGCAGGCGACCAGTTTCAGAGCCATAGAAAGGCAAGACTCAATTGGGCAAAAGAGTGCACAAATTGTCTTACAGCGAACCTGAAAAACACCACCTGGTCCGATGAATCCAGATTTCTGTTGCATCGTGCTGATGGTGATGAAGTTCGGCTCTCCAGAAGAGGACAGTGTCACGTACAGCAAAATCTATTGGGGGTATTGATTAGCAGACCTGGAAACGTCTGAAGAAATCCATTACAAATCACAATGGAAACCACCTCTATAAAATCGGAAGCATGTCACAGCCTCATAAAGCACTATGGAAGTCGAACTATGGCCTTAAGCATTAGGCAGGTTAGAAAATTAAGGCAACTACCAGATCGGCTGCTAACCCTCCACGTTTTCCTCTACTTCTTATTAATCCTGTAAACCATCTTTTTCATCTTCATTAGGCACGAGTCTGGGTGACCATGTGTGACACAGTACAGAAAGTTTCCCTCTCTTTGTTCCATTGTTTAAATGTAACTTGCTTTTGACGCGTTGCTCATCATTAGCACATATCACCGAGATATTCCGTACATTTTACAGTCACCTTTTACCGGTGAGGCCGAAACTGAATTATTTTACTTTTGTTCATTACAACGAGCGGCAGCATGAAATTCTGTCAGGCCCTTACTGGAAAATCTCATTCCGGAAAGATCCGGAAACCATTGTGCGTTGTGTCTCAGGAAGATCAAGATAATAACAGAATGGGCGGAACGTGAGCTTATTGTTCACAAACTCCTGAAAAGCCTTAATAGAACCGTAGCGGCAGTGTGACAATGACGGGTAATGAAAGCGTATGATTTTCACTCGGGCTTTTGAGGAATTTGGTACGTGTTAAGCTTCTGTATGAAGAGAAGAGGAGAGAAATTTTCAAAAGATGTCAAAATATCCTAATACATAAAATTGTCATTCTTCTAGATGCAAAATACATTATATACCCCATTCACTGCCTTTTTCTTACTGCTTTACAGTCACTGTCTACTCTATTGTCAGTTGCTTGGCAACCGGTATGTATAGATGTTGATTGTGGGTGGAGCAATAAAGCTTTGTGACATATGTTCCATAAGCCCCCCCTTCCCCCATGTGGACACACTACTCAATGAGTTATCCTGGTATAGTTGCGATAAGGAATCATTAAAAGTGTTTTTTAATTAAGATTTCAGGGACTAGAACGACATTGAGGTTTCCATAGTAACCAAGAGTTCTTATTCTCCAGAAACATCCCGAAGTTTTAAAAGTCTGTCCCTTTAAGTGTACATCTCCAGGGCTGCAGTTGAGTTATGAAAGGGAACCAGACTCTTGATGTAATCTTCTTTTTCAAGGGCCTAATTGCCCAAATGGCTATAGTCCATAAATATGGTCGCAGGGTCCTATTTAAAGGAGTTTTCCCATATTACTTTTTTCTAAAAAACTGTCGATGCTGAAAAATAATAAAATGGCCGATACTCACCCGTCCTGGACCCTCACAGCGCCAGCACAGCTGAGGTCCGAAGGGTCCTGCAGGAAAGTAACTGTCTCTGGATGTCTCATTGAAATTTACAGAGCAGCAGTGCACATGTGCGACCACGGCTGCCTAAGTTATGAGACACTTCGAAGCCCAGTTATTGGTATCTGTGGGGGTTTCAGCAGTTGTACCCCTACTGATCAATAACTTTTCCTCTATCCTGAGTATAGGGGATTAACTTGTTTTCGTGAAACAACTCCTTTAAATGAGTCCTATTAACAATTAGCACCAGTAGATTGGAACTTGGACAATATCGCTTCCATCATAGAGAAATCTTCATTCTTCTGTATGCCAACGAGCCCTAGACCATCCGATGCACTGTCCGCCTGGCTCAGGCTGGTCCTGTGCTTCTGCTCCCAGTCTTCATGAACCCTCCTCCCTTGCCTAATGATTGACAGCTGATTTCTGCTAGGCAAGGGAGGGGATGAAAAAGACCAAGAGCAGAAGCACATGGGGCCGTTTGAGCTTAGCGGGACCGCCCTTTGGTCAGTCATTTGCATAAAGTTCACTGGGCAGGAGAATGAAAATTTCTCTATCATCAAAGCATTGGCAGAAAAAATAAGGGTATGATGCTACTGGTTGTCTGAGCACCGATCGACTAGTGTTAATTGTTAATAGCACTAATTTCAACTGCTAGGCCTTCTTTAAAGGGTAAATAAACTTCAAAACTTTTTATAAACTTTTGACAGGTCACTGTGACCCGTCAGTTTTATCAGTGGGGTCCGAGTGCCGAGACCCCCACCAATCACTAAAATTAACAGTCACAAATGCTGTTTCGGTCACTGCTCGGAGTACAGACTCCATAGAAAGTCTATGGAGTTCATACACCGCTTGCGATGACAGCCAAACTGGTACAGCTCTCAGATGAGCGATTCTGCCCATTCATTTTAGCGATAGGTAAGGGGTCTCGACATCTTTAAAGGTATATCTTCCCACCACCCCACCACACAAAAAAATATAACGGTGCTTAGCTCCTGTTTATCCCTGCAATCCGGCACAGCAGCTCCGGCGGTTTTTCTAGCCATGTGACTGCTGCAGCCAATTAGTGCCCGGTTCTTTTGTTGTACACAAAACGGCGGTGGTTTTTATTTTTTTTCCATGGTCTGATAACCCCTTTTCCCCTACATCATGGTCACTTATGGGATAAATGCTGCGGAATCTCCACATAAAATCTGCAGCATTTATAGTACAAGCCATGTGGATGTGATTTGAAAAAACTCATTTCCGTGGTGCAGAAAAATTCTATGTGGAATTTGCTTGGAATTGACGAAATCTGCAGCTTTTAAATCCTTAGCATAACAATTGTTTGCTGCGGGTTTCACCTTTCGCAGTGCAAGGGGTGAATCCAACCGTGAAGGGGTGAATCGAATGAGAAAAAGAGGTTTAAGGGTGTGTTCACTCATTGCAGAAATGGTGCAGAATTTCCACAAAAAGGGGGAAATCTGCTGTGGATCCATGAAAAAAATTGCGGCAAAATCAAATAGTGCAGATTTTGAGAGTTTTGGAACAGATCCGCATCAAAATCCGCTACGCAAGTTGTGTTGCAGATTTTGGCACGGATCCAAAACAAAGATATGCAAAGTGTGAACGCGCCTTCCTTCCAAAACGGAACAGGAAGATGGAATTCTGCAGGAAAGCTTAAGGCCTCCTGTCCATGGGCGATATTTCACTGCGTTACCCGCGGCGATAATTCGCACGCGGGTAACGCAACGAACACTTTCCATAGGATAACTATGGAAAGTGCAGCCCGATGTACACGAGCGGAAAATCGCAGCATGCTAATTAATCCTGCGGTGACAAAGTGTTCTCCCGCAGCGGTATATCGCAACGCCCGTGGACAGCTGGCCTAAGGCAGGAGTGAAGTGGCCCTTAGAGTATGTGTTATGGAGTATGGTAGGAAACCTACTACGTACAAACCAAGGACCCCAGCGTTGCAAAGAAATGCACAGTGTAGGGGATAACTTGCCAATTGGTGGGGGTGGGGGCTCTCCGCCGATCTGGAGAACAGGATGGTTGCTTCTTCCTTTGGAGGGACGTCACTGTGAATGCGGCGCTGGTCAAGCATACGCAGTCATCACTCCATTCATTTTGATGGGGCTGATGCAACTAGCCTTCATGATAGTCCCATTTAAAATGAATGGAGCACAGCAAGCGCTATATTCATTCTCCTCCTCACGGCGGGGAGTAAAATAACCCAGCAGTGAGAAGAACGGAGAATACGGGACCTCTGTTCTCGAAATCAGTGGGGGTCTTAGTGGTCAGACCCCCACCGATCAGCAAGTTATCCTCTACCCTGTGGATAAAGGGTAAATTGTAATCTTGGTACAACCCCTTTAAGCTGCTGTTCTGCCCCAAATCAGGCGGTGGCGGCTATTTCAGCGACCTCACAATGCTAAAGAAACTTTATCAGAATTTGTAGAAACAGAACTTTTCCTCTAAGTAACAGCAATATTAGATCATGCCGGCTCATTCTGGTCTCCCCACATAAATGACGCTCAACAGATCCAGACGATTATTTCCTTATTCGTTTCCGAGCTTCTTCCCACACAACTGCAGAGAGGTCAGCCCAGCACCATCTACACCAGTCTGAAGAAAACCGTTCGCTTTACAAGATTCTACCTTGTCTGCTAGAAAGAAACCCGGAAATTTACATCTTATAAATATTTATAAGACGAATAACAAAAATGGATTCTGAAAGAGAACATCGAGAAAGATTACATTCATTACAAACATAAAGGAACTTATTTACCGTACAGACAGAACGCAGTGTAAACGTTACTTTTCACTAATCACATGGTCTTCAACTAGGCCGACAGGAACACTTTTACGTTCTGATGCCGAACGCAAGAGAGTCACGTGATCAAATTTGTATGGTGGAACTATAATGCATCTGGCGTTTTAGTAAGGATGGGTGTCATCTTTCCTTAAGGAGAGCACCCAAAAACTGCGTGGAGACACCTAGGAGGTTAGTGGGTCGGGGGGGGGGGGGCATCGTCTCTCCCCAAGGAGAGCACCCAGAATGTGGGAATGTTTCGCTTGCAAAAAAGAAGGCTGAGAGGAGACTTAATAGCTGTCTACAAATATCTGAAGGGCTGTCACAGTGCAGAGGGATCAGCCCTATTCTCATCTGCACAAGGAAAGACTAGAAGCAATGGGATGAAACTGAAAGGGAGGAAACACAGATTAGATATTAGACAGTGAGGGGATCAATGAGTGGAACAGGTTACCACGGGAGGTGGCGAGTTCTCCTTCAATGGAAGTGTTCAAACAAAGGCTGGACAAATATATGCTTGGGATGATTTAGTGAATCCTGTATTGAGCAGGGGTTGATTCTATGAACTTGTAATCATGGTGCAGCAACTGAGGAGCAGGCCCACAGCTGGGAAGATGGCAGGGTAGATAAGGATGGTTAAATCACGGTGGCTCTACCATCTCCTCCCCTGGGGCTAGCTTGGGACCCAACCAAGTTCCAAGTGGGTGAGGTAACAGGGAAAAAGTACCTAGCAGTTACCTTGAAGTTCTTGTCACTCCTGACGCCACTATTCCGTCCTCTGCGGTGAAACTGGATGTTATAATAAAATAGTCCACACACACACACATGGAAACTTTCACGGACAAACCAGGAACGGTCGGTAATGTCCGTTTACTTTAGAACAAAGTTCCAACAAAACTGCTAGATTGGCAGAAATTACACTTCTAGAAGGTGGTGTGACAAGGAGGGCTTCTTGGGGTAATCCAGACAATCCACAGTCCTAGTTATCTGTGTGATCCCGCTCCCGGCGACTCTTTCTCTCCAACTCTCTACTGGTTACCAAAGGTGCCTTTCTCTCTCTCCCTCCTGCTCAGTGCTTTAACAGTAGCACCGGCACATCCTGGTTAGTGTAGACCCAAGCTAAGATGAAGGATGTCACTCAGCCTCTTCCATTCTCCCCACACACTTGCAGACTCTAACTACTGACTCCAACGACTGACTAGTCTCTTGCCAGCAGAATAGAAGACTTCCTCTCACTACCGCTTGTAAACACATATATAAATCACAGTCACATGACACACAACATAATACATTTTCCAGACATAACCCAGACATTAACCCATTCAGTGCTGCAGAAGTGCAATAGACATCTCAAATGCATAGAAGACGTTGACAAGACAATTGCATGATATAAACATATAACATTATGGAGGGGCCCTGCTAACTTCGCGCTACTACAATGGCACAAAACTGCAACAAAAAGTGCAATGAAAAACCACTTACTGTTTTACTGCATTTTGCATCAAAAAATGCAGCAAGACCGTATACAGTTTTTCAGTGCAAACTGCACCGTCTAAATACACTCATGTGACCAGAACGCCGGGGAACTACAGAGTTATTGTATTTACTCAATAGCCTCATAACTTCTTGCCATCCACTTCTACTTAAGTGAAACTTCAGAGAGTTAAAAACGGCGCCAGTTTGTGCCAATGAGGTCAGGCAACCTAGAGTAGCTGCTGCTAGAACATCATGACAAATAGCGACGCAGTGACCCGGACTCATGCCCAACTTGGAAATGATTCTGGCATCATCACACGGCGGTCGCAGATTGGATGCATCCAATTATGGACTATAAATACAGCGCTGTGCATTTAACATGCAAGTATGTTTGGAGCTGCCGGCGATCGCTGCGTCACTTCTTTATTTGGAGGAGGAAATGGTTTTGCTTTCCTAACACTTATTTGTCAGAAGTTGTTCTAATTATTTTCTCTGTATTTAGTTTATTTTTGGGCAATATTGCCCATTATTTCGTATGGGAGGCAAAAAAAAAAAAAAAATATATATATATATAATTGCATTATATTTGCATTGCATTCGTCTGCGCATACGACTTTGAGTTTTGTGAGACACACATAAAAATAGCCCATTATTTTCAATGGCTCTACTTACACATGCGATTTTCCTCTCGCAGCATCACGGTGGGACAGAAAATATGTAGCATCTCCTATTTTTCTGCGCGATCACAGAAAACTCGCCCACTATTTGCTATGGGTGAGTTTAAAAAAAGATAAAAAAATTAATATCGCTCTGGCATGTAAGTTTCATACGGGTACAACGCAAATTTTTAACTTTCCAATGTACTGAAAAAATATGCGATTTTCGCGCACGTGAAAAACGTAATTGAAAAATCTCATGTTCAGCGATGAGAGTTTCACGGAAATCGCATCGCACTCAGTGGACAAATTGCATTTTTACAAGTGTGATATCAGTTGCTCGGGCCATAAGGGCGCTCGCCCATGTGAATACTGCCTTACATGACACGTCTTAGGTTCGGAGCCACATGTAGATGGCGAAAAGCTGGTTAAGTAGTTAAAACTTGTGAATGTGCCAACTTAATTTCCTTTAAGAGTTAGGGCTTGTTCACACTGGCGATTGCGATATCACCGCAAGAAAATAGTGACTTTTTTTCTCGCGATTTTCATGTGGTGATTGTTTTCTCTCGCAACATCGCATGAGTGAAAACATCGCAAATGTGAAGGAAACCATTAAAAATCATTGCTTTTATAATTCTGCGTTTTCACTCACTCTCACATCGCACGAAAATCACACGATTTTATTGTCAGTGTGAAGGCGCCCTTCGGGTACATTCACACCAGTGTAGTCAGAATGCGGTACAAACCGTACCAAAAACCGTCACAGAATCAAACTATGCGTGTGCTTGCCATATTTGCATTTTTTTAACCACAAACTCTGCAAAAAGGCTGCAAATAGCTCAGCGTCAGCATATGGCGTACACGCCGCAGATTTCCTGTCACACATTGCCGTGCGGAAAATCTGCAGCGTTTTACATTAGCAGCAAAGTGAATGAGGTCTTATCCTCATGTTGCATAAAAATCTGCAGCGTAAACGGACCTGTGGTGCAGAACTACAATCCGCTATATCAATTTATGCTGCAGATTTTTACTGCAGTTTTCACTTCTTAAGGTAAACAGGGTAAAACCTGCAGCAGAAACCTGCGTCGCCTCTGCATGCAACGTGCGGATTTTGCCTCAGATTTACTGGAGCTTTTCCACTGCGGAAAATACACCCCTTGTAGATGTACCCGTAGGGCTTAAACACACGGGCGCATAACAGGACATAACGAAACCCCTGATTTCAAATGGTTTTGTTTTTCTCGCGCATTAATACTACGCGTGAGAAAAGACAGGACTCGCCCCATCTTTCTTGCACGTAATTTTTCTAACTGTAGTTCTTGCGCTAATAAGCTCCGTAGTGGCGAATCTGTTAGCGAATGGACACATCTGTTAAAAACATGCAGCTATTAGAACCAATGGTTTCCTATGGGAACGTTCATTCCTTCATCTAAACATTCCCATAGTAAATCAGTGGTTCTAACCGCCGCGTGTCTTATACATGCGTGATTTTTGCGCGCCTAGCTCCCCGTGTAAAAGAGACTTGAGGGTTCCTTCACACAAGCATAGGTGTTATGATGCGATCAAGTCCCAAGCTCAATTAGCGCTTTTTTCACACGGCCGGATGTGATGTATTAGCGAAAAAAATACACCGTAACCCGGAAATCCCTCACTCGGCATAAATCCTCGGAATTACTTCAAATGCCAAAATAGAGGTGCCTGTAAGCTTTTCCCTGCGTTGGACGCTGCTAAACTGCCCCCTCTCCCATTTTTTCCAGCACCCATAGGAAACTATGGGAGCTGCCAGCGTATATCGGTCGAAAGATAGAACTAGAACTATCTTTTCCGTGCACGCGTAAAAGCACACGTCGGAATCGGCAGCGTATGTTCCATTTTTCCCCACAGGGCGATTGTTCGCAGCGCAAAATCGCCATGTGAACGAATGTATTGGAATCCAATGCCTCAGATGATCCGTATATTCGGCCAGGTGTGAAAACGCGGCTACATAGCCCGCATGAATAAAACCTGAGGGTGTATTCACGCAGCTGTAAATCTCGTCCATGCACTATCCATGCGTAGAACTGACTGCACGCAGACTCCTGACATTTAATAGGATTATTCAGAAGAGTAAATAAGTACATTGCAGCATGTACCTATTCAGGTCCGAGTTCTCAGATGAGTGTCGCACATTCAAGTCAATGTTTGCTCAAAAATCATAAAAATGGCCCCAAAAAAACATCAAAACCGTTCATTTACTTCCAAATTTATATTTACTAGGACATTAAAGGGGAGGTCTGACCATATCAATAGGATATACCATCGACACCTGATCATGGCAGCAGCAGCGCTGTTAGAGGCCAGACCCGCCACTGAGCTTGACCGACCGCTGTCGCCTCATTTACTTTAAAGAGTAAGGCGTCATGTCCACGGGTGGATCGGATTCCGCAGCGGGAGACCTGCGGAAACCATTTGCGGGAGATCGCAGATGTAATGGTTTTCCTACGCGGATGTACTGTGAATCATCCACGCAGAAAAAAATCCGAGCCCCCACTTCACGGCTGTTTCCCCACCTCCCTAATTGATTTTAACCTTCAAATCCGCACTGCATTCGCAATTGTATTTGCGGATGGACTGTGGATCGTCCGCACCCATTTGACTTCTATTGAGCCCCTCCACATAGAAAACCGTGCTGAAATAAAGTATGCTGCGATTTGTTTTCCGCACCAAACAGTCCAGAAGTCAAATCCGCATGCTTAAATTCAGTTGCGGATGCCAATGCTTTCCTATGGGCACTTTGAATTGCAGATGTTCCACGACGGTGACACATGCGGATTCCGCAAATCAAATCCACCCGTGGACATTGGGCCTAACTACATGTTTTCCCACATATCAACAGTAAGGGCGGTTTCAGATGGCCGTATGCGCAGCTACGCTCACAGGCATTGAGCACAGTTGCACATGAACAAGGTTTGTCGCCAGTCGTATAAACTCCACGCCATAGCGCAAGAGTTTGAGAAAAATAGCTTGAAGATGCGTCCTGCCCTATCATTCCCACATGTAGTTAGTACTATGTGCAGGAAAAATAGGGGAAGTCCTACATTTTCTCGCCCATACAATAAACGAGCGAAAATCCCGATGAAAATGAAACCAGTGGTTTAGTTTTGTCCCGTTATACGGTCACAATTATCACGGCCGCATAGGAGGATCAAACGTGTTCGTCTGTATTAGCCATAAGGCCGCTTTCTGATGGGCGGAATTATTCTGCACTCAGATTCCACACGTCTCCATGCGGATTTTAATGCAGAATTGAAACGGTTTAAAGCGGCCTATATTCCGCATCAAAATCCATAAGGAGACTTTGCATTTTGGTGCGGAATTTGCAGCGGTGGAATAAGCTGCCGATTTGGCGGAGGAATAATTTCTAAATGGGCTATCAAGCATACTGGCAATATGTTTTGTCCTGTTGAGAATCCCAGGGTAAGTTCTACTTTGGCGCTGTCTGCTTCTTCTTCTAGCAGGCTTTCCTTGTTGCTATGAAGTCTGTACGCCGTTTCTCATTTATTAGTGTACGGATAGAAAACAGGCTGGGAGTAGGGATGAGCAGCACCTGCCTCAGTGTGCTTACTGCTGCTCTAGAGGCTTTCTGGGAGGTAAGCAGTGAATGCACCGTTTAAGTCAGCAACACTGGCCAACACTGCAGGTCCTGCGCCTGTCGCAGCACCATAAACTCATAGCAGGGCTCATAGTAACTGGGGAGCCAAGTTCGGGAATGTCACTTTCATATTCTCTTTCCTCTTCATTCCCCCACTGTTCGCCAAGAAAGAAGCCGCTCTTTGTATGCAGTAGACTACTCATGCACGCACTCAGGATTAGTTCTCTTCATTACCAGTGCACACTCAAAGGGGTAGTACCAAGACTGACTTATCACCTAAGTGATACAAATCCAATCAATGGGGGTTTTACCTTCACCGATCCTCAGAACTGGGGTCCCACATCCCCTTCACTGTGGACTCACTGCATCTGCCGGTAGTGGTGTGGAGATTGAATAAAGTGGTGGTTGCACATGCGCAGTGCCATTCAATCCAGTGGGGCTAACAGAAATAGCCAAGTGCTGGACTATCTCCAGTAGTCCTATTGAAATGAATGGAGCAGCACTGCGCATATGCAACTGCCGGTCTGTTCAATCTCCATCTCATTGCAAGGGGTGGAGTGAGCACATGATGAGGAGGAGACACGGGACCCCTGTTCTTGGAATCAGTAGGAGTCTCATGAGACCCCCTCCAATCAGACTAAAATCACCTATCTTGTGGATATTTAAACATCAATCTTGGTAAACCCCTTTAGTATGTGCTGAGGCATAGTCCTGCCATTCTAAATGACCTTTCACACATGCGGAATATTTCTGCAAGACGCATCTAAGGACGCACATTAAGTATCAGCTTAATCTGCTGTTGCGGATTTCTGCTCCACAACCTGCATGTATACATACGGATTTTGGTGCAGAATTTTAAGCGTCTTTAGGTTTTCTTAAGTGTGTCTTGCAAAATATTGTACACATCTGAAAGGTCCCTAAGTAGTCCGCTGTATACAGACTCAGCACCCTAGCTCCCATGAGCCCAGAACTTAAGGAGCTGACGAATCCCTTAAGGTTCAGGGATCCCCCACCCCTTCCCATATCAATCAGTCACTATTAATATCTATCCCTAGAATACCCTTTTAACATTTTTGTTTTTTTGTCTCATTTGAAAGCATTATGAGCAAATGAGTGCATGACGAGTCTTCAGAGAGGGCTGCCCAGTGAACCTGGGATAAGATGCTGTCAATGTACCGAGACGCTCAGAAGAAAATTCATGCATCTTAAACTCTAGGGAACTGAAGCTCTCAGCGAACAGAATCGGCATCGACAGTTCCCAGGACATGCAAACCACATAAAAAGGTCCCAGACATTTAAGCCAAACTGCAGAGTTTGTCATTAGTAAGACGAGAAGTGTTACATTGTATCCATATGTAACCAGATAGCCGTGTATTGTATCTCAAGGTGCACCCAGCTAAAAGCACCGACTGTACTGGGAAACGTAGTCTAATTAGGTCCCTCTCCAGAACTGTGTGGAGAACTACCATACTAATTTTATAAGTCAGTGACCTAGATTAAAGCAAAGTGTGCTCTCCTAAACCCCCCCAAGAAACACTTTCTATTATAAGGCTCTCAAGCAAAATTTAGAAGAAGCAATGATGATGGTGACTGGTCACCTACCTGCGTCCAGAAGGACTGGGCATTCATCAGAAAATCCACGGTCCAGGTGTCAAGAAGAAACAAGCATATCCAGGGTCGCAGCTCCTAGGGTGATCCAACAAAAAGGGGTGTGAATAGAAAGGAGGGTGTCCTGAGCAGAAAGAGGTAAGAAGTAGTCTATGTATGCCCTGGAAAGGGGCAGGGATCCACCCTGCACAATTAGAGGGCGCCCTTTAAATAAAAGTGGGGTATCCACATGGGAAGAGGAAGCGGTTCTTCGTATTATAATAAGTTGTCTGTTCTCCCTGTACAAGATCCTTCTCGCAGCTGATTGCTCCCAATGAAACAGTTCAAGCAAGTGGAAAGCGAGAGGGAGACCTGAGGAGGGAGGGAGATAAGTGGAAGAAGAGGAGGAGGAGAAGGGGAGAGGAGGGACTGTGGAGGCATCGCTCTCCTCTCTATCTGGGGAGAATTTGCTGCTCACCTGGCAAGGAGGAGGATGAGCCGCTGCTTCAATTCACATTTCTGTCTTATTGTCTTGTTAACGATGTAGTCGGTTTATGCAACCTCTGACTTGTTAGTTGTTGTGGAACTGCAAGTCCTAGAAGTCCTACAAAGCCTGCAGAAATGGAACGCAACAGATTAATTACAGCTGACTTTATAGCACATTTGTCAATAGTACAGCCTCCTTAAAGGGGTTTCCAGTTTATAAAATCCCGTTTCATATCCCCTATTAGGTAATTCTGAAGGGTCCCCTGTTCAGGACACTCATCCCTTGCTCAGAGATGTGAGAATTTAGAAAAAGGGTGTCTCACTCTGGAAGACCTGACCTGTACAGCATACACAGACAACACATGGATGTGAATGGACGCTGTGTAATGCTTCATTTCCCCAGTAGAGGCGCTACAGGAAACTGAAAACTTACTGCCAGATTTCCCCACAGATATCATCTGACTTCTGGGGGTTCCCTCTTACACAAGCGTATGCTCACTGCGTATTATGCATGCGCAGCAATCTTCCATAGACTTTAATTGTGCAAACACAAAATAAAATTGTGGCATGTCCTATTTTGGCATGTATCAGGCGCATATACACACCAAAATTGGATATGAAAATTGGCGGCATGCAGCGAGTATGCATGCCATTGCGTACTTGCTGCTTGCGCGCGCATGAAATAGGCGTGGCGCACATTTAATTACACCCGTCTGAGAGAGGGCTTATGGTTAAGGGACCCTTCGAAAAAGCAGAAATTGCCATTAGCCCCAATAACCTAACCATATGTATCAGATGGCATTTACAATAGGATCAGGCAAAAATCTAATGTGTACAGAAAGAGATACATTTTCCTGGAAGTATACAAGGTCTGGTCCTGTGCGGGTATGTTCACACACTAGGTTGTGCCTCTAAAACCGTGGCAG
The DNA here is from genome assembly GCF_035609145.1 of Eleutherodactylus coqui. Classification (NCBI taxonomy): domain Eukaryota; kingdom Metazoa; phylum Chordata; class Amphibia; order Anura; family Eleutherodactylidae; genus Eleutherodactylus; species Eleutherodactylus coqui. The sequence continues at coordinate 129,527,931 of NC_089847.1, read as the reverse complement.
AAATCCTAAAATAAGGGTGCTTTTAGATGGACCGATTTTCGTTCAAACAAGTGAGAGTGAACGATAATCGTTCGGTCTAAACGCGAGTCAACGACGAACAAGAATCGTCCGCTTTTCGTTCGTTATTCATTTTCTGCAGGCATAAAGACCATAATTGTCTCATTCACTTATCGTTCGGTTTAGGGCTCATTTACAAAGGCATAGGCGATTTTCGGTCGGCCGTGTCAGCGCCACAGTGCGATCTAAAATCGCGTAGACGGGCGCACAGATCTCCAGTTTCTGCACCCATTTAGACAGCCCAGCGGGTATCACCGAGCCCGAGATACCATCAGCCAGGGGGAGACAGTTTAGCTCTGCTAAACTGCCTCCCCCTTTCCGCCCACTCGCCAGTTCTTGGCAAGGGGAGAGGCAGGATACGGCATGAGCTAGTGTGCTAAGTTCCTGCCCCTTGTCAGCTGCCAACAATGGGATGGGGCTTAACAACTAGCTCCCGACCCCTCCCATTGCAAACAGGAAACGGAGAGGACAGAAGAACCAATCAGGTTGCGAATCGAGCAGACGTGTTGTGGAATATAATAATATGAAACTACAGGGAGAGCACGCATTAAACCTGAGGACTATAGAGAGCACGCATTACTACTCAGTACTATAGAGAGCGCGCATTACTCCTCAGAACTATAGAGAGCACGCATTACTCCTCAGAACTATAGAGAGCACGCATTACTCCTCAGAACTATAGAGAGCACGCATTACTCCTCAGAACTATAGACAGCACGCATTACTCCTCAGAACTATAGACAGCACGCATTACTCCTCAGTACTATAGAGAGCACGCATTACTCCTCAGTACTATAGAGAGCGCGCATTACACCTGAGGACTATAGAGAGCACGCATTACTACTCAGTACTATAGAGAGCGCGCATTACTCCTCAGAACTATAGAGAGCACGCATTACTCCTCAGAACTATAGAGAGCACGCATTACTCCTCAGAACTATAGAGAGCACGCATTACTCCTCAGAACTATAGAGAGCATGCATTACTCCTCAGAACTATAGAGAGCACGCATTACTCCTCAGAACTATAGAGAGCGTGCATTACTCCTCAGGACTATAGAGAGCACGCATTACTCCTCAGTACTATAGACAGCACGCATTACTCCTCAGAACTATAGAGAGCACGCATTACTCCTCAGAACTATAGAGAGCACGCATTACTCCTCAGAACTATAGAGAGCACGCATTACTCCTCAGTACTATAGAGAGCGTGCATTACTCCTCAGGACTATAGAGAGCGTGCATTATTCCTCAGGACTATAGAGAGCACGCATTAAACCTGAGGACTACAGAGAGCGTGCATTATTCCTCAGGACTATAGAGAGCACGCATTAAACCTGAGGACTATAGAAAGCACGCATTACTCCTCAGGACTATAGAGAGCGTGCATTACTCCTCAGGACTATAGAGAGCACGCATTACTCCTCAGGACTATAGAGAGCGCGCATTAAACCTGAGGACTATAGAGAGCACGCATTACTCCTCCGGACTATAGAGAGCGTGCATTATTCCTCAGGACTATAGAGAGCACGCATTACTCCTCAGGACTATAGAGAGCGTGCATTACTCCTCAGGACTATAGAGAGCACGCATTAAACCTGAGGACTATAGAGCGCGCATTACTCCTCAGAACTATAGAGAGCACGCATTAAACCTGAGGACTATGGGGAGTGCGCATTACTCCTAAGGACTACAGGGAGCGCACATTACTCCTAAGGACTACAGGGAGCGCACATTACTCCTAAGGACTACAGGGAGCGCACATTACTCCTAAGGACTACAGGGAGCGCACATTACTCCTTAGGACTACAGAGAGCGCACATTACTCCTCAGGACTACAGAGAGCGCACATTACTCCTTAGGACTACAGAGAGCGCACATTACTCCTCAGGACTACAGAGAGCGCACATTACTCCTCAGGACTATAGAGAGCGCACATTACTTCTCAGGACTATAGAGAGCGCGCATTACTCCTAAAGACTACAGAGAGCGCGCATTACTCCTAAAGACTACAGAGAGCGCGCATTACTCCTCAGGACTACAGAGAGCATGCATTACTCCTCAGGACTATAGAGAGCACGCATTACTCCTCAGGACTATAGAGAGCGCACATTACTCCTTAGGACCACAGAGAGCGCGCATTATTCCTTAGGACTACAGAGAGCGCACATTACTCCTTAGGACTATAGAGAGCGCACATTACTCCTCAGGACTACAGAGAGCGCGCCTTACTCCTCAGGACTACAGAGAGAGCACATTACTCCTCAGGACTATAGAGAGCGCGAATTTTACCTCAGGACTACAGAGAGCGCCCATTACTCCTAAGGACTACAGGGAGCGCACATTACTCCTAAGGACTACAGGAAGCGCACATTACTCCTCAGGACTACAGAGAGCGCACATTACTCCTCAGGACTACAGAGAGCGCACATTACTCCTCAGGACTACAGAGAGCGCACATTACTCCTCAGGACTATAGAGAGCGTGCCTTACTCCTACAGACTACAGAGAGCGCGCATTACTCCCCAGGACTACAGAAAGCACGCATTACTCCTCAGGACTATAGAGAGCACGCATTACTCCTCAGGACTATAGAGAGCGCACATTACTCCTTAGGACTACAGAGAGCGCGCATTACTCCTTAGGACTACAGAGAGCGCACATTACTCCTCAGGACTATAGAGAGCACGCATTACTCCTCAGGACTATAGAGAGCACGCATTACTCCTAAGGACTACAGAGAGCGCACATTACTCCTAAGGACTACAGAGAGCACACATTACTCTTAAGGACTACAGAAAGCGCACATTACTCCTCAGGACTATAGAGAGCACGCATTACTCGTCAGGACTATAGAGAGCACGCATTACTCCTAAGGACTACAGAAAGCGCACGCATTACTCCTAAGGACTATAGAGAGCACGCATTACTCCTAAGGACTACAGAGAGCGTGCATTACTCCTCAGGACTATAGAGAGCGCGCATTACTTCTCAGGACTATAGAGAGCACGCATTACTCCTCAGTACTATAGAGAGCACGCATTACTCCTCAGGACTATAGAGAGCACGCATTACTCCTCAGTACTATAGAGAGAGCGCATTACTCCTCAGGACTATAGAGAGTGCGCATTAAACCTGAGGACTATAGAGAGCACGCATTACTCCTCAGGACTATAGAGAGCATGCATTACTCCTCAGGACTATAGAGAGCACGCATTAAACCTGAGGACTATAGAGCGCGCATTACTCCTCAGGACTATAGAGAGCACGCATTAAACCTGAGGACTATAGAGAGTGCGCATTACTCCTCAGGACTACAGAGAGCGCACATTAAACCTGAGGACTATAGAGAGTGCGCATTACTCCTCAGGACTACAGAGAGCGCACATTACTCCTCAGGACTATAGAGAGCGCACATTACTCCTCAGGACTACAGAGAGCGCGCCTTACTCCTCAGGACTACAGAGAGAGCACATTACTCCTAAGGACTACAGGGAGCGCACATTACTCCTTAGGACTACAGAGAGCGCACATTACTCCTCAGGACTATAGAGAGCGCGCATTACTCCTAAAGACTACAGAGAGCGCGCATTACTCCTCAGGACTACAGAGAGCACGCATTACTCCTCAGGACTACAGAGAGCACGCATTACTCCTCAGGACTACAGAGAGCACGCATTACTCCTCAGGACTATAGAGAGCGCACATTACTCCTAAGGACTACAGAAAGCGCACATTATTCCTCAGGACTATAGAGAGCGCACATTACTCCTCAGGACTATAGAGAGCACGCATTACTCCTCAGGACTATAGAGAGCACGCATTACTCCTAAGGACTACAGAAAGCGCACATTATTCCTCAGGACTATAGAGAGCACGCATTACTCCTCAGGACTACAGAGAGCGCATGCATTACTCCTAAGGACTACAGAGAGCGTGCATTACTTCTCAGCACTATAGAGAGCGCGCATTACTCCTCAGGACTATAGAGAGCGCACATTACTCCTCAGGACTATAGAAAGCGCATTTTACCTCAGGACTACAGACAGCGCCCATTACTCCTAAGGACTACAGAGAGCGCACATTACTCCTCAGGACTATAGAGAGCGAGCATTACTCTTCAGGACTACAGAGAGCGCGCATTTTACCTCAGGACTACAGAGAGCGCGCATTTTACCTCGACTACAAAAAGAGCGCGCATTTTACCTCAGGACTACAGAGAGCGTGCATTTTACCTCGACTACAGAGAGAGCGCGCATTTTACCTCAGGACTACAGAGAGAGTGCGCATTTTACCTCAGGCCTACAGAGAGGGCGCGCATTTTACCTCAGGACTACAGAGAGCGTGCATTTTACCTCAGGACTACAGAGAGAGAGAGCGCAGTTTACCTCAGGACTACAGAGAGCGCGCATTTTACCTGAGGACTACAGAGAGCGCACATTTTACCTCAGGACTACAGAGAGAGCGCGCATTTTACCTCAGGACTACAGGGAAAGCGCATTTTAACTCAGGACTACAGAGAGAGCGCATTTTATCTCAGGCCTACAGAGAACGTGCATTTTACCTCAGGACTACAGAGATACAGAGAGAGAGAGCGCATTTTACCTCAGGACTACAGAGAGCGCGCATTTTACCTCAGGACTACAGAGAGCGCACATTTTACCTCAGGACTACAGAGAGCGCGCATTTTACCTCAGGACTACAGAGAGCGCGCATTTTACCTCAGGACGACAGACAGAGAGCGCATTTTACCTCAGGACGACAGAGAGAGAGCGCATTTTACCTCAGGACTACAGAGAGAGAGCGCATTTTACCTCAGGACTACAGAGAGAGAGCGCATTTTACCTCAGGACTACAGAGAGAGAGAGAGCGCATTGTACCTCAGGACTACAGAGAGCGCACTGTACCTCAGGACTACAGAGAGCGCACATTTTACCTCAGGACAACAGAGAGCGTGCATTTTACCTCAGGACTACAGAGAGAGAGAGAGCACATTTTACCTCAGGACTACAGAGAGAGAGCGCATTTTACCTCAGGACTACAGAGAGCGCGCATTTTACCTCAGGACTACAGAGAGGGCGCATTTTACCTCAGGACTACAGAGAGGGCGCATTTTACCTCAGGACTACAGAGAGAGCGCATTTTACCTCAGGACTACAGAGAGAGCGCATTTTATCTCAGGCCTACAGAGAGGGCGCGCATTTTACCTCAGGACTACATAGAACGTGCATTTTACCTCAGGAATACAGAGATACAGAGAGAGAGAGCGCATTTTACCTCAGGACTACAGAGAGCGCGCATTTTACCTCAGGACTACAGAGAGCGCACATTTTACCTCAGGACTACAGAGAGCGCGCATTTTAACTCAGGACTACAGAGAGCGCACATTTTACCTCAGGACTATAGAGAGCGCGCATTTTACCTCAGGACTACACAGAGCACGCATTTTACCTCAGGACTACACAGAGCACGCATTTTACCTCAGGACTACAGAGAGGGCGCATTTTACCTCAGGACTACAGAGAGCGTGCATTTTACCTCAGGACTACAGACAGAGCGCGCATATTACCTCAGGACTAAAGAGACAGCGCGCATTTTACCTCAGGACTACAGAGAGGGCGCGCATTTTACCTCAGGACTACAGAGAGAGCGCATTTTACCTCAGGACTACAGAGAACGTGCATTTTACCTCAGGACTACAGAGAGCGCGCATTTTACCTCAGGACTACAGAGAGCGCGCATTTTACCTCAGGACTACAGAGAACGTGCATTTTACCTCAGGCATACAGAGAGGGCGCGCATTTTACCTCAGGACTACAGCGAGAGAGCGCGCAGTTTACCTCAGAACTACAGAGAGCGTGCATTTTACCTCAGGACTACAGAGAGCGCGCATTTTACCTCAGGACTACAGAGAGCGCACATTTTACCTCAGGACTATAGACAGAGCGCGCATATTACCTCAGGACTACAGAGAGCGCGCGCATTTTACCTCAGGACTACAGAGAGCGCACATTTTACCTCAGGACTACAGAGAGCGCGCATTTTACCTCAGGACTACAGAGAGAGAGCGCATTTTACATCAGGACTACAGAGAGAGAGCGCATTTTACCTCAGGACTACAGAGAGGGCGTGTATTTTACCTCAGGAATACAGAGAGAGAGCGCGCATTTTACCTCAGGACTACAGAGAGAGAGCGCGCATTTTACCTCAGGACTACAGAGAGCGCACATTTTACCTCAGGACTACAGAGAGCGCACATTTTACCTCAGGACTACAGAAAGAGCGCACATTACTCCTCAGGACTACAGAGAGCGAGCATTTTACCTCAGGACTACAGAGAGGGCGCGCATTTTACCTCAGGACTACAGAGAGCGCACATTTTACCTCAGGACTACAGAGAGCGCACATTTTACCTCAGGACTACAGAGAGCGCACATTTTACCTCAGGACTACAGAGAGCGCGCATTTTACCTCAGGACTACAGAGAGCGCGCATTTTACCTCAGGACTACAGAGAGCGCACATTTTACCTCAGGACTACAGAGAGCGCGCATTACTCCTCAGGACTATAGAGAGCGCGCATTTTACCTCAGGACTACAGAGAGCGCGCATTTTACCTCAGGACTATAGAGAGTGCGCATTTTACCTCAGGACAACACAGAGCACGCATTTTACCTCAGGACTACAGAGAGGGCGCATTTTACCTCAGGACTACAGAGAGCGTGCATTTTACCTCAGGACTACAGACAGAACGCACATTTTACCTCAGGACTAGAGAGGGCGCGCATTTTACCTCAGGACTACAGAGAGAGCGCGCATTTTACCTCAGGACTACAGAGAGTGCGCATTTTACCTCAGGATTACAGAGAGTGCGCAGTTTACCTCAGGACTACAGAGAGTGCGCAGTTTACCTCAGGACTACAGAGAGCGCGCATTTTACCTCAGGACTACAGAGAGCGCACACTTTACCTCAGGACTACAGAGAGCGCACATTTTACCTCAGGACTACAGACAGAGCGCGCATATTACCTCAGGACTACAGAAAGAGCGCGCATTTTACCTCAGGACTACAGGGAAAGCGCATTATACCTCAGGACTACAGAGAGCGCGCATTTTACCTCAGGACTACAGAGAGAGCGCGCATTTTACCTCAGGACTACAGAGAGAGCGCGCATTTTACCTCAGGACTACAGAGAGTACGCATTTTACCTCAGGACTACAGAGAGTGCGCAGTTTACCTCAGGACTACAGAGAGCGCGCAGTTTACCTCAGGACTACAGAGAGCGCGCATTTTACCTCAGGACTACAGACAGAGCGCGCATATTACCTCAGGACTACAGAAAGAGCGCGCATTTTACCTCAGGACTACAGAGAACGTGCAGTTTACCTCAGGACTACAGAGAGCGCGCATTTTACCTCAGGACTACAGAGAGGGCTTGTATTTTACCTCAGGACTACAGAGAGAGAGAGCGCATTTTACCTCAGGACTACAGAGAGCGCACATTACTCCTCAGGACTACAGAGAGCGCACATTTTACCTCAGGACTGCAGAGAGCGCACATTGTACCTCAGGACTACAGAGAGAGCGTGCATTTTACTTCAGGACTACAGAGAGCGCGCGCATTTTACCTCAGGACTACAGAGAGCACGCGCATTTTACCTCAGGACTACAGAGAGCGCGAGCATTTTACCTCAGGACTACAGAGAGCGCACATTTTACCTCTGGACTACAGAGAGTGCGCATTTTACCTCAGGACTACAGAGAGCGCGCATTTTACCTCAGGACTACAGAGAGCGCGCATTTTACCTCAGGACTACAGAGAGCGCACATTTTACCTCAGGACTACAGAGAGCGCGCATTTTACCTCAGGACTACAGAGAGCGCGCATTTTACCTCAGGACTACAGAGAGCGCGCATTTCCCCTCAGGACTACAGAGAGCGCGCATTTCCCCTCAGGACTACAGAGAGCGCACATTTTACCTCAGGACTACAGAGAGCGCACATTTTACCTCAGGACTACAGAGAGCGCACATTTTACCTCAGGACTACAGAGAGCGCGCATTTTACCTCAGGACTACAGAGAGCGCACATTTTACCTCAGGACTACAGAGAGCGCACATTTTACCTCAGGACTACAGAGAGCGCACATTTTACCTCAGGACTACAGAGAGCGCACATTTTACCTCAGGACTACAGAGAGCGCGCATTTTACCTCAGGACTACAGAGAGCGCACATTTTACCTCAGGACTACAGAGAGCGCGCATTACTCCTCAGGACTATAGAGAGCGCACATTTTACCTCAGGACTACAGAGAGCGCGCATTTTACCTCAGGACTACAGAGAGCGCGCATTTTACCTCAGAACTACAGAGAGCGCGCATTTTACCTCAGGACTACAGAGAGAGTGCACATTACTCCTCAGGACTACAGAGAGCGTGCATTACTCCTCAGGACTACAGAAGGCCAACAGGCTACTGACTCCTCCCACCTGCCCTGCCCCCATTGATAGTTGTAATACCGCTGATTACAGCAAGGAGCGCACTGATGTGAAGGTAATAGAGCTGAATCTTACTCTACACATATACATACAAATGTGACCTACCTATACCTACCGCAGTCACAGGCCGGGAGACAGCAAGACTCCGTCCAGAGAGAGAGACCGATACTCTTCCATCTGTTTTGACAGAGATGGAGGTTATCTGCGGCAGCCACTAGGGGGAGCTCAGGGTATAGTGCTTCCTTCAGCTTCCATTGAGTCATGTGCATTTACACCATCTCCCCCTAGTGGTGGCCATGCAGATATTATTTATCAAATCAGATTGAAGTGAGGGTCACGCTAACTTTAACCCCTTCCTGTCATTTTTTGTTTTGTTTTGGTTTCAAAAAAATCCTAACTTTTTATTTTTCTGTCGCTAGAGTCACACGAGAGCTGTTTTTTTATGGGATAATTTATATTGTAACTTGTTGCTATTCGATTTACCCACTACAGTTTTTTTTCACTGCAAAATTCGCAGTTTTTTTTTCTGCAGGGGTCTCTCCGCCCCTCTGCACTATTTGAGAGGAGGCGGAATGGGGGCGGGGTTATGTTTTTTTGGGGGGGGGGAATTAGCTCCGCCCCATCCCGCATCTCCTCATTGAAAATAGTACAGGGGGTGGAGAGGAGGCAGAGAGAGGGGGGCGGGAGCTCAGAGCACTGCCTCCGGCTCTTCCAGCCTCCTCCCCCTGCAGAGAGAGACGCCGTATATCGGCTGGGCATAAAAACCCAGACGATATACGGCCGTCTGAATGCAGCCTTATTCTGTAATATTGTTTTTCTTATTTATGTAATTATGCTTTTTACTATCTATGTCCTCCATGACCTCATATAAGACCCCTGGGGGACATTCACACGTTTTTTGGGGTTTTTTTATTTGACATTTGTCCACTGTAGCTGGGGCGTCCATAGGAGCTGCATCCATAGGAGCCCCAGTTACAGGGAAAGACATCCCCTGTAGTGACACTAGCCACTGGCAGAGGCGATCAGGGCATTCTGGGACCCTGCAGCTCTGCTGTAGCAGGGAATCCCGGTGGTCACGTGACCCCTGGGCTCCTGTACTGGAAGTTACATTTTCACTTTTTAGTACATAGCGCTAGTTAAGCGCTGTGTACTCGGGAAAGGAGAAGACAGAAAGGGTTAACCCCCCCCCCCCTTCTCCTCCGAGTGATCAGCTGTTACTAACAGCTGACAACCCTTCCTGCCTCTGATTGCAGAGCCAGGAGGCCTAAATCCCCACCGTAATTTTACATACAGCTGGGCTTTAAGTCTGGGACCAGGCGCTGCAAATTTACAGTGACTGGTCCTAAAGGGGTTAATAACTCACGTCCTAACTCTTATCTACTCCCCTCTAAAGTTCCAGAGCGTCACTATCAGCCCTCTCACAGTTACTTAGTTTTGCTACTGTAGTTATGTTATGAGTTTGGCTCTGGTATTGTATGTTTGTACTGGTTGATTTGTGCTATACTTATGTTAGGAGCTTGGTTCTGGTATTGTATCTTTGTACTGGTTGATTTGTGCTGTACTTATGTTAGGAGCTTGGTTCTGGTATTGTATCTTTGTACTGAGGTTCGTTTGTGCTGTATTTATGTTATGAGCGTGATTCCAGTATTGCGTCTTTATACTGGTTGATTTGTGCTGTATTTCTGTAATGAACTTGGTTCTGGGGCTGGGGTTGTATTGAGGATAGGAGCTTGGTTCTGCTGCTGTATTTAGGTACTGATGCTGTGTATTTATGTTATGAGCTTGGTTCTAGTATTGTATCTAGTACTGAGGTTGTTTCATGCAGTATTTATGTTATGAGTTTGGTTCTTGTGGTGTATTTATGTTACTAAGCTTGGCTCTAGAGCTGTATTTATGTACTGATCTTGGTACCTGTGCTGTATCAATGTTATGAGCACGGTTCTGGTATTGTATCTATGTACTGAAGTTGGTTCATCATGATGTATTTATGTTATAAGCTTGGTTCTGGTGCTTTTTTTCATAAGCTTGGTTCTGGTGCTGTGTATGTGCTGAGCTTGTTGCTGTATGTATATACTGATCTTGGTACTGATGCTGTATTTATGTTATGAGCTTGGTTCTGGTATTGTATCTATGTACTGAGGTTGGTTCATGCAGTATTCATGTTATGAGCTTGGTTCTGAGGCTGTATTCATGTCAGGAGCTTGGGTGTGGGGTTGAATAGATGTAAGGAGCTTGGATCTGGTGCTGCGTGTATGCCCTGAGCTTGATTCTGGTGCTGTATTTATGCTTTGAGCATGATTATGGTATTATATCTATGTATCGATGTTGGTTCATAATATATTTGTTATAAGCTTGATTCTGGGGCTGTACTTATGTTCTGAGCATGATTATGGTATTATATCTATGTATTGAGGTTGGTTCATAATATATTTATGTTATAAGCTTGATTCTGGGGCTGTATTTATCTTAAAATCTTGGTGCTGTATATATGTTAGAAGCTTGGCTCTGGTGCTGTATGTATGTACTGAACTTGATTCTGGTACGGTATATAAGTTATGAGCTTGTTTCTGGTGCTGTACTTGTCTAATAAGGTTGGTTCTGGTGCTGTATTTATGTCAGTATTTGCTCACTGAGCTGTTCTGGTGTGGAGATGCTGCTATTTTGCTGCTTTCTGCACAAGCAGAATACAGGCAGAGTTCCTGTCAGTGCAATATCTCTTTTTTTTCTGGGAGGGAGTAAAAAAAATTCTGCATTGGGTGCAGTCAAACCTGAGGCCTGCGTCGTATACTGTGCAACATTTGCACCGCTGAGCTTCACATCAGGAAAGTCAATCCATTCATTGCAATCAGTGGAGCAGATCAGAGTTCTTGTAGTCCCCTCTGATGAACAGGACTGGATAGACGGGACCACCTGCCGTGTGAGCTGTGCCATCAGACCAATCACCAATGACTTATCTGAACGGATTCATCATACATGGACTCCTACATGCCAGAATATATAGCATGGCGATATATAGATCAGTATGCCCTGTAGTCTGCTGAGGCTTTTTATATAATAGCGCTGGTGAGACGATTTTCTTTCTCCAGATGAATGCTAGTTTGTGACAAATATACATGTGCATCAAAAGTATTACAAGGGTATTCCAGCAATTGGATGTTTTTTTCAGCTTTCACTCATTCTCTGGATGGGTATAAACTCATAGATGGGTGGGGGTCTGAGCGCTGGGACCCCATTGATCCTGAGAATGTGTCCTCTCCATTTCATAGTTCAAGTTACAGTCTCCCATTTGTGTAGTGGGGAATGGAGCTGCTGGTCGCACAACAGTGACTCCATTCCTCTAATGGAGCTGGCTGTGCCCCATTGAAATGTTCTGTCTGCCCCACTGAGTGGCACTGTACCATTTGTTTCAATGGGGCAGACAGATAGCGCTGGCCTCGGCTATCTGCCTGCCCCATTGAGAGGAATGGAGCCATTGCTGCGCACTGGCACTAGAGGACTGAAAAGGGGGAAGGGCAAGGGACATGCACCCATTAATCACAAACACATTGCGTAGTCAAAGGTCAGGCGGTTATATGCCTTTAAGCCTACAAGGAGCTCCAAAACAAAGTTACCTCTAACTACACCTCACCTCTGAGTGGAGATGGCCCTCTTAGAGTGGTTTCACGCTGGATGACTATCATCCGAATAGTTTCTTGATAGAGGGAATGTAAGCAACAATTGTTACAATTTTAAACATGGCCGCCAACTGGGTGATGAGCGAAGAGTGAAAACGAATTCTAGTCACTTCAGTTCAGCTCACCTAAACATAGTCTCTGGTTGTAAACAGGTAGTATTCGTCTTTCAACGACTAGCCAACAACTTTGCAGAGAGGTGAGTCCTGATTTGGCGTGCACCTCCTACTGATTGCTAATTGGTTCCCACCTTTTTTTGAGCATTTTGCCCTCCCACTAAGGGCATAACTAAGGGTCCAGAGGCCCATGTGCCTCAAAAGTTCAGATAGCCCTTCATCAGTACCCATACCCAGGGGCGTAACTTGAAGATTCCGTACCCCAATGCAAAATGTGTAACACGGCCCCCCAACTATAATGCTTTATTCATAGTATTGGACTCCCTATATGGGGAAGAGAGGCCTTATGGGCCCCTAAGTCTCCAGGGCCCGGGTGCAACCACATCTCCTGAATTCCCTATAGTTATGCTTCTGCTTCCCACTTAATGTTCATTAGTTCCCAAAAACACATAAATACATGCGAGTGATCCTCAACTGAACAGTCTTGACGCTCTTCAAAAGAACTCTCGCTGCTGCGGACTATTGCTGGTTTGGCCTTCAATTGAGCATTCGGCGCTGCGGCGAGGGTTCACACGAAGACGATGTGGACTCGGTAAGCAATGAGCGTGCATTGGGGAACCTCACGCAAATGTACCTCATCCAACCTCGTTCATGCACAAATATGCTGCGCTGCATTAAACGTTTTTACGTAAATGCTCTAGAGAGGCCGCCCTTAGTTTGTGGGTGCCATAGTGCTATGCCAGCTACCTCTGGCTTACAGCCATGCATTCAGCGTCTTCAGAAAGCTCGGTGGGTGACAACTCCTAAGGGCACACCAATGGCCGTCAGACTTCCCACTACACCCGACCCTGGTGCTACAGAGGGGCAACAGCATCTCCGTCACATAAGAGAAGAACGGCATTGGAATTGGCACATATTAGTTTGAGGGGCCCTGCTACAGATTTTGCATTGGGGCCCAGCAATGTCACGTCTGTATACGGCTCCTATAAAATGCACTTTGATATATAATAAAGCTCACTATATGGAAGCAAGAGCAGTTTGCCCCGAGCCGCCGCTGTTTCTGATGCTCACTGTTTACATTGATGCCAAAATGCCTGCAGATAGCTCAGTGCCCGCCTGGCCAGAGCACCCAGCGCTCCTGGCATGTGGATTCCAGTCTCGGGTAATTCTGCGGTCAGTCCTGTGACTGATGACTACATAGTTCAACGTCTTGTTGTGCAGGTTCATCAGTGTGTGATGCGACTATTACACCCCACTTACCATATAACACAATATGACAAGCTGCGGTCAGACAGCTAATATTATGTTCTACATTACGTATTGTGCTTCTGTCCTCATCTCCCTGCAGTCAACACAGACCAGATGCTGATCCTATCATTCCCAACGTCGCCAATTAGGGGTTTCCTGAGAACCATTAATCTAGCGTGAACAATCCTGTTTTCCACACACCACCCACCCTCGTGCTGTTCCTTCAGAAGCTGAATCTGTGCAGAGTCACCCCCCGTGGCCGAGCGAAAAAGTAAATGGGAAATCCCATTTCCTAGGCTGTGCTTTAAAAATTAACCATCATAATTAACTTCCCTTAGAAGAGTGTAATTACCCACCAGGTAAATATTTTGTATACCTGGGTCTTAGAAAAATCATTTATTTAGTTATGGTAATTGACCCCCTGAAGTTCAGACCTTTTGTAGAAGTTGCCTTGTGAAGTCGTTAACTTGCTGGATAAGTCTGAAGTTGTGCATTAAAGACACAATGAGCAAATAATATATTTCACTTTTCTCAGTGGCGCAACTATAGGGGATGCAGTGGGTGCGATTGCGAACGGGCCCAAAGACCCCCCCTCACCAAAGTGACAGGCAGTCATCCCCAGCCACTGAAACTCAGTGGGGCACTATTACTTTGTGTAGGGGGTCACACAGGGGGCACAATTACTTTGTGTAGTGGGGTCACAGAGGGGCACAATTATTTTTTGAGGTGCCACAGAGGGGCACTATTACTCTGTGTGGAGCAGAGATGGATAAATATTAGCTAGGAGACATTGAATTATTACTGTGTGGGGCACAAAAGAGAGCACTAAGAAGGATATTGGAAGTAGCGGCAGGAAAGGGAGATTGGGCAAAGAGTGTAGTAGAAAGGACTCTTCATAGTGGTTTGGACCCTGATGAAGAAGAAAATGGTAAGTTAATGACACTAATCAGAACAGACGCCACCTATGATCACTCGAGGTAACTTTCATAACTGTATAATGAAACATTTGGCAACTTTCTTAAATGATTTGTTTTCAGTCATCACTGTTGATACATTGTTGCTGATGATATAGAGAAGCGCTCTATTTACCGGTTTTCTGTTCCCATTTCTATAAACCTAAACCCTAAATTTACAAATGTTAAACCTTCCTCCTAACTATGAGATCACCTCTGGCTCTGAAATTGATGGGACCCCTACCAGAATACTGATTTTATTTTTTTAAATATATAGCACATCATCTGAAGAGGGGTACTATTTTATTTTGACGCCACCGGAAGGGGGCTAGGGGTTTGACATGCCTTTGATAGACGTCCCTGTCACACCCCTAGCTGCATTGTTGTCCGGGCAGCACAGCTCTGAGGCTGAGAGCAGTGTGGAAGGAGTTTGTGCTGGGATGGAGGGTTAGGGTTAGTTTCAGTTTCAGTGTTAGGCTTACATTATTAACAGAAAATGCTTCCATGTGAGAGAGGAGCCGCATTAGAATGGAAGCATTTACACCTAATAATCTAAGCCTAACAGTTAAACTAACCCTAACCCTCCATCTCAGCAAAAACTTCTTCTATGCTGCTGTCGGCCCTCTGAGCTCTGCTGGGTCACCAGCCAATCGGAAGCCGCTGGCAGGACCTTGCCGCCCATGGAAACAAATGTCCTCTGCAGTGTGAAGCCCCCACCCCGCACCGACACTGCCAGCACCGCTGCAGCAAAGGAATAAAGGGGGGGAGAGTAGCAGCACCCCGGAGGACCTGCATGCGTGAGTGGAGAGAGGAGCAGGCGAGGAGAAGACACAGCATCAGGGTGGTGTGAGTGACAGCTGTACGCCAGACAGTGGCAGCGCTGACCAGAGCAGCCAGAGGGCCGGGGGTGAGTGATGGCAGGAATGCCGACTGGACAGGCCGGGGGTGAGTGATAGCTGGAGCACTGACAGCACTGGCTGGGGGTGAGTGATGGCAGGAGCACCGACAACCAGCAAGAGGGCCGGGGGTGAGTGGTGGAACGGGGAATTTAGGAGCAGCAACTTCGCAATTCCCACTCAGCCAGCGCATAGCAGCAGGAGAAGGGGAGGAGGGGGCCATAACAGAGTTGCCGGAGAGCGCTGACAGCCAATCAGAAGCTGGGGGTGTCACTAAATGTCAGCACTGCTGTATTATGTCCCCCACCCCTAACTTTCGGTGGCAATATAATACAACAGTACCCTGAAGGGCAACCTGTCTGGTAATAAACCCATAAAGATGTATATATATTCCATTTCATTAGAACTTGATGCCATATCCACCAATCCAATATTTACTCTCATTTTGAGGGTTAATTAATATTGTATGTTCCATTTTTTTGTCTCTGTTTTCTCTGTTTTTGTTTCTGTTTTTACAGAGTGTGATGGTTCTCAGTAAGAGAAACCAGGTAATCTTGTAGATATATTTTTTAATGGCTAACAAAAATACATGATGTTACACCAAGCTTTTGGGTTCTTCTATCGACCCTTCATCAGGCTAATGAAACTGGTTTGGATGGGGCACAAATATAACATATAAATGCAGAGGGGAGGTGGGACAGGGGACACCCATCTTGAGCTAAATAAATGTTCACACACAGACATTTGAGAATTAAAATAACACCAGACAATCTGAGCAAAGAGATAAATACTTAATCAGTTCACTGAGCCGAGGAATGTGACAGTTTTATGATGTCTCTTATCTCTCCTTTACAAACTGTACATAGAAAGAGATGGAAACACTACCTCTGCAGCACCACCTATTGGATGGCAACATTCTTACAAATCAATAATCATATCTACAAGATTCTCTTACTGAGAATAACCACACTTTGCTCTACTGGTTAACACGGTACCAAACCTTTTTTTTTTTTTTCATATAAGGAAAAACAGGACACTTTGGGTCAACTTTCCACACCTTTTTGACTTCAATGCCTACTTCAATGTATCCAAAGGTGTTTCGTAATACACAGCCATGATAGTAGATACATTTGAAAAGCATTCCACAAGCAGTATCCCATCATTATCCCAGATGACAGACCCACTGTGTCTCCTTTCTTCTGCCTCTTTTGATTCAGGATCAACCCAATTTTCACCTATAGAGTATGAAGGGCACTTCTATTTGGCCGTCATCCCTTTCAGAAGTAGGAACTTCATCACTGCTCTTCTCTTTTTTGCAGTGAAATCTGCTGTGGACTCCATCATGCCGTCTTAAAACCTGCATAACATAAAACGGCACATGAGATCATGCCAATATTTGCTAACAAAAGTATTACAAGGATTGAGCTTTCAAATTATATAATTTTCATTAATGTAAAAACAAATGAGGATTCATAGCCAAGGACAAATCAGCAGACAAAACAAACAGAAATCTTTGCACCTTAGGCCTCGTTTACACAAGCGACATGGCATCGCTGGTCCGTGTGATATCGCAGCATCTTCTCGCGATCATACCGCGATTTTTTATTGCTACAGAGTCGCATGTGGTGCTACAATGTCGCGCGACTTTGTAGCACCACATGCGACGATTTTGGGGGGAAGGGGGGTGATATAAGCCCTATCCCGAAAATAAGCCGTAGTTGAAGAAAAAAAGTTAAAAATTAAGTATACGTTACCTGTTCCGCGCTGTCTGAGGCGCGCTGCAGCTTCTTCTTGGTCCCTGTCACTGTTTCTCTTTATCATCTTTTGGTGGGGATTGAAAAATTCCCGCCTTCTGGAAGCAATGGCTGTGATTGGCTGATGCTTAGCCAATAACAGCCGGCATTTGATGAATGGCTGCATAGCATTTAGTGTGGCATTTGAAACACCGCGCTAAATGCATTAAATAACGCCTGTGTGAGAGTGGCCTTACTGAATCATGACTGTACAGAGAGCAAGCAAACACTGCAACCTGTCTGCGTTAATGGGGGAAACAATGAGGTCAGAGCAACGTGGGGGCGCAAGGATGCAAGGGCAACATGTGTCCTGTATGTCACTGAAGAGTAATGGTAATTTGGGCTTCTGTTCCCTCCCTTGGAGTTGGGGCATAGTAGTGTGGCAAACAAGAGGAGGCTGCTGTGAGAGAATCTGAAGAGCGCCAGTCTAAATACGGATACCACACAGGTAGAGCCACAGTGAAAGTCAGAGTCCAAAGCGCATGCCAGAGAGAGGAAACAACATAAGGGCACCAAATGTCCTCAGCAATCCAGGATGTCCAATACAACCCCAAAAGTGCATACCACTGCTGCTGAGTTTGGTCATACGAGCTTGTAACTCTGTGCCATGCAGAGCGTCTGTGCAGCCATTTTCTGCATCCACGTATGCAAGTTGCCCAGGCCTCTGCCATCCTTACTGTGACAATCATATGCCCAGCATGACCTCTTACACTACATACAGTATTAGGTGTATGCACTTTTGCGGACCCCCACGTGCAGGTGGATTAAGAGACTGAAGTGGAATCTGGGAAACAAAAAAAAAGCTTTACTTAGCTAAATCAATGATATATTCACTTTAACAGGAATTCATTTTAACTCAGCACAGGTTTAGAACATTGCGACACAGTTTTGAACACTACAATAGTGCACTTTGCTGTTTGGCAACACTGACTCAGTTTGCCAACCTTTGCAGGGATGAGTTTCAGTTGTCAATTGTAGCTCTACTGTCCCTCTCTAGAGCACCCTGGCATGGCTCAGCCCGGCAACTCCCAGTGGTAAAATAATAGGATGATAACAGTCTAAGTTGAAATGTTCACGTGACGCCGGTGCCCCTTTAAAGTAGTAAAACAGATGCATTAAATGAAGAGTCAATAATCCAATCGTTGGTTAAACCGGAGGCACACAGTTTACTTAACATTTATAACATGGGATTCCTCAGTACATGCGGCAACAGTCTTAGGTAACAACACATCTGATCCATCTTTTCCATGACAGTTGCCCTGAATGAGTGCTGTCATTGTGGCAGGAAAATAGATGGACAGTGTCTCTCTCTGTCCCTAGTCTCTCTCATTTTGTATCTATGAAGCACTCCATACACTCACTTACTTGTACTCCAACCAGAAGACATGAAGCCCGACCCATGGCACCCTTCTGTGGATAAGCAGAGGAAGGGGTGGCATACTCTGCTGACGTCCCTTCCGAAGTTCCATAGGCCCTTAATTCTTGAGGGGATATTGATCTTACTCCGCGATCAAGATGAGTTTCTTTTGGCTTTCTCACGGGCTATGACAGCATCAGGGTCTGAGCCTCCTACACACGTCCTCCCTTCCCAACTACATCTCCTCTTCTCACTCTCTCTCTCGATTCCCGCCCCTAACCTGCCTACCCACTATTCCTCCAACCACTAGCAGGTTAGGGTGACAAGGGCACAGACACATTAAGGTTAATGACATGAACACAAAACACATACAACACACAAAAAAAGAGACAAGAAAGAGTTTGTGGGGTCCCTACTCTACTCTGGGACACTACACTAGCACAATCGCAGGCCTATTTGAAGAGCTACTTTAGTTATATTGCAGGACACTTAAGTTATACACTGTCTCTTAATACTTATCTTAATACTCTTTGGTAACTCACAGTCTCTTGGTTACTCTCTGACCTCTTGTGGCTCCGCAGACACCCAACATGTTACAGGGTGTAACACTCACAGTCCTTGTGGTAGAGGGCCACAGCTACTATGGTTTGATTGTCCAATATTCAATCTTCCGGACAGGATGTTCCAGGAAATTCACACAGCTCACAAAATTTGGCAGCTCCCAACCTTTCTTCAGATGCTACCAGGGTTCTTAGCTGCGATCATGCCAACTGTACTGACCTGAAACTGTCACTACCTAAAAATTATTCTGATATTTCTAGACTGTGAATAATATGTGACTTGGTACTTTACACCATCCAGTACATTACACCATCTAGGGTTCAAGACCACACATCCACATAGGCCACAACAGAGACTGTTACAATTATCCAACTACACAGTTGAGCATAAACAGTAAAAGCTATACTTAAACCATAAGTTGCCTAATACACAGTTATCAACCCCTTAATGCCACAGGACATAAGTTTACGTCCTGGCTGGGGAGTTCTTAACTCAACAGGACGTAAACTTAAGTCCTGTATATGGTGCAGACTCAGAAGTAAGCCCACGCCACCCGCAGTGGGAGCCGGCTGTGACTGATAGCCAGCCTCCTGCTGCAGCGGGGATCGATGAGAACATCGATCCCCACTCTTAACCTCTTACATGCTTCTGTATGCATTGTGGCATGTAAAGGGCTCACAGAGGGCGCTCACTCCCTTTGTGGCGTCATCGGAACTCTGCGATATAATACACTGGTGTCTGGGCCTGCCATAGCCTGTGAATCCTTTGGGGAACAATAATGCCTTGCAGTACAGAAGAGATTACCATAGAGATCAAAGCTTTCATGGTTCAAGTCCCCCACAGGGACATAAGAAAATGTAAAGGAAAAAATTTAAATAGCGTAAAATAAATAAATAAACCCTTTTTTACACACTTTCCCATTAAACTGTTTTTTTAAAAAACATATATTTGGTATAATCGCATCCATAATGACCTGTACAATAAATTAAACACACTATTTATCCCGCACGGCAAAAAATAACTAAGAAATGGAGGCAAAATGCTTATTTTATTCATGTTGCCTCCCAAAAAAGCACAATAAAGGTGATCAAAAAAGCACCCTAAAATGGCACCAATAAAAACCACAGCTCGCCATGCAAGAAAAAGCCCTCATACAGCTTGTCGTCAGAAAAATCAAAAAGTTATGGCTTTTGAAAAGAAAACTCCCCAAAAATCGTTGTGTGCTTACTGCCTAAATAGGCCGTATCATTAAGGAGCTAAAGGTGTTCCCTCTAATAATGCTAGTGTCTAATCCGTGACCGAATGGCTCAGTCTCAGGACGGAACCAAACAGTGCCGAACAGACCCCATTGACTATAATGGGGTCCGTTCGGTTTACGCTCAGCTGCCTGGCTTTTAGAAAGAAAAAAGCGCTTCTAATAGCGTTTTTTCTTCTGATATTTTCAGCCGAATCTGCCGCGAAACCTCCGACTGCAGATTCCAACGCAGATGTGAAACCACCCTAGCACCTTCTTACTAAGCAAATGAACCTTAGTCTCCCTCACTAGCCAACCTAGATATATGTAACAGTTCCCTATATAAACACTATCATTTATAACATTGTCCCAGTAATTAGCAGCATTACTGGCTTTTGTGCAAACACCCGAGTGATACCATTTTGCTGATTTTCAGTGCTATCTCCCGCAGTACTCCTAAATAAACATTAAAAGAAATGACATTTTGCCTAAAAACGAGTGGTTAACTTTCCCATGCCCCTTCCACGCTGTGCGCAGATTCCACATAATAGCCCATTAAGCATTCTGCCTTAAGCTGGTTCTACACATTAGATAAATATCTACTGAACTCTACTTAGCAAATGCTACAGGGGGGTCTCCAGACTCTCCCCCAAATAAGCAGTAGAGGATTTAAGCATACGGATACAGAGAAAGGGTCTAGCAGCGGCTTATTCCCTTTTCTGCATTAAAAAAATATGCACGCTTGGCTGGCCAATCGCGAGAAATAACTACAGGCTGAACAGGCATTTGACTGACAGCTATCTAAAGGGTATGGCCAACTGTACACTCCAAGGAGTAACTGCAGAGTTGGAGGTTCAGGCCAGAGATCAAGGGAGTTGAAGGGGTTTTCCGGACAAATAGGGTATTGATGACCTAACCTCAGGATGTCCGGCCCTGACTCCAATGTGGAGTGTAATAGGTGGCTTCCCTCCTATTAATTTCAATGGAATTAAGGGTGTACATCAGACTTCCTGCTTCAACCTCAATGATGATGTCCAGCCCCGTTGCACTGTCAGCAGATCGGGCGATCAGCTAATCGCTGGGGATCCTTAGCGCCGGAACCATGGCAATCAACTATTAATGAACTATCCTAAGGATAGGTCATCAATAGTATTTGCCCAGAAAACCCCTTTAACGAAGGCTTTACCTTACAGACACAGCCCTTCGATTGAAGGCTCTTGGGATCTTTTTAAAAATCTATGGCTTCCGCGGATTAGGCACTGCGCACAATATATTCCTTCACTTGCTGGTTATTGTTATTTGAGAGTACAAAGGGGTTTTGAGCAGCAAAAGGTTATTGTCATGTCGACCCTCGGACGCCCTGGCTCTGGAACCTGAAATATTCTCACACACATGCTAAGCACCAACAGAAAGTGAACTAGAACTGGACTCACGGGCAGACAAAAACAAGGACTGACAAACACCCCAAACACTCACCTAGCACATCTACACGCATAAACAGATGGAATAGATACGGTACGAAGCACTGGCTCGTACCCTGGCCAAGACACCCAAGCCCACGAGCCCACAACAAGGGTCCTCGTTGTCTCGTAGGTCCCTACTCTGACAAGACAACTCACCCCAGGATTCCTGCTTGCAAGCGGGGTGATCATCCCAATAGGGACGTCCCCATGCTGGAAATTGAGGACCTAACTAGCCCTAGATGATAAACAATCCAAGCAGAGAGAACACAATTCACACCAACACACCAGGGAATGCACACCACACAGAACAGGACTATTCATACCACATGTTTGGCCACCTGCTCACACCATACAGAACACCATGCATGCAAGCAAACACCAAGTTGTTGGGCAACTAGAATCCTCTAGCCAGAGGGGCTGGTATATATGTGCAACAGGCCTGTGGTGATTGGCTGGCTGGAGAAACTCCACACCCAATCAGCTCAATTACTCCATACCTGTGAAGGTGTGCTTCTGGAAACCATAGTATTACAGCTCCCAGGAGCACAACCTACCAGTTATGATATGGCGGTCTGGTTCCCTGCTGCATGCACTCTTAACCTCCCTATTTACCTTTATGAATGGGACATTATAATATACAGTAAACTGCATGCCAGATTATCGCTTCCTTGGTGCTCTAATAATATCTCGGTAAACTTGGCTACTTAGAATTAATTTACAGCGCTGTCACAACCTGCTATTAGCTTTACGTATTTAATTCACCGCTAGCTGGATATTAATAGGAAGTCAAGAGCCGGAGGTGACTGTGACGGTCGTATACCTGCTGTGGCACGCATCGCTGCAGACCCAGTATTGCTGGCTTAAGGACTCTCTTATAGTTGGCTGCTTCATGAATTGAATGACATTGATGGTAATTGATACTGCAAGGCTTCCGAGAAGCTCTTTATTCTGCACTGGCGACGTATTGAGGTGACACCGTACTGCAGGTGGTGGATATACTTGATGATATGAATTAAGATATACATCTAAGCACTTCAAAGGGGCCGCCTCAACTCGTGAGCAGAAAGCAGATTTACTGCCGAGCAGGCAAATTAGCTGTTAGTAAAGAGATGCAAGATAGCCAAGTTTGACACTTGGCACGATGTGTCATTATTGTTATTATTATCTAGTTTTAAAGCGCCATTAATTTCCAGGAGGCCGTGCATATGACAGCGGGGGGTTAAATATCTCACATAAGATAAAAACACGTACAATAGGCAGGAGCTACCGTAAATGTGCACTTTAGGCCGTATTTACATGGGCAAGAAAAACGCATGAGTTCTGTGTAATTGCAAGAGCTTGCGCATCATAAGCCATTATTTACAATGGGTTAATATACATCAGTGATTTTTGGGGGGATGTCATCCATTATTTTCTATGGGAGCAAAAATAAAAAAAATTGCATCACACTCGCATGCAGAAGCTATTTTCATGGGATTGTAATGCAATGCGTTTTTCTTGCATAACATAAATGCTGGGAAAATCGCAGGTTTACAAGCACGATATCGCACTTAGACATGTAAATACAGCCTTATTAGAGACCCCAGATCTAGTAGCCCATTGGGCCTTTTTTGGACTTTAGGGCCTGAGAAATTCATTATGGCTTAGATTTCACTAGGTGATAAAATCGTTCTGCAGAAATATCGGCCCCCGTGGACAGAAAGCTTCTTGTAGTTGCTGCAGATTAGATGGAGGTGCTGACATGTTATTAACAGCTGGCAAGAATTGCTTCCGGCGCCAAATTCTGCTCCTCCCATTAGCATGGTGCAACAGAAATCTGGATCCATCTGACCAGGCAATATCTTTCAACTAATCAGTGATCCCTATTTTTGCGCTCTTTTGCCCGCTGGAGTCACCTTTCTGTTTCTCTTAGACACAATGGCGCTGAAGCTGGTCGTCTGCTGTTATAGCCCATTAATGCTAAGGAACGACAAATTGTGCATTTGGACATGTTAGTTGGAGCCCTAGCGTTGTATTCGGCTGCTCGTCACTATGCAGCACTTGTTCATCAGAACGATTCCTGACATCCTCTTCTGACCCCTTTCAGTAACGAGATGTTTCCGTACACAGGATTCTCTTTCGCTGGATAAGTTTTTCCTAGATCACGCCATTCTCTGTATACTCTCCACACCATTATATGAGAAAACCCCACACAGATGGCAGTGAAATCCCGGCCCGGCTGGTCTAGGACTGATGTCCGGCCTCATTGGAAGTCGCTCAGATCACTGGATTTTCCCATCTAATGTGGATTCACACTGAAACTGATCCACAAAAAACTTTTCTCTCCAGGTCACGACTCTAACTTCCATACAATGAAGCGCCAATTGTGAAAGGGCCGGGGCTCTAATAAAGGGGTCATTCCGTGTATATGAGTTACAGACTGGCAGAGAGTAGGAGAGGATCCAGTGCGAACGATGGAAGGATGGGCGGATTGGTAGCGCTGGAGGTCTCCTAGAATGCCATGGTGATGAATGTTCCTGGACATGTGCCCCTTGTACCCTCCCTATAATTGAGCCCCGGCTGCAGATATCAAGTTATAATTAGAGCCGGTAACAGCAAAATAACTTAACTTGTGCTTGGAGTGAGCAGGAAACAATCTCCTTTAATGCAAATTTCCATTCATACCATTCATACTGCAGACTAAGTCATTGAGATATTTCCTACTGGTTAATTACATCTATTTACAGCATAAAAGCTCGCAGAACAGCCATTCCTGTCCGCGGCTGATCTTTTTAAGAATATTTTTTTCCAATTAATACTTGTATCCTGCAGCTAGCATTTCGTTTATTATACAGGCCCGCCGCACTCATTAGTGCACTCACTTCTTCATTGCATTTACTTAGATTAATGTAAATAGATATTTCAGAGCTGGATGAAAGCTTAAAGCGATAATGTTTGGATTCCCGGGAGAAAGGGCTGCGGTTTATTACTGCTGGAGCAAAACCTTCTGAGGTAATCCATTTAAGGGGTTATGTAAAGAACAGGTGCGACGCCGGAATAACAAAGATATTCTTCTTCTTTATTGAAATCCACTTAAAATTCCTTCTCAGCCATATAGCAGTTACTGAAGAATGTGTAAAATAGCAGTGTGCGGGAAACATGCGTTTTCTTCTCTGATGTGTTTCAAACCATGTGGTCTTTACACGTAGGCACAACGTTTTATATCATACTACAGGAGATGCTGCTGGAGTTTGGTGTTCTACAGGGTTCCAGGAGCACACCTGCACAGGTGAGGGTTAATTGAGCTGGCTGGTGTGGTTGTTCACGTCAGCTATTCCCCTGGGTCTGGGTGTAGATATATACCCCAGCCCCTCTGCAATGAGGAAGCTGTATTTCCTCAATCTTGTCTGTTGTGTGAGCAGTGTCTGGTCAGCTTGCAGCTTGCTGTGTGAGTAGTGTCCGGTCAGCTTGCAGCTTGCTGTGTGAGTAGCGTCTGGTCAGCTTGCTGTGTATGTAGTGTCCTGTGCTGCCTGTTTAGTGTCTTACTAGAGTAGGGACTGCAAGACACGAGGAGCCTTGTCAGGGCCTTGCAGCTTAAGTTCATTGGCCAATGTATGAACTAATCCCTCGCTTTTATATTGAGCTTTACCATCTGCTTTAGCATGCGAGGTTGTGTGGTAAGTGAGTTGGTGCATTTAATGTGTCAGTTCTGCCTGGTTGTGAGTGTCACCATTTCAGGGAGAGCCAGGGCCGAGGTTCCAGCGTGGGGCCGCCTTTATTGAGGCGATCGCGTTGCTTTGTAGGTAGGGCCATGTTTCAGTTTCCCCTAACCCGTGTTTTTGGGTCACATTCATGTGGGCCTGGTGCTTAGTTGCCCACACCAACGTAAGAATCGACCTCTTATGTAGACACTCCGCCTAATACCTGAGTCCTGGAAGATGATGCAGGGGGACAATGACGATAATTCTGAGAGGGTTTACTAATGTTCCACTGGACCCATACAACTGCAAGAGATTGTCCAATTGTGAACTATTGTTAGGATAGGCCCTCAATAGAACAGTCGTTCCAGTGGCTGCACTGTTACGGGGCCGGATGTCCTTTTACTGCAAGATCTTGAAAGACAGTGTGGTCAGGGGGCGGGGCTAATCACAACATAAGATTTTACCTCCGTCGTTATCAAAAGTACAGGCCGATTTGAAAAAAGACGGAGCAAATTGTGCAGCCATTCCGCATCCAAAGAACAGTCAAAGTCCACACCAATGGTGCAGATTTTGACTGGCAATCATTTTGGGGCTGCCTTTTTCGGCTGTAATGCCCTACCCTGTGTCCTTGTATGGCTGCCTGCCATCAGCAGCAAAAGGGCACTTTGCAACCCTTTAAAGGAACAGTGTACATTTAATTGTGGCACCTACAACTTTCACAACTTTTGTGTTTAGCATAAAAAATGCTCCTTACAATAAGCTACCTGTAAATTCATTGTCAGCTGCTACTCTGCTTGTTGATGGTTTCCAAAGAGCAGCAAATTGTTTTCTGCACTGCTCAAACTAAAGAAAAAATATGGGTGAAAAGCACATAAGCAGCAATAAAAAATAAATACCAGTTTTGCTGACCATAGAGCTAATTCTAACCTAAGATAATATCACCAGCCATATGTTTAATCTAATGAATATATATGTATGGACCTCGATTTATCCACAGGCGCATTTCCACTCAATGAGCAGTAGTTCTAATTAACCTCTTAGCTACAGGCTTGCTATAAAATGAGGAAAGAACAGCTGCTTTTCTCTGCTGATCCCTGCGCTGCCCCCGCAGTATAAGGTATGTCATTAACTCCATTTGCTGAAAAATTGATTTTCGCAGTATTACTGATTACATGTTGTGTCCTTCTGTCCGGTTCTACTTCTTCTTGGCTCCTGACAACACGGCAAACCGCTGGCACTTGCATGGCCCATGCTACATATATTAATTACTCATGCTCTTCTCTTGGTCCCCAGCTCCTCTCTGTGCGTCACTGGGCAGCCGGAGAAAAATCATGTGAGCCATTTGTTATCCCCAGCAAGGCATAAATGATAAAATCCCTGGTTGCATGTTTTCTGCCGTCCGCAGGACAACCGATCCAAGAAGCGTGCATTACACATTCAGAAAGGTCTAACCGTATACTCCTAAAATAAAAAGGACTTGGCAGAAGTACAACTTACTGGAAAAAACTCAATTAAAGGGATGGTACACCTTTGTGAGGGCAGCTGAAACGTAAGCTTTTTTTTCACTTTTCTGGCTACCTCCCGCATGGAGCTGTCACATCCACAGCCCACGTGGCTTTACTCCCCAGAGGAAGAATGTTTTTACATCCCTGGGGATTAAAGCCCACTGAAGCAGAACGTAAAAAAAAAAGGCAATGGGGTGGTCACCAACGGCTGAAGGTAACTACCACTCTCATCATCCCCATCCCATCTGGCCTACTGCATTTACAAAATTATTTTTCAATGTGCAATGAACACTCTGTAGAACCTGTAGGCTGGGTTCACACAGAACGGATTTGCCGCGGGCCACGGCAGACGCGCCTGCGGCCGCTAATCCCGCGATTGACCAGCCATGTGGATGAGATTTCTCAGAAATCTCGTCCACATGGGATGGCAAATCCGGCAGAAGCCGGCACTGCGGCACGGATTCGTTGGCCACAGCATGTTCATTTTTTTACTTCTTCCGCTGCGGGCGTGCTCTCCTCTATGGGAGCGCCGGCCGTAGCGGAAGAGCAGGCAGCCAGGCCGCTTCAAAACTCGCGGCTAAGTGCCGCGGGTTTTGAAGCAGCGCTTCTCCCGGCGGAAATCTCACGGTTTTTCGCTGCGTCCAAACCACGAGATTTCGTCCGGGAATCCGCCCCGTGTGAACCCAGCCGTAGAGCGTGGTTCACAACCATTCAGCTCGTCTGCATCACTGAATACTGTATTGCATCTGCATCCTGCAATATAACGCCATTGAGCTATAATAGAGCCGTGTGTTCTAGAAAATACCATTCTTCTCACTGTCTGATTTTCTAAGTGGCTCTGAGCTGTTCTTCTACATTCCAGGTACATGAATGCAGAAGATGAGTGGCTCGCTGATAACTTGTGTTTATTCCCAATATATTTATTATATCGCCAGGCTCTGTTCACATCTGCGCTGGAGGTTCCATTCAGAGTCTTCAGCGGAGCTCTGGCATGAAATCCAAGACAAAATAGCAAAGCAATTTCTGCCAGCATGCCAGGAGCCAGACAGACTTCATTATAGGCAATGAGGTCTGTCCAGCTCTGGCATATGCCTGATCTAGCATTTTGGGTTTTTTGTTGTTGTTTGGCTTCTAGGACAAAGCCAAGGAACGGAGAAGGATAAAGCTGGTGTGAATGCAGCCAAAAGGGGTAGACTGGGTAGAAAAACACAACTGAATCCTGCTCAGTGCTGTATAAAAATATGAAAAAAATCCTAATCACATCGTCAGATCCCCGTCAGCTCCTGTTCACACAGTGCTAAGGAACGTTACACTCCCCTCTTCCAATCCCTACAGCTCCTGTTCACACAGTGCCAAGGAACGTTACACTCCCCTCTTCCAATCCCTACAGTTCCTGTTCACACAGTGCCAAGGAACGTTCACTCCCCTCTTCCAATCCCTACAGCTCCTGTTCACACAGTGCCAAGGAACGTTACACTCCCCTCTTCCAATCCCTACAGCTCCTGTTCACACAGTGCCAAGTCCACCCTGCACATTTCTTCTGGCTCCAGTCATGACATCCCATCACACAGACATGTGAACTCTGCAGCCAATTACCAGCTGTGTGGAACTCAGGATCAGCGGGCAATGAGCTGCAGTGGCCCCATGTCCTTTGGATGGGACATCATCGCTGGAGCCGGAAGAAGAGTGCAGCGGGGACCAGGCAACAGTGGAACAGGAGCCGTAGGGAGTGGAAGAAATGAGTTTAACTTTTCTATGTTTTATGCAGCACTGAGCAGATTGCAATGTAACCTTTTCACCACAAATTACCCCTTTAAAGGGGTTGTCCAGTGTAATATATTGATGCTCAGGGTAGGTCATGAATAGTAGATCGGAAGTGGTCTGCCTCCCAGGACCTCGCCGATCAGCTTTTTTCTGGGACAGTATGCAGGTTTCTGCAGGAAGCAGACAGCTCCATTCTCACTACAGTGGCCAGGCTTGGTATTGCAGGCCAAGTTTCCACTGAAATTAATGTAATGCCAAGCCTCACCGCTGCAATTGAGAACAGAGCTGTCTGCTTCCTGCAGAAATCAGTTGGGTGCACTGGCACATTAGCCTGGCAAACAACTGATAGTGGGAGTCCTGGGCAACAGACAACCCCTTTAACTCTACTACTTATAAATTCGTCAGATTGGGCAGTCTGTCATTTCTTGGTGTATGTGCATTTTTCCCTCACAGGATCTAGTCATGTCTATCTTTGGAGAAAATTACTTTGTGTTACAATGTACTACAGTTGTTGCAGATGAAGATGTTACAACAGGGTTGCAGAAGAAGCAGTTGCACCAAGGCTGGGGAAGGAGGGCAAAAAGTTCTTTTTACCACATAATAAGAAATATTGTATCATAAATGCGGTACTAGTGTATCTTGACGCCACCGGAAGCTAGGGGTTTGACAGGAGGAACGCCCCTCTCACACCCCTAGCTCCCGATTACTGAAGCCTGTAAGGTCTTTTCTTTTCAGTCTCACCGCTGGCCTCCAGCCTCCAGTCAGCCCCGCAGGTCCTTTACTCCCTGTGTGTCCGCGGCCGCTGCACAGTGCAGGGAGGGCGACGGGAAAGCGGCTCTGGTGCCCCCCTCCACCCCCCACCGCTCCCTCACTGTCCACCGCTGCCCTCCAGCCTCAGTGTCCTCCTGCCTCCCTCCCTCAGTGACAGTTAGGGCCGCAGGTACCCCACTCCCTCTGTGTTGATGGCCGCTGCAGAATGAAGGGAGGCCTACGGGGAAGTGGCTCTGCCGTCCCCGCCACTCCCTCGCTGTCTGCCACTGGCCTCCAGCCTCGTTTCCCCTGTTACTCACTGTAAGGCATCGCAGTACTGCGGACGCCGCTGGTGAGTGCAGGGAAGCCGCTCTGTTGCCACTGCTCACTCTGTCTCCCCCACTGCTGCACAATGCAGGCAGGCGGCCAGGAAAGTACTGTGCTGCTGCTCCCTTACTGTCCGGGTATGCAGCCCACTCCAACGCTGGCTAAGGCGCCCTAGGGAGTGCCAGGACCTGACAGGGGGGAGTGGTTGGTATGTCAAGAAGACTCTATCTTGTCGCCACCCACACTTCCGGTGGCATCAAGATACACTAATACCCATAAATGGTAGGTATGGACCTATTCCATTGACCACAATGGAACCGGCCGCACGTATTCCCGCGGCAAATAGAGCATGCCTCGTTTTCTTTCACGCTGCAGAATTCCGCGACGTGAACATTGAGCTATTAGGTTCAATAGAATTTAATAGCTGCAGGGTAACGCTGTGGATTTCCGCCATGTAAAACGCATCAGAAATCCATCCGTGGGCATTAGCCCTTAGACAGGCAGATCATCGCTGAGAGTTGTTCACTTCTCATTCCTATGTGAAGTGCTGAGCGGAGGGCGTTTAGACGTAGCGAGAAATGAGCGAACAAGCAATGATTTTTACGCAGGTTGAAACTGAACGACAAACGAAAATTGAACGAAAAGTACATGATGGCTGCGCATTTAGACGTAACAATTATTGCGCACCTTTGTTCGTTTGAACTAATTGTGGGCGACAATCATTTCATGTAAATGGGCCCTAAACCTATGTAAGATTGGTGAGCTTCAGCAAATGCTTGTGATTGGTTAAATGAATCCATCATATCCGCAGCTTCTTCACAGATCATAACGGACCGGCTGCTCTTCCTGGGGCTGAGATAAGGGAAGATGCAGACACCTTGCAGAGATTTATTGCATAAAGTAGAACAATGCATCGCTCACTTATAGGTTTCATTAGTCTGATCTGTCACAATGAATAAGTACCTACAGTATATAGTATATAGGTTACCTCATTATTTCTGCTCACTTCCACCTTGACTACAGAAAATCCATACAGTGTTCTGCAAAGGGTGTGTGTGTGAATGGAGTACTATTTCTTTCTATAGCCTAATACTTCTTGGGGCTCGTTTGGCCCTAATGACATCAGATATTCTCTCTGGCATACTTTCTACTAACATCTGATACACTTCAGCTGGTATTTCCCTATATTCATCCTGCAAACACCTGTCGAGTTCTCTCAAAGAAAACGGATGCTGTTCATATTTTCTGACCCGACGTTCCAGTTTTTCCCAAAGATTTTCAGGTTGGGACTCTATGCAGGCCAGTCCAATTATGGAACATCTATAAACTCAAACCAGCATAGAACACATTGTCTTGCTGGCTGCCCATCCAGGGAGTGTTGCCACATTGTTGGTGTCAAGGTGTACCTCTGTGTTCATAGTTCTTGCCACTATATCCAACGGACTGAGATAAAACATCCGCTCTGCCGTGTGTTGGCACAACATACTCAGGCAAAGGGTGTTCCCCAGACATTCTTCACAGCCCGGTACATTCATGTGATCAGAAGATGGGGTAGTGGGATTCGTCACTCCATAGAACATTCTTCGATTGCTCAACTGTGCAATGACAACTCTCTCTGCACCACTGTAGACGGGCCAATGCATCTTCTTTGAGAGAGCACACCTGACATTTGCAGGATGAGTGGAGGGAAATGCAAGCTGAATTGTATCAGATGTTAGTAGAAAATATGCCACGGAGATTATCCAATATCATTAGGGGCAAAGGAGCCCCACTAAGTATTAACACATGGAAATAAATACTACTTTCGATTCTCGCTCAGATGTCCAATTATTTTTGTGTTACAGTTCGAGATGAGCGAGCGTACTCGGAAAAGCACTACTCGCTCGAGTAATTGGCTTTATGCGAGTATCGCTGTGCTCGTCCCTGAAGATTCGGGTGCCGCTGCGGCTGACAGGTGAGTCGCAGCGGGGAGCCGGGGGAAGCGGGTGGGAGAGAGGGAGAGAAAGATCTTACCTCTGTTCCTCTTCGCTCTCCCCTGCAGCTCCCCGCTCAGTGCCGGCACCCGAATCTTCAGGGACGAGCACAGCGATACTCGGATAAAGCAAATTACTCGAGCGAGTAGTGCTTTTCCGAGTACGCTCGCTCATCTCTAGTTACAGTGCATGTGTATGTGTATATATAAAATGCACATACGCACACACTGAACGGCCCCTTTCTCAAAGCCCCCATCCTTCTCACAATTAGAGCTTCCCTGTGTGGAAATTAAAATCACGTGACAAGTTTTCCGTAGATGTGTTACGGTGTGAATCCATAATAGATGGGAAAATCCAGCAATCTGAGTGACGCCGGGTCATCGGTGCTAGACTAGCCGGGGCCGGGATTTTGTTGCCAACTGTTTGGGATCTCATATAACAATGTGGAGAGTAAACTGAGATTGGCACGATCGAGAAAAACATCCAAAAAGGGAGCCTGTGGACAGAAACAACTGGTCACCGAAAGGGGTCAGAGGAGGATGTCAGGAATCATTCTGACCAACAGACACTTCACAGTCAGCTGAATACAATGGGTCTCGAACTAAGGTGCCCAAATGTACAACTCGCCGGTCCTTTGCACGGATGGGCTATAGCAATAGACAACCAGCTCCAGCGCCATTGTGTCTAAGAGAAACAGAAACGCAAGACTCCAGCGGGCAAACTATTCAAATAATTGGTGCATTCTAATAACTCAATTTATAGCACTGTAGTACGCTCAGGATAACTTATCAGGGGACTTGAACTGTTTATGCAGAACATGCTGTGGGATATATGCACTTTGTATGTAATCTATATCACTAAGTTCGCTTTAGGTTCTAAATCTCCTTAGGTTTTTCTTGAGCTCCTATCAGTCTCTTTCAAGGTGTTGTAATACGGCGCTCGGGGATGGATGTGTGCAGTAATTGTATTTTATATTCTCATCATCACATAGTATAATTCTGCAGCGCTCGTAAACACGTTGCATAAACAGCTCATCACACGTACAAACTGCGATCATTCTGACATTGGGACTCCGCTTTAGTTTACTGTTGAATCAGAACTCCTTCCAAGGGAATTCTTCATCTGACTTCCAGCCCTCCAGCCGGCTGTTCACTTTCCACAAGCGTCCCACGAGCCTCGATGCAAAATTCATATATTCTCTGGATGAAACAAAACGCAGGAGCTGCACCAAGGAATTGGCCGGGATTCAAACATCCTTCTTAACATAAAGAGGAGGATGAGGAGTGTATACAGCAAATTCAGCTAATTGCAGATATTACTTGCTTCTTCTACAAGCTTTATGCTATGATGAAGGCTTAGTTTTTTGCCAAAACGTGTAGGTCCCTGTTTGCACATGTGAGCCTTTTTACCTTTATATGGGTGTATTCTAATAAGGATTCTTATTTTTATGCGAAGTGCTGGAGATATATTCATTGCTTTTTCCACATTGTATTGTACTGAGGTTGATTCAGCTGTATTTATGTACTGAAGTTAGTTCTTGTGCTGCATTTATGTATTGAGCTTGGTTCTGGTATTGTGTCCATGTACTGAGATTGGTTTGTCCTTTATTAATGCTCTGAGCTTGGTTCTGCTATGCTATCTATATACTGAGGTTATTTAATGCTCTGTTTATGTTATGAATTTGGTTCTAGCGCTGTATCTATATATTGAGATTGATTTTTGCTGTATTTGTTTACTGAGCTTGGTTCTGGTATTGTGTCCATGTACTGAGATTAGTTTGTGCTGTATTTTGGCTATGAGCTTGCTTTTGGTATTGTATCTATATACTGAGGTTATTTTATGCTCTATGTTATAAGTTTGGTTCCAGGGCTGTATCTACATATTGAGATTGATTTTTGCTGTATGTATGTACTGAGGTTGGTTCCGCTGCTTTATTTATGTAGTGAGCTAGGTTCTGGGCTGTATTTATGCTATGAGCTTGGTTTTAGTATTGTAGCTATGTACTGAGGTTCATTCATGCTATATTCATTTATGAGCCTGCTTCTGTTATTGAATCTTTGTACTAAGCTTGGTTATGGTGCTGTATTTATGTTATAAGCTTGTGTTAGGTTGTGCTGCAGGAGTTTGTTGTTCTACAGGGTCCCAAGAGCACACCTGCACAGGTGAGGGTTAATTGAGCTGGCTGGGTGTGGTTGTTCAGGTCAGTCACTCCCCTGGGTCTGGGTGTAGATATATACCCCAGCTCCTCTGCAATGAGGAAGCTGTATTTCCTCAGTCTTGTCTGCTGTGCGAGTATTGTCTAGTCAACTTGCTGTGTGAGTAGTGTCTGGTCAGCTTACAACTTGCTGGGTGTTTGGTGTCCTGTGCTGCCTGTTTAGTGTCTTGCTAGAGTAGGGACTGCAAGACACGAGGAGCCTTGTCGGACCTTGCAGCTTAAGTTCATTGGCCAATGTACGAACTAATCTCTCGCTTTTATATTCAGCTTTACCATCTGTTTTAGTGTGTGAGGTTGTGTGGTAAGTTAGTTTGTGCATTTAATATATCAGTTCTGCCTGGTTGTGAGTGTCACCCTTTCACGGAGAGCAGGGCCGAGGTTCCAGCGTGGGGCCGCCTTTATAGAGGTGATCGCCCTGCTTTGTAGGTAGGGCCTTGTCATATTCCCTGCAGCACAGGGTCAGTTGTTCCTAACCCATTTTTTTGGGTCATGTTCATGTGGGCCTGGTGCTTAGTTGCCCACACAAACGTAACAGCTCGGTTCTGATACAGTATTTATTCATTGAGCTATTCTGCAATGGGTATGCTTCTATCTTGCTACTTTCTACAGAAGCAGAATACAGGCAGACTGCCTATCAGTGCAATATATTTAGTTTTTTCTTATGACTGGAAAGCACATGTGAGCGTTTTTACCTTCATATAGATATGTTCTAATAAAGATCATTTTTAAGTGAAGTATCTTCATTGTTATTTCCATGTTGCATTTATGTACTGAGGTTGATTCTGGAGCTGCATTTGTGTACTGAGCTTGGTTCTGGTATTGTGTCCATGTAAGGAGATTAGTTTGTATTGTATTTATGCTGTGAGCTTGGTTCTGGTATTGTATCTATATACTGAGTTTATTTTATGCTCTATGTTATGAGTTTGGTTCTAGCGCTGTATCTATATATTGAGATTGATTTCTACTGTATTTATGTACTGAGGTTGGCTACACCGCTGTATTCATGTATTGAGCTAGGTTCTGGGCTGTATTTATGCTATTAGCTTGGTTCTAGTATTGTATCTATGTACTGAGGTTCATTCATGCTATATACCTGTTATGATCCTGGTTCTGCTATTGAATCTTGGTACTAAGCTTGGTTCTGGTGTTGTATTTATGTTATGA
Organism: Eleutherodactylus coqui; assembly: GCF_035609145.1. Classification (NCBI taxonomy): domain Eukaryota; kingdom Metazoa; phylum Chordata; class Amphibia; order Anura; family Eleutherodactylidae; genus Eleutherodactylus; species Eleutherodactylus coqui. Next base: position 129,492,708 of record NC_089847.1, on the reverse strand, counting down.
GCTTGGTTCTGATACTGTCTTTGTTCACTGAGCTATTCTGCCATGGGTATGCTGCTATCTACACAAGCAGACTTCCTATCAGTGCAGTATATTTACTTTTTATCTTATGACTGGAAAGCACCAAGAAAAATTCCTCACAGGGTGCGATCTAATCGAAGGTCAGCTCTGCACATTCATGCTCAGCTGGGCATGCAGGAGTATGGGAGGGAGTCAGAAGAAACTGCTGTAGGCTGAACGCTCAGCTATCTAAGATGTGTGGCCGTTTTTAGCTTCTTTGTGACTCTGCGCTGTCTTAGAGAGGTTTTACATACATAAGTTACCCCATTAAAGGGATTTTCCAAACAATTTTTTTATTTCTAAATCCTGCTGGCCTTGCTCAAAAATAATGATCTAGCTTATACTCCCCCATGCCTGGTCCCTGCAGCTCCAGCACTGCCTCTCCGTTTACTGCGCTGGGCCTGTTTACAAGCTGCAGAGTCAGTCTGCAAACAGAACAGCAGAGGCTGCTGCAGCCAATCAGTGTTACAGGCTGCTGCGGCCAATCATCACACTCAGCAACTGCATTTTTAATAATAGAAAGAAAACAGAAAGAAATTAGCTAGTGATTTAACCCCTTAACAACCGTCTGTAGTTTTGACGGCAGCTGTTAAGTGGCTTTATTCTGATGTGCCATATTTTAGTGGCAGATGTGCCATCTCGGAGTGGGTGCTCAGCTGTTGGATAACAGTCTGGTATCTGCTCTAACAGTGGGGACCAAAGAATTCTCCGATCCTTGCTGTTTAACCCTTTACATGTCGCGGTCAATGCAACCGCAGCATGTAAAAGGCTGACAGAGGGAGGAGTCTCTCCCAATCACCCATCGGTCCCCGCAATGTGATTACGGGGTCCCGGTAGGTTGCTATGGCACCTGGAGGTTTGAATAGGGCCTCCGGGTTCACCTGGTACAGTGGTCAATGAGGCTCAGTCTCTGGCTGAACTTCATAGGGTTTATTCTTCACTGGTATGATCCCTAAAACTTAACTTTTAATAATAATCAACTAAAACATATATGGGCTCAGGACAAACATGTACGAAAAATAATGAACAAATACCACCCTAATCCTACTCCTACAGCCAGTGATTGCTATGAAAATTCAAAAGCTTAGTTGTAGGATTAATAAGACAGAGCTGTGTTGATAGCCCATGTCCTGTCCACCGGAATACATGTCACCCCTCATGTAATAGAATAGATAGGAAAAGAGTGAAAGAAAAACCTGTAGATAAACAGTGTACTTAGAACCGGTAACTGGTCTATTTATTACTGCCATCCTATTGATGTTTTGACCCAAACTTTGCCCTTTTGTTCCTGAGAGGGTGCCAGATTTTCAATGAAGTATAGTCACTCTGATACCATTAAGCAGCCTAGAGGTCTGCATAGAGGACTACAGTGTGAAGGTACTTTATTTGCGTTGATACCACTGGACAGATTGTGCTGTTCAATACAGGTTCTAGATTCAAGGTCTAGATAAGTTACCAGGTTCTAGACTCAAGTTCTAGTTTCTAGATTTATGTTTTAGGTACAGATTACTTGTTCTAGGTGAGTCTAGATCCAAGCTCCAGGTTTCTCTAAATTCTAGATTCAGGTTCTGGAATCCTGTCCCAAGATAATCGTTCTAGGCTCAGGTTCCAGATTATAGACTCAAGATAGAAATTCTAGGTTTCTGTGAAGTCCAACCAGGATGCATACTTTGGCCTCCAGTTGACCCTACGTGGGAAAGGGAAAACACAAGAAAACCAAAACTAGAAATGAAAGCAAGCACAGTACTTAGCTTGAGATGCAGGCAACTGGACACTCCAGGACCGAGAGCTCTGAATGCTAGCTCAGCCAAACAGAGACTGACAATCAACCGCAGTTCAGCTCAGTATCAGGCTAGGTTAAATAGCCCAAGAATTACCCACAGGTGCGACCAAGCATGCCACACCTAATTCCACACCCACTGAACCAGCAGATGTAGAAAAACATCAAATACCAGCACCAGACTATCAACAAGATGGCAATTCCAGAACTGCCGCAACAGTTTCAAAGTCAAAGTTCTAGATTCAGATTCTCAGTTCAGGTTTTATGAATTCTAGATTCACCAAGGTTCTATTTTTAACTTCTGGAATCCTGTCCCTAGATATCATTTCCAGATTACAGACTCAAAATAGGGACTCAAAGTTCTAGATGCAGGTTCTAGGTACACTGCTCTACTGTATATATAATAAATTAGAATAATAATAATCTTTATTTGTATAGCACCAACTTATTTCGCAGTGCTTTCAGGCATGGAATAAAAGCAAACAATATAACAATTACAACGTTAGGTACAATCAGTTTTAAACAAATGGGATGGAGATGGTACAGGAGGCACAAGGGGAGGGGGAGCGAGGCATGGGGAACACAAACAGTAGAGGGTTTGAAGTGGAAATCAGTTTTTAGAAAGCAAACAGGGTGGGGTGGTAAGGAGGTGCAGGGGTAGAGGTCGTATGTGATAGGCAGGGTGGAAGGTGTGGGTAGGCAGTGGATGGCAGCCTATGAAGTGACTGGCATAGTGCAGAGACGTCTGAGTAGTGGCTGGATAGAGAAATGAGCCTAGATGCCACATTTAGTATGGATTGAAGAGGAGCAAGTCTGGTGTGGGGGATGGCCGATGAATAGTGAGTTATAAAATATGGTGATATTCAAGTCCCATAGTGGAACTAAAATAAAAAGTTAAAGTATAAGAAAAATAGTAAAAAAATAATATAATTAAAAACATGAAAACCCCCTTTTAGGGCCTATTCCCATGAGCGTATATCGGCCGGCGTTTTCACGGCCGGCCGATATACACTTCCATCTGAGCAGTCCCCCCTTCCCTCCCACTCACCGACTCTCTGCTTCTCTCCTCCCCTCTGAGTGGTTTCCAATGGGAGTGGGCGGGATGGGGTGGAGCTAAGCTCCCGCCTCTTGTCCATAGCCAGCAATGGGAGTGAACGGGACAGAGTCCGCTCCCAGAGCCGGTGAGGAGGAGGGAAGGGGGAAACTGCTTAGAGGGAAGCATATATGGGCCGGCCGTGAAAACGCCGTCCGATATACGCTTGTGGGAATAAGCCCTTACTATGTAATTTATTTGTTTTTAAAAAAATCACACGTGATATTGCTACGTTGGTAATGACACAGAGAAAAAGTTAGTACATTATTTAACCCACAAAGTACACAGCATGAAAATAAAAATAAAAAAATTGTGAAAATAGCTAATTTTGCCTATCTCACCTTACAAAAAAATAGAATAGAAAGTGTTCAAAACGTTGCATGGATCAGCAAATGGTACCATTAAAAAGTACAACTGGTTCCGCTAACAAACAAGCCCTTATTGAGTTCCGTCGCTAGAAAAATAAAAATGCTATGTTTCTTGGAATACGACAATGAAGAAGAAACCTGAAAAATTAGTTGGTCATTAAGGCATAAACCCTTGGCGTCACAAAGGGGTTAATGACCCAGTGATGACATTTCCAGAGATGCCCGTGAGATACATTAGGTTATATTAACTTGACATTTCACATCAGCTTCGTTACAAAGAAAAAACTGTTCTAACCTCCTCACTTACATTTCCACATATGACATATTTTGTATTTTAACTTACAAGGTCCAGAATGTGAAATATCAGTGATATGGCTGAGATATTGTGCATGGTTACATAGTAAGAGGAAATAATAGTTCAGATTAATGTAATTCTACATTTCAAATGTCACAACATTACATCACATTTTACATTATGACATTTAAAGGGAACCTGTCAGCAGCCTGGAGCCGGTGAGACCAGAGTCATGTAGGGAACAACATGTTAGAAATGCGGCAATGGTTTTGTTATTCATGCCCAGATACCTTGTAAAAGTGGTTTTTAGGCCTCGTCCACACGGGCGACAAAGTCACGTAATTTTGTCGCATTGCAACAATGTTACAAATCGCATGTACGTATATTAAGCCCATGCTTTCCCATGGGTTAATTCACACGTGCGATGTGTTGTAGCAAGTGACATCCTGACTCAAAAACCTCGATATGCATTCAACTCGTGAGGTTTTGTAGCCCATGTTTCCCTATGGAGCCTTCCTCTCTGTTGCATCGCACGAAAACACAATTTTCATGCGGTGCGATGAAACTTTGACAGTAGGAAATCCTATCAAAGCCATAACCTAAGCCCTAACTTCAGGAAAAAAAAGGATACATTACCTTAGAGTGGATATAGCCGAGGGGCACAGTGCTTGGGTGAGCGCTGGAGCCCCCTCATTCTGGAGATCTCACACTGGTCAATATTTTTGACATGTAAAAAGTTTTTGAAAGTTGCAGCTACGCTTTAAGCATTCTGAGCACCGCAGTACAAATCCTCATTAGCCATGTAGTTTAGTTGCAGCATATTACAATGCCTAAAGAATGTGCCCCGGGTATATTTTCCATATGTGCCACATGCGTTACTGGTTCCTGGCTGACCTTATGTCGTCTGGCACTAGCAGCTGTGTGCAGGTAATTATCGGTGCCCTCATTATCTATCTTATAGCTTGGAGTCTCCTTTTGACCTCTTTTCCCACATCAGTGCTACCTCGAGCTCAAGCTATGAAGGAGACATGTCAAGAAACATGTGGCAAGCAAGAAGGCGATTATTGACTGCCTGCGAATCCTTAATTTACTCCATGCAATTATTATTTGATGTCGCTTTTACGTTATTTTGGTGGCTATTATACAAGATGCTTCTCATAGGCACGACAGAGACGTTATACAGAAATTGTCAGCTGGTAGTTTTGAAGAAATTGAAGGGGTATTCCCATTACAGCCAGTTCTCCCCTTATCCATAACTTGCTAATCAGAGGGGGTCTATCCAAAGGGACCCCCACAGATCTTGAGATTGCAGCCCTGGTGCGTCCCAAAAGGTAAGCAGTGGAGGACTGTAAGCATGCGTGCCTCTGCTCCATTCACTTCAATGGAATCACCAGACATAGCATAGCACTTAAACTGTCTGCAACGGTCCCATTCAAGTGGATGGAGCCAAGGTGCTCATGTGTTCTCTGGTGCCCACACCTCCTGATGCACGGAGGTTGTGATTTCAAATTAGTAGGGGTTTCAGTGCTCTGCAATAAATGGCCTCCATCAGTCCATGCTACTGTGAGCCTTCAGCCACTGCATATATTGTGGAGCGCCCCCACGCTGTGGCCAACCCTGTTTTATATGGGACCCCCATAGTACGTTCACACTAGAGTCATCTCTTCCAAGAACCATGATGGATCTGTAGTGATCCATTATGATCTGTTTGGTGTAAATGTGTCAATGAGAAGTCCACCTAAAAAGGAGAGTTAGGTGCTAATCCCTCCTATTCAGACCCTTTATGACTAGAGGAAAAACCCTATAAGACAGTGATGGTGAACCTTTTAGAGACAGACTGTCCAAACTGTAATCCAAAACCGACTTATATATCGCAAAGTGCTAACATGTCAGGGGGCGGGGCTTATCACAACGTATGATTTTTACCTCCGCCGTTATAAAAAAGACAGGGCTGTTTCAAAATAGACAGGGAGGAATGCTCTGTGTTCTTTTCCTAGCTGGGGCGCTAGAGTACCATTGATGAAAATTCTGTCTGGAAATCAGTTGTGTACCTGCAGCTGATTTCATACAATGCAGCTCTCCCCTCAACTCCTCCGCAGGCTTCCTGCTGTCAGCGCTCCTCACCTTCTGGTCCCCAGCATCCTGTAGTGGCCTCCTCTAACTAGCAGCGCCACACCTGACCAGGCAGCTGGGAACCGGAAGCTGTGAAGCACTAACAGCGGGAAGCCTTCGGAGGAGGTGAGGGGGAGTGCCACATACCGTAGTATGAAATTAGCTGTGTATACAAGGTGGATTTCCAGGCAATATCTGCACCAATAATGTGGATTTTGACTGTTTTCGGATGCGGAAATGCTGCGGAATTTGCATTGGAAATTTCGGCTGCAAATATTCCGCAGCATTTCTGCTACATGTAAACATACCCTAAGTCAGCAAGAGGTATGCTATCATGTGCAGAGCGGCTTCTGTAGTAATAGTGTCCCTTATACTGGCCTTAGTAGGAATAGTGTCCCCTATATGGGCCTCAGTAGGAATAGTGTCCCCCACAGTGGCTCAATAGTAAAAGTGTCCCCTACATTGGCCTCAGTAGTAATAGTGACCCCCACAGTGGCCTCAGTAATAATAGTGTCCTCTATATCGGCCTCAGTAGTAACAATGTCCCCCACAGTGGCCACAGTAGTAAAAGTGTCCCCTATATCGGCCTCTGTTGTAATAATGTCCCCCCCAGTGGCCACAGTAGTAAAAGTGTCCCCTATATCGGCCTCAGTTGTAATAATGTCCCCCCCCAGTGGCCACAGTAGTAATAGTGTCCCCTATATTGGCCTCAGTAGTAATAATGTCCTCCACAGTGGCCCAAGTAGTAATAGTGTCCCCTGTAATGGCCTCAGTAGTAATAGTGAGCTCCACAGTGGCCTCAGTAGTAATAATGACCTCCACAGTGGCCTCAGTAGTAATAGTGTCCCCTATATTGGTCTCAGTAGTAATAGGGACCTCCACAGTGGCCTCAGTAGTATTAGTGTCCCCTATATTTGCCTCAGTAGTAATAGTGTTTCCTATATTCGCCTCAGTAGTAATAGTGACCCCCACAGTGGCCTCAGTAATAATAGTGTCCTCTATATCGGCCTCAGTAGTAATAATGTCCCCCACAGTGGCCACAGTAGTAATAGTGTCCCCTATATCGGCCTCAGTAGTAATAATGTCCTCCACAGTGGCCCAAGTAGTAATAGTGTCCCCTATAATGGCCTCAGTAGTAATAGTGTCCCCTATAATGGCCTCAGTAGTAATAGTGACCTTCACAGTGGCCTCAGTAGTAATAGTGTCCACTATATTTGCCTCAGTAGTAATAGTGTTTCCTATATTGGCCGCAGTAGTAATAGTGCCCCCCACAGTGGCCACAGTAGTAATATAGACCCCAATAGTGGCCTCAGTAGTGATAGTGACTTCTATAGTGGCCTCAGTAGTAATTGTGACCCTACAGTGGTCGTAGTAGTAATAGTGTCCCCTATATTGGCCTCAGTAGTAATAGTGACCCCCCACAGTGGACTCAGCAGTAATGGTGTACCCTATATTTGCCTCAGTAGTAATAGTGTTTTCTATATTGGCCCCAGTAGTAATAGCACCCCCCTGAAACCGATATAATTACCCTCTCCTGGTCTTCAAAGTGCCACTTCTTCTCTGTTCGGTGCTGCTGTGTGTGCACCCGGACACCTCCTCCGTTCTCCTTATCTCCTGTGGAACCAAAGAGGTGAGGTGAAGGGAGGAGGATCCTGGGTGCACACACTGACTAAAGTGTGAACCAGTAACAGCACCATTGAGTGATTACCAGCCAGGGAGCCACGACACCCGGCTGGTAATCACTTTAATGGTGGCCTGATGTCGGCACGCGACTCACAGAGAAGGCTCTGAGTGCCCCGTCTAGCACGTGTGCCATAGGTTCGCCACCACAGCTATAGTGTATCTCACTTTCTCTTGTTGTCCAATATTCTGCACATTGTAGTAATTAATGATTGACAGGTATGTCATATCCATACAGAATTGTGGCATTTATGCTAATTAAGTGAAGGCATATTTACATGTAATCAGATATATTAATGTGTTTTAATTCATTTCACGTACATCTAGCTTTTTTGCATAAATCTTTATTCAGTTTAATTAGGTGAGCAGTACTTCATTAGATTTCAGAGCCATTGGTAATTATAATCTGTCTGTAAATCAATGAAAAAGATTTTAACAATTAAACATTATTTTACATATAGGATTAATATACATTACAAAGTTGAGGTACTGTGTACATTACATTACTCATCCTGTACTGACCCTGAGTTACATCCTGGATTATACTCCAGAGCTGCACTCACTATTCTTCTAGTGGAGTCACTGTATACATACATTACTTATCCTGTACTGATCCTGAGTTACATCCTGTATTATACTCCAGAGCTGCACTCACTATTCTGCTGGTGGAGTCACTGTGTACATACATTACTTATTCTGTACTGATCTCGAGTTACATCAAGTATTATACTGCAGAGCTGCACTCACTATTCTGCTGGTGGAATCACTGTGTACATACATTACTTATCCTGTACTGACCCTGAGTTACATCCTGTATTATACTGCAGAGCTGCACTCACTAGTTTGCTGGTGGAGTCACTGTGTACATACATTACTTATCCTGTACTGACCCTGAGTTACATCCTGTATTATACCCCAGAGCTGCACTCACTATTCTGCTGGTGGAGTCACTGTGTACATACATTACTTATCCTGTACTGCTCCTGAGTTACATCCTGTATTACAGGTGCTCCCCTACTTGCGAACAGGTTCCGTTCCAGGAACCTGTTCGCAAGTCGATTTGTTCGCAAGTCGAACAAATGCTTGTATGGAGCAGGATCGCGGGTGGATCCCGCTCCATACAACGTCGGGTGCAGGCTGTTCTTACAGCGGGCACCCAGCCGCAGCAGTTCCAATGAGCCGCACCGCTCGTCTGAACTGTTAACACTTTAAATACCGCTCTGACAGCTTGATAGGCGCTCTGCATAGACAGCCCTAGGGCCTTTCAGGAGGTCCCCGGCTGCCTAGCAGCCGCGATCTGACCGGACAGGCTTCTATCAGGCTTGATAGAAGCCTGTCCGGTCCCTACACAGTATGATGTAATGCCATAGCATTACATCATACTGTGCAGTACAGATTGTTCGTATCTAGCGAAATTCGTAACTCGAATGTTCGCAAGTAGGGGACTATCTGTATACTCCAAAGCTGCACTTGCAGTACCCCAGAGGGGTTCTCCGGTCACCTGATTTACGTGGGAAGCTCGGAGAGTTAAGTGTTGACTTGTCACGGCGGCACTTACCAGCTTCCCTTCCGTGAGGGATGACATGCAGCCAAGGCTAGAGTGTACTTGCAGCTCGCCGAAAACACCCCTAGGGATAGGGAATGCCAATAAACAGGAGGATGGGTGTAGTAGTTGTCATGGGTGATGCCACAGTTTCCACACATCGGTATTCTACGTGATGGAGAATTATCACAGACACTAATTCTGAGTACCTCTGGTCCCCAGGAATGGTTAGGGCCCGGTATAAACTTTACTTGAATAAAACTGTAGATAACAACTTTACGGGAAAAATTAGGTACAATCTTCACAGGGCAGGTAACTCAAAAGATCAGAGGTCAGGGAGGAAATGCAGGATGAACACGGTCCTACAGTCCACGTTATCTGTCAGGTACCGCTCCAGGACAGGGAGCACTCCGGAGGAGGAAGGGAGTAGGGGTCGCTCCGCAGACAATCCGGCAGTATTTAGTTAACTTTTAGGATTTGCACCCTGCACTGGAGGCACGTGGGTATCACTTAGCGTACTTCTACGCGGGGATGCTGGCTTTGGACGGCTGCATAGGAAATTTAAACAGTGGAAGAATTGACTAGTACCTCTGCACTGGCCTTGACAGGAAAAGTGATAACTTACAAAGGCTCGGTATCTGATCTGGGGCTCACTCCACTCACATCCAAATTTCAGTCGCTACGGGATATCTCTCCTCCGCTTCCATCTTCACCACAAGGAAGCTAAAGGTGCTTCCATGTGGCTCTGTGTTAGGTGGTACTCTTTCAACTTCAGAAGATGGAACCCCTTTCCTGCTCTCACTCACTCCTATTTATACCCTCACTTATACCGCATGACATGACAGACTGTTACATTTACAGGCAGACTATGATTTTATTAAGAGTTAACCTCTCAAGCGCCGTACCTGTGCAACACACACACTGGAGATAACAAGACAGGCTTGCACAGTGCATCCACATGAGACTAACATGTATGACATTTATGGAGGGGACCAGGATGGTGTTCTGGGACACTACACACTCACTATTCTGAAACCTCCCGGCACAAGTCCTTTTACAAGTAACACTTGCATCTTGTATTACACATCTATATGATTAGTTTTGCTCTCGTAGGAGGACAGCACGCACGGTTATATTTCCCCTGAGACAATCACAAGACCAGACAACATTCAGATCCGTAAGCTGAATAATAACCATACGCCCGGACACAAATAAGATATTATTAGTCTTCTGTACATTCCCGGTAGTGGATGACTACAGTCCTCTATTAGGCTGATTTCTTCAGCTTTTGTCAGCAAGTATCCCATTGTTCCCAGCGTATTGTGTGCTGAACTCTATTTATAGCTATAGAAAACGGAAATAGCATTTGTTCCAAATGGTTCACATAAAACGTAAACCAAATTACAAAGCGCGCCCCCAAGTCTGAACATCATTTAGTTTTCATGGTCCTCAATTCTGTGCAGATTAATATCATAATCTGTATTTTTATAGAGGTCGAAGCTCGGTTTTTCTAACTCGGAAACAAAATCCTCTGCTTGCCTTCACACAGCCATAGAGTTAAAGGGACCTTCCACAGCCTATATGCACCATAAACTAAGTTATGGTGCATTTAGGACAGGGATTGCAGAATTTCTGGAAGTACTTTTCATACTTGCCTTGCTCCCCGTTCCTGCCCTGTCACCAGTGGACGTTGGCTCTTGGTCAGCCAGTAGGACTTTTCTTCAAGCTGTGCTGTGCTCCCCCACTGTGCTCTATTGGAGGGCATGCATGCAACCTGAAGAAGAGTCAAACTGACTGACCAAGTGCCGACTTCCATCGGCGACAGCGCAGGAATGGGGAGCTGGGTAAGTATGAAAAGCACTTCTACGAACTCTGTGTCCCCTGTCCTATGATCACCATAACTTTATTATGGATGTAGCAAGTTCCCCTTAAAGGGGTCTTACAAGTATAAACAACCTAACTCTATTGGCCCCCTCTTGCCCAAACAGAGCAGTTTGCAATGTACTCATAATCTCATAAGTGAATATTTCTCCTGTTCCCACCCCTGGTTACGTGCCCCTGCCGCAGAGTGTTCTTCTATCTTCCAGTGATGCGCCATTTCTTTCAGAGTACCCAGGCAGCGCTGGGAACAGTGCGCTATCGCCTTCGTCATTCTGCAGCATGGCGAGAGGTTTCTGGGGTCTCTTTGTTTTCCTCCATAAACACATAGTCTGTTCAATGTACTTAGCTTCTGCATGCCATTACTTTTCACTCTGTTGCGCCTAGTACATGCAACCAGTATGGCTCTCTTGGGTGGGTTTAACCCCCTACGGTTTAGAATGAGTCCTGTTAGTTCTACAGGAAAAGTACTTTACAGTTTTGGATGAACAGAGCTTGTTCAACAGATTCAACTTCACACTGTTGTAGCTGCGGTTCTATCAGTGCTACCGACATACTTTTTGTATCGTTTTAAAGCCAAGGTTCCTAAAATCAGGGAAAAAAACTGGTTACAAAAGATCCAAAGTGTGAGGATAGATTTTTATATAATTTTTTTGTAACCCATGTTTCGCTATGGAGCCTCCTTGTTTATCACATCAGATAGAACTTGCGATTTTCGGGCGATGCGTTTTTAATAGAGATGAGCGAACGTGCTCGGCTCCGCCCCTTTTCGCCCGAGCACCGAACTTTGCGAGCAATTCCATGCTCGGGCGAAAAAAGTTCGGGGGTCGCCGTGGCAGCGCGGGGGGGTGCGGCGGGGAGTGGGGGGGAGAGGGCTCCCCCCTGTTCCCCGCTGCTGCCGCCCGCGCCGCCGCGCCTCTCCCCGCCCCCCGGCGCCGGCCGAATCTTTACGCGCGGACACTGAAGTCCTCGGTAAAGCCGGTGTCTGGGTGCGTAAGTGTTCGTTTAGAACACGTTCGCTCATCTCTAGTTTTTAACATTTGAAAGTCCTCTTGACTTTAGCGATAAAAAATTGCGCAATTTTATTGCAAGTGGCCGCAATGCCAGATTATTCTCACAAAAAAGCAGCAGTGTCGCTGATAAATCGCAAGAACAAAGGCGCGATTTTCTTGTGGCAAAATCGCTGTCGTCCATGTGAAAGATGCCTAAGGAGAACATTTTCGGCTGTGCTAGGGTGGGGAAACCACAGGAGCTGCCTCCTTGCTGTATGTGCAGAGCAGTTCAGGCTGTTCTGGAGACTGATATTTTTTCAGTCTAGTCTGGTCTGGTTTTGGTAAACTTTTTGGGTGTCAGCAATGCTTTTTTTCCAAAATAATCTAATCAGTGAAAACATTGCTGATGAGAAGGAAACCATTGAAAATCATTGGTTTCATAATCTGCTTTTTTACTGACTCTCACATCAGGCAAAAATCACACAGTTTTCTCGCCCCGTGTGAAACCACCCTAAGTGGAGGGAAGTTTTGGTTTTTTTTCCAGTATAGGGGCCCGGAGGGTTCTTCAGAACAGCCACACACTCATTGTCCTGTGAACACCTTGCTATGTGCTCAGACAGAGACATAGAGGGTGCCGCGTATCGGAAAGCCCTGCCTTTCCCCTTTCTTTCTAAAACTAAACTAACTGCTTGGCAACAGCTGTCTGCTAATTGGCAGAGGGGGAAGGGTAAGAGTCTCAAGATCAGGGGGAAAAAAAGCACAGGGCAAGACAGGATGTTAGGGGGAGGAGTAACTGAAAAGTGGGAGAACAGAGAGAAAGAGGGGAGTTGTGGTTATGAGGAGGAAGAGAGCGGACTTGTTGTCAGAGTAGCAGGACGTGCAGGAGGTGTTCCGCAGAGAGAGAAAACATTGCCTGGAGTAGGAATCCAGAGTTAAATAAACTTCTGAATCAACCCACATTGTGGAGAAACAAACTGGGACCTTTCCATCTAACAGTGAGTTACACTGAACCCTGCTCAAATCTATTCAGGGAAAGTAAGAGAGGCCCATCTTTAAACCAGCTTCAGTTACTACCGTAAAGTCTTCTAAACAAACAACCCAACAGATAACTAGGACTGTGGGAGCATTATTAGGTAACCTCTAGGAACAAATAGAGAGAACGTTGAAAGGGACCTCCAGGGTCATTGGGTCCAACCCCCTGCTCAGTGCAGGATTTACTAAATCATCCAGACAGATATTTGTCCAGCCTTTGTTTGAACACTTCCATTGAAGGAGAACTCGCCACCTCCCGTGGTAACCTGTTCCACTCATTGATCCCCCTCACTGTCTAATATCTAATCTGTGTCTCCTCTCTTTCAGTTTCATCCCCAGTTTCATGCTTCTAGTCTTTCCTTGTGCAAATGAGAATAGGGCTGATCCCTCTGCAGTGTGACAACCCTTCAGATATTTCTAGACAGCTATTAGGTCTCCTCTCCGCCTTCTTTTTTGCAAGCTAAACATTCCCAGGTCCTTTAACCGTTCCTCATAGGACATGATTTGCAGACCGCTCACCATCTTGGTAACTCTTCTCTGAACTTGCTCCAGTTTGTCTATATCTTTTTTAAAGTGGGGTGCCCAGAACTGGACACAGTATTCCAGATGAGGTCTGACTAAGGAAGAATAGAGGGGGATAATGACCTCACGTGATCTAGACTCTATGCTTCACTTAATACATCCCAGAACTGTGTTTGCCTTTTTGGCTGCTGCTTCACATTGTTGACTCATGTTCAGTTACTAGAGTTGAGCGAGCATGCTCGATAAGGTCAGTTGCTCGAGCGAGCCTCGCTCATCTTGAGTAACTGCCTTCTCCTCCGAGCGTGCTCGGGGGGCGGCGGGGGGGGAGAGAGATCTTTCTCACTCTCACCCCCCCTCTCCCCCGCTGCCCCCCCTCTGAGCACACTCAGAGGAGAAGGCAGTTACTCGAGATGAGCAAGGCTCACTCGAGTAACTGACCTTACCGAGCGTGCTCGCTCATCTCTATAGTATACCCAAGTCTTTTTCACATGTGCTGCTTAGCCCAATTCCTCCCATTCTGTATGTGCGGTCTTCATTTTTCTTGGCCAGATGTAGGACTTTGCATTTCTCCTTGTTAAATACCATTCTGTTAGTCGCTGCCCACTGTGCAAGCTTTTCTAGATCTTTTTGAATACTCTCCCTCTCTTCCCTAGTGTTAGCTATCCCTCCTAGCTTTGTGTCGTCGGCAAATGTGATCAGTTTCCCATCAATCCCCTCCTCCAGATCATTTATTACAATGTTGACCAACACTGGGCCTAGGACAGAGCCTTGTGGTCCCCACTTGATACCTTCTTCCACTTGGATGTGCAGCCATTTATGACCACTCTTTGAGTACTGAAACTGGATTTGTGAAGCTACATTATCCACTGTATGCCAAGTAAATACCTCTGTCATAGTCTGCAAGTCTGTCGTTGTTGTGATTGTTCAACTCTTTCAAAAGATAGTAAACTGCGTACCTCCAGTTTGCAAACTAAAGCTATCAGGACTCGTGTCAGTTATTTCTTCATTAACCCTGAGATTCCTGAAGAGGTGCTGGCGTCGCGTGACAAACAACCCTTAAATTGTGATTACTGTATTGACTCTTTTTGCCACCATGCGTGACCAAGTCAGGCACTTTACCGCCATTGCCAGGAGAGATCACAAAGCCATGCGTGACAACCATCCTGATAACCCATGGTCTCCCCACATTGGCGTGCCCTGCTCGGACGCTGCACCAGATGTCCTATCAGTCATCCCATTGCAGAATACTACAGTCAGCCTCTCCCCAATTTAAAATGATAATGGAGAACAATAAATTACATTCAATTGCACAGAAGTTGAAAGCATAAAAGGAACAGTTATAACGTACGATGTCACTGAGCAGGCAGCGCATCTCGAGAAGCTTCAGATGTCTAAAAATATAAGACTACATGTAATAAAATCTAACACTACCGTGCACATAAAAGCAATCCATACTGCTTACATGACAATGCCTGATTTACCTTCTCTTTAGGTGATGGTTGCTGGGGTAGCCTTCATTTCACAGCTTCCCAGCAGCATGATAAAATATGCAATAACAAAAGGTAACTGGGGCGATTCATTATCATTCCATCATGGGGAGCAGGAAAATTTTCTACAAGGACTTGTTATGGCTTACATGCTAATGGAGCACTAGAAAGGAGATGCTGAAGTTTGCTGTCACTGAGCCTCAATATATAGAAGTCTTGCAGGAAGCGCTGAGATACCGAGGCGAGAGAGAAATACGACGACGCCAGACTGCATTATTAAAGCACATAGTGTTCTCCAACCTGCAGCTTTCTACATGTTGCAAAAACTACAACCCCCATCATGTCCTGTAAGCACAGACTATCCAGGCATGATGAAAGTTGTAGTTTTGCAACAGCTGAGATGCTACACTTGGAAAGCACTGTTGTATAGTAATAATCCATTGACATGTTATCAACCCCCCACCAATTCTCCAAAGATTGTTGTGATAAACGGTAAGAATATATGTTTACATTGGGCGGAAAAGCCAAGCGTATCCATAGACAGAAGCTGAAAGATAGCCATTTTGGTTTTCATCAACGTGGTGTGTGTCAGCCTACTTTTATTCTAAACTGTATAGGAAAGTGCAGCAGACTGCACTTTTATATACATTGGACCACTGCAAAAAATGTGCAGCGCGGTATACTTTTTTAACCCTGTGGCCAATAGGCAGCACACATTGACATGCCAAAAGTGATGGGATAGGGGTATGTAAATTGATGATGAAGTTGGAATTTCCACACCTGTATAAGAGTTTGGTAATGGGTAAGGATCTGTTTCAGTACCAGGGACCAGGCAGGTAGCATAGTCAGGATGTAGCCAGAGATCGGTAACAGCAATTGTACAGAGAGGCGCAGTTAGTAGCAGAGCTTGACTAAAGGCAGCGAGCACAATAATTGCGCGAAGAAGAAGTGGAAGGGCCAGGCTTTTATAGCATGTCCAATCAGGAACCGAGTGGAGCAAAAACAGGGACTGGATTGCAGGAGCTGGATACAAGACTAAGGACATGCAGGGGAGCTGTCCAAAGGGCTGGATGGCTCAGCAGGTAGAGCTGCCGCCTGGAGTACAGGAGCTCCTGGGTTCGAGCCTTGTCAATAGTGCTCTTTTTCCAGGATGGCCTCCGGACATCCCAGGGACTGGTTTTCCTGGATATCTTTTATAGAAAGCCTGTGTTAGTCTAGGGGCACGAACATTGTAGTACGGCTGTCAGGAGTTCTCCTCGGGCCCCTATCCTTTCCATTGCATGAGATATTGCAAGCCTCCTCTAACAATTCTAGAGTTCAAAATGCTATTTACAATGTACTCCTTTTCACCCTGAACATCCACGGGTGGAGGCGGTGGCTGACTTCTTCTCGGTAAACTGTTGACTGATTTAAGCAGCGACACGTGGAATACAGGATGAATTTTCAGTCTATTAGGAAGCTTTAAACAGAAGGCCTCTTGGCTAACCTTTGCAGTAATTTGAAAAGATCCCATAAACTTTTGACCCAATTTTGGAGAGGGTATATACGTCTTTAAATTCCTGGTAGACAACCTAACCCTGTCACCAATCTGACAGGAAGGAGGAGCTTTGCAGTGTTTATCCGTTGCCTTTTTATAGTTCTCTTGAGCTTCTTGTAACATCTCTATTAGATTATTCTGTGTTTCCTGCAGCGTAGTTAGTCTGTGATTAACAGTAGGAGTATTAAACAGAAGATCCGGCGGAATAAATACTAAATGTACGCCACAGTTAGCATAAAATGGACTTAGAGATGTAGAGTTAATGTTCGGAATTGTTATAAGCGAATTCTGTTGTTGGTAAATAGTCCACCCAATCATCCTGGAAGTAGGAGATAAAACAGTGGAGGTATTGCTCCAGAGTCTGATTAGTCCTTTCAGTCTGAGCATTGGACTGCGGATGGAAGGTAGAAGACAAATCAATAGTGATGTCAACTGAACACCTATCAGAAACTACATTATCAGGAAGTCCATGCAGCCTCTTTGTTCACTAATTTAGCGGTTTGTTCAGCTGTCGGAATCTTCATAGTGAGAATGAAATGGGACATTTTTGTGAGTCAATCCACCACAACAAAAATGACAATCATTTCTTTAGAAGCGGGAAGATCAACAATAAAATTCATTCATAATGATCCCCACGGCCTGGATGGAACTGGAAGTGGTTGAAGAACTCCTAAGGGAGAAGATCGTGGTTTCTTGTTTCATACACATGCTTCACAGGAGGAGACCTAGTTTTTTTATATCGTTCTTGCAATTAGGCCACCAAAATGAACAAAGCAATAGTTCCAAAGTTTTCATGACTCCAAGATGGCCTACAAGTTTAGAATCATGGACAAGTTTTAAGACTTCGAGTTGAAAGAATCCGAAAAATACAGTCTATTTTTCTGCCCCCAAAACCCCTCTTTGAATTAGAGATCCATGTCCTTAGAAGGATAATTGAGAAAAGAGTCCTCTTCATATCCCTCTTTGAATCTTGTTAAGAATTTTTTGGAGGGTCAAGAATACCCAGGAAATTTTGGGGGAACAAAACTGTGTAGTCTGTATTAGACCCTTACTCTAGTTCAGAAAGGATCCTGGACATGGCATCTGCCTTGCCATTTCATGAACCAGGCCGATAAGAAATGATACAATTAAATCTGGAGAAAAACAAGGCCTGACGTGACAGTCTTTGGCTTCACAGATAAATTCAAGATTTTTGTGGTCAGTAAGGGCAACTACAGGATGATTGGCACCTTTCAAAAGAAGTATCCATTAGGAGAAGGCAACTTTAATGGTTAACAGTTCTTTATTTCGATGTCATAGTTTCTTTCAGTAGATGACATGATATGAGACAGAAAAGCACATTGGTTCGGTTGCATCTTATCTCTGATTCGTTGAGACAAGACAACTCCCACAGCAGAATCGGAGACCTCCACAATAAAGGGTATCTCTAGATTTGGATGAACCAATAATGGTGCAGAAGTGAAAAGCGTTTTTAGTTTTTCAAAAGCATCCTGTGCCCTCCAAGACCATGAAATGCTTTGGCTTTCTTTGTGAGCGAGGTAATTGGTAAGATAATTTTCTAGAAGTATTTTATGAATCTTATGTAAAAATTCGCAAACCCTATAAAGTGTTGAACATCCTTCAAATTTTTCGAAGTGGGTCACTCAACCACAGCTTTAATTGTACTAGGATCCATATTCAGACCATCTGGGGAGATATATCTGAGAACTTGAATCCTGGTTTGTTCAAACTCACATTTTTCCAGTTTGATATAGAAATAATTTTTTGGGAGACGTTCCAGGATTAACCAGACATGCCTGCAATTTTTCCTTCAAGCTGTCTGAAAATATAAGAAGGTCATCGAGATAAGCAACAACAAATTGATCCAAGAGATCTTGAGACACATCATTAATAACATGCTGAAAAGTGGCAGGGGCATTGCCAAGACCAAAAGGCATAACCAGGTAATCAAAATGTCCATATCTAGGCAGTCTTCTACTCATCCCCTGGGTGAATTCGTATAAGATTATAAGCTCCTCCTAGATCTAGTTTTGAAAAAGCTTCGTAGAACGAAGTCTTTCCAGCAATTCCGGAATTAACGGACTAGGGTAGCAATTTTTCACATTCATTTTATTTAGTTCTCTGTAATCAATACATGGTCATAAGGTTGAATCTTTTTTCTATACAAAGAACAAAGGTGCCCCAGTTGGGAATGAAGGGTCGAATGAAGCCTTTCTTTAAATTTCCATCCACTTATTCTCTGAATACTGGTAATTCTGGTTGGAATGATTGTAAATTTAAAAGGAATGGTTGTCCGGGAAGCAATTCTATTGGACAATCATAAGGCCGATAAAGGGGTAGTTGATCAGCTTTTTTTTTTTTGCTGCAGACATCACTGAATTGCTGATACTGAAGGGACAACTTATCAGAACTCTGCTGACTATCCTCAGTGATTGGGGTATGTTCAAGGGTGGGTAGTGACCTCTGGAATTTTTTTTTTAGCGATTCTTAAAAGTAATAGAAATCTTGTTTAGTTCCCAATAATCAATGCTCGGTCAAAGAGTAGAAACTTTCTTTTCAACCAATAAAATGGGTGCTCCTGCCAGGGAGGAAGAGAGACCAGATGAAGATTCTTTAGATTTTCATCCAAATGTTCCCGAAGGGTTTTTAACTTTCTGAGAGGTTGTAGATATGCCCAAACAGAATAGAAGATCCAGGGTGCAGCTCTGTAGGACAGTCATATGGCCGATGACGTGGTAGCTGGTCAGCTTTCTTCTTACTACAAACATCCCTGAACATCTGGTATTGAATCGGTAACTTTTTAAAGTCCTGTTGACCATCCCTGTGGTCTTTCATTGGTTTAAAGGCGGATGGTGTTAAAGATGGTGTTATCTGGCAGCTCTCTTTGCAGTAGTCAGAGAGGAAGGTAATGGTCCTTAAGTTGATAAAAGGATTATGGGTGGAAAACCAAGGGATTCCTAAAATAGCTGGAAACTTGGGGGAAAAAATAAGATGGAAACTAATCTTTTCAGGGTGATCAGGTTCAATAATGATTTCAAGTTTGATAGTCTTATGAATTACAGGCCCTGAAGACAACGGTGACCCATCCATAGTTTCTATACCAATCAGTGTGGCTTTGGTCCTACTTGAGATGTTGTTATTGAGAGCATATTTAAAGTCCATGAAGTTCCCTCCAGCTTGAGTCTAACATGGTGGAGCATTGTAATTTTTTGGCCCCCAATTAAGACCTGTATGGGAATGATGAAGTGAAAAGATGGAGGATGTCTCTCATCCTTCTCTTGCGTTATCGATGTGATGGCTTGTGACACTGAACCCGGCTGTTTTGGAATGTCAGATTTGCCTATGCTCTTAGCACTTGTAAAGGTAATAGTCTTTTGGAACTTGTTGAGGCAATTAACAGCATAATGTCCCGAGCCCCCACAATAGATTCTCCATAAGGTGCCTTTACTTCTCTGCTATGGAAAGTGGCTTGTGGATGACGTCAACCTGCATTGGCTCAGATACGATTTTGGTTCTTTGTTGGGGGTTAAATACTGGTTGACTGAAAGAATAGGCAGGATGGTTCCCAAAAACCTGCAGTTTCTCCTTTTTTTGTTCTGTGAGTCTCTGATCAATTTGAATACATAATCAAATAAAGACCTCCAAATTGTCATGGGTCTCCACTCTGGAAAGCTCATCTTTTACTGGCTCCAATAATCATTGTTAGAATTGACTCTTCTGGGAGACTAGGTTCTATGTGGTGTCATTCACCCAGCAATGAAATTCTGCTGTGTATTCAGCAACAGAGCATGCTGATCGGAGGTTATGTAACCTACCCTCTGCTGTGGCACAGTGATTCAGGTCATCCTAAACTTGATCCATAGCAGTAGTAAAGCCATCAAGACTGTTGAGGAGGTCACTGTTGGTTTCCACGTAGGGTGAGGCCCATACAAGCTCCTCCTCTTGGAGGAGGTTGACGATAAGCAATACCTTCTTTCTGTCACTAGTAAATGGATTAGGTTGCATCTGGAAGTAGATACAGCAGTGGTTAAGTAATCCTCGATATTGGCAACGATCTCCACCAAATTTCGCAGGCAGTGATATGTGGACATCTGAACCTGCCTTGCGCACCTCCAAAGGTTGGCTCTGTAACCTATCTATTTTTCTTTGTAAATCAGCAACCTTTCCCTGGTAGGTGGCAAAAAACTTCTGGCACTCAGCAACCTGTTTCATCAGGGTGGCCACAACGGACTTCACGTTTGGTGTGATTATTCTGTAATGACCTGGAGAGGATTTGGAGCCTTGTGCTGTAACTGTGAGGGTTTTGAGCCTTGTGCTGTGAGTAGACAGATAGCATGGTCAAGTAAGGCCAGAGGTTGGTAATGGGTAAGTATCTGTTGCAGTACCAGGGAGCAGGCAGATAGCATAGTCAGGATGTAGCCAGAGGTCAGTAATGGGTAAGGATCTGTTGCAGTACTAGGGAGCAGGCAGGTAGCGTAGTCAGGATGTATTCAGATGTCAGTAACAGCAATTGTCTAGAGAGGAAGTTGAAGGGCCAGGCTTCTAAAGTATATCCAATCAGGAACCGGGCAGAGATAAAAACAGAGACTGCATTGCAGGGGCTGGTAACCAGGGTTATGCAGGGGAGCTGTCCAAAGGGCTGGATGGCTCATCAGGTAGAGCTGCCGCCTGGAGTACAGAAACTCTTGGGTTCGAGTCAAATGTTGTCTTGTGAGTGAGGTTAAACACTACCCATTGGGCTCATGTGAAGGTGACGTGAATTATAGGAGTTGAAACGAGGCATGATTGTGGGTGCCAGATGGGTGGGATATTCCATTTCTAAAGTTGTACAAACAAGTATCATTCCTCATTCTGCAGTGTCACCCGTGGGCGCTCTGTCCACTGTGTGTGGTATTGCCTGTGTGTATCTGAGAAGGCATTACCACACACAGTGGACAGAGCGCCCGCGGGTGCTTAATGATTGCAACGAGTGTCATCTGGATATAATTGTCAATGTGAACAAATATCATATCCACATTCAGTACAGAAGACCCCACACGTATTATATCCTGCAGGTCAGTGCAGCATTCTTTAGCTTTCATGGGATACAGTAGCAGAAGAGGCCTCTGTTATCACAACGATACTGGACACAGCGCCTCACCTGGGCTTGTGAGGTTGTAACTGGACCCTAGAGGACTGGTCACCGTACCAATTGTTTGGGGCTGATGGTAGTGTTTGTGTGTGGAGCAGACCCCAAGAAAACATGGACCCCAGTTATCATCAAGGCACTGTGCAGGCTGGTTCGAGGAGCATTCTGGAGAGTTCCTATGAATGGTGGGGCCTGCATGTGAACCCAACATGAGCCCAACCGAGCTTTATGGGATGTGTGGTGAACAAGTCTATTCACAACTGATATCCTGCACCTACAAATACCCCGGAACTGTGTGGACTATCCAGACAGATCAGCACCCTCCAGGCATCTTCTGTCCACTTGTGGAATTAATGCCACATCGATTTGCTGCACTTCACCAGGGTATAGGGGGTCCTTCATTTTATTGGTTCCTATCCCATGACTTTTGACATGTCAGTGTATATCACTGTCTTGCTATCCAGTGGCATACATCAGAGGTATACATCATGGAATCCTTCCAATGTAGTCATCAGTGGTAGCCTCAGACATGATGTGACCAGAGCCTATACCACAAAAATCACTTCTTTCCTGTCCCTTTCAATGGCAACACTCCTGTGTCTAGGAGGCCCTATCATGAGCTTCCATTGTCGGGGAAATGTTCTTTAAGAGTGCGTTCACACTTGGTTTTGTTCAGCCTTTTTGTTGCAGTTTTAGAAGCCAAAACCAAGGGAAGATTATACAGGAAGCGAAAGAATAAGGAACAGATGCAACTTCTCTTTTTTTGGATCTGCTCCTGGTTTTGACTTCAAAAACTGCATAAAAAAACCCGAACAAAAACGTCATCTGTGAATGCGCCCTTATTGCGTCTTTTCATATTATTTACTTTACGATTTTTCAATCTATAATTCACAACTTCTGTGCCATATGTACTATATGTGTTGGGCCATGAGTGACGCATGCTGTGCGGAATAACAATTCTTAGTTGGTATTTTACTGCATATCACAAGGGCTTATGTGTAACTTGCAGAGTTCAATATGTCTTGTAATAACCCGAGCTACTGTATAGTTATAGATTTCGCCTGGAGCTCGGGAAGGAGATGTGTGTGTGCATAAATCTAGTTGTAATGTCACCCTCATACTAGGACATAGGGCAGCAGAATACATTGCTGGTTATCAGGATTGTTCTTGGAGCTTTCCATCAGATTATCAAGTTAACCACCTCCAGTTGTCGGGCGGAGAGATCACCTTGAATGCCTATAAATAAATATTCTTCATGGCTTCAGGTAATGAGGAGGACGTCCTTTTGTATTTCTAAGTCATTGCTGTTCAACAGGGATCCAAGTGGTTACCCTGGGAACCCAAATATAATTTATGACATATATGGCGCACCCTATAAAACACTTGCGGGGTAAAATGAAAGGTAGCCACACACAAATTAGTAAACTACCAAGCAAATACAGGGCATTTTATTAGCTGCAGGGTGAGGATGAGGGATTGGCCTACCGTAGAATACCATAAAGGTGCTAGATGCACACTTGCGTAAAAAAAAAAGAGTCTTTGTTATGTCCACAAAAAAGAATGATATTTTTTATACATGTACAGCTCCGTGTGACCTTCGTATTCCATCCGTGTGTTGGTTTTTGTCTTTGTATGCTTCGCACTTTTCATGTCTTCAAAAAAATAGAAAAACTCAAACAAGCACAATTCTTTGTTCTGCACTTAAAAAAAAAAAAAAAAAAAAAAAGGACCACACACAAAACATCCTATACTCACCCCTTTCGCTCCTCCAGCGCTCCAGTTCTTCACTCACTTCTGGGTAGCGTGATCACTGCCACCAATCCCTGGTCTGGGCATTGCTAGGACTGAGGTCAGTGATTGGCCACAGTAAACACATGCTGGATGGCACATGATCACACTGGAGTGGCACGGACCAGGGCCAGGTTGCTCCTGTGGGACACGTCTCGGGCCTTCTGAGACAGCCCCCAAAATCTGGGACTATCCCACCACATCTGGAACAGTTGGTAGATATGTAACATTGCCAGCATATAGGGACTCTTAACCCCTTTCCGATGCAGTCCTTTTTTGTTTTCTCATTTTTTTTTTCCCTCCCCACTTTCATAAACTCGTTTTTTTGTGAAATGGTAAAAAAATGCGACTGCTATTTTCGGGAAACATTTGCTTTTACAACATTCGGTATGCCGTAAAATTACATGTTATCTATAGGGCCCTTTCACACAGCCGTAGGCGTTTTTACCTGTGCCCGCCGGCGCCGTAAAGACGCTTGAATGGGCACACAAATGTAACGTTTGTGCTCCTGTTCAGACGGCCCGAGCCCGGTGCATATACACCGAGTCCGCAATGCCTTACCTCCCCCATGCCGCCTCTCTGCCTCTCTCCTCCCCTCCGTCTATTTGCAATGGAAGAGGTGGAGCTAAGCTCCCGCCCCCTCCCCGCCCTTTGTCCACAGCCAGCAATGGGAGAAGGTGGAGTGGGTGGGGCTTAGCTCTGCCCCGTCCCGCCCCTCCCATTGCAAACAGCTGGAGGGAAGCCATATGGTATAATGCATTACCAGAGTATTGCATTATACCGCTCACTGACAAACTGTCTATCAAGATGTGCCACAAGCACATCTTCACAGGCAGTCATTCATGTTAATTCTCATGGCCTTCAAAAGGCCCAGGGCTGCCATAACAACCAAACAGCATCCCGCTATCGCACTTCGGGTAAAAGGGGGAGATATTTGGGGTCCCCAAAGGACAATGGGGGGTTGAAATGGTTAACAGCTATGATCAGCGTGAACGCTGATTGCAGCTGTTGTTGAGAGGTGTCAGCTGTAGTGGCCCAGAACACCATCCTGTACCCCTCCATAAATGTCATACATGTTTTGTCCTATGTAGATGCACTATACAAAGCTTGTCCTGTCATATGCAGTGTTTGTGTTGCACAGCTGCGGCGCTTGAGAGGTTAACTGTAATAAAATCCTCACATACCTGTAAATGTATCCGTTTGTCTTGTCATGTGGTACAAGTGAGGTTATAAATATGAGAGTTTGAGAGCGGGAAAGGGAGATCCATCTTGTCCACCTGATAGCGCTACCATAGAGCTGCATGGAAGCACCTTTAGCTTCCATGTAGGTGAAGATGGAGGAAGGAGAGTGACATCCCGTAGTGTTTGGAGTGTGGATGTGAGTGGAGTGAGTCCCTGCAACTGAGAGAAAGAGAGAGTGCACTACCCAAGTTCTAAAACAGGTACCCGTTCACACCACAGGCTTTTCCTGTGCGGCCGTCAGTAGTTAGGATCCCCACACAGAGGTACTTTATTGTGACACCCACACATCTGCTGTGCAGGGTGTGTATCTGCTAAGCCTTCCTGAGTAATTGTTTGCCAAAGTGTATGCGGAGTGACCCCTACCCCCCTTCCTCCTCTGGAGTGCTCCCAATGCAGGACCCGGTGACATACAAATAACGTGGACTGTAGGGCCGTATTCATCCTGTGTATCCTCCCTGACCTCTGAGCTATAACCTGCTACTGTGTAAAGTTAATTGTACCTGCATTACCTGTTAAACAAGTTATTATTCCAGTAAAAGTTATACTGGGCCCTATCCGTTCCTGGGGACCCAAGGTGCTAAACACAAGTCTCTGTATTTATTTCTCCGCCGTATGGAATACCGGTGTGTGGGAACTGTAGTGTCATGAGTGATAAGTATACTACTCCCCTCATCCCGTTTATTGGCATTCCCTATCCTAGGGGTGTCAAAGCTGGCCTGCGATACTGCTCTGGCCTTGGCTACGTGTCAATCCCTTCAAGACCAGAGCCTGGTAAGTGCCACCGTGGCGAGACAGCACTTATCGACAGCACTTATCACTCCCAGCTATTCACGTTAGCCAGGTGCCCAGGGTCACCCCTCTGGGGTGTTCAGGCAGTTGTTGTCCCGGATTTTTCCTATCGATGAGCTATACTCGGGATCAACTGATCACTGGGCCCGCTGTAAGTACAGACACTACTGTCAGCATATCTGGCTGCCAAGATTGCAATTGATGAGGGTTGGTAGTGCATTGAATTCAATGGTAGCTGTGACTGCATTATCAAACCAGGTCACACAGCGTTATTTGTTTTCAACCCTGTCTGCACTGACAGAGGGCCTCTTGATCCTGAGCTATGGACCCCTGCTAATCAACTATTGATGACCTAGATGCCTATTTACATGCAAAGATTATAACTCAAAATTCGCTCAAACGATGTCTTTTGAGCGATAATTGTTGCGTGCAAAAACTACCATTGTTTACTTCCCATCCGAACGATGATTTTTATGTGAGCATAAAATCCATTGTTCGGCCGGAGAGCTGATAGCAGTCACCGCAGGCTGTGTTCTCCAAAGGAGCGCTGATTACATTGTATTCAGCTTGCAGTCCCATGGCAGAAAAAAGGAACTGTATGCAGAGAAGAGCCCACATGCTGTTCTCTGCATACAGCTTCCAGAGGCTCATTTACATGCAAATTAAGGTAATAAGCTGCTAGCGGGCATAATGCTTGTTAGCAGCTTACGCAAAACGATCAATAAAACTGTCAATCTCCCTATCTTTTGAACAAATCCTGAGCGATCATTTTTGCGTGTAAATGGGCCTTAACTCTTAGGACAGGATAGCAATAGTAAAAGTCACAGACAACCCCTTTAAGTACTATCTGATATGTATATGTATATATATATATATATATATATATATATATATTAAAACCATAACTACCCTGTTCCCACTGTCCTCGCAGTCCTAGCCACTCATACACCATCACTTCCTGGTGACGGGATTCATGAATACAGCTTCCAGGGAGCAATGGCTGTGATTGGTTCTTGAGCGCCGCACTCAGCCAATCAATGCAGTGCTCGGTGAACCAATTACAGCCATTGTATTGGTTCATCCAGTGCTGCATTGATTGGCTGAGCGCGGCTCAGCCAATTCATAAATCCCGCCTCTACAATGCGATGGCTGTTGATCGGTTCTTTGAGCCGTGCAGCTAGTGCCTCTTTTGGGGCAAAAATTTATATAAATCATCCCTTATTCTCAGGGAAACATAGTGTATGTACATACGTGTATGTATATATATATATATATATATATATATATATATATATATATATATATATTTACTGTACATCTCTGTCTCTACTGATAAAACTTCCCGTCTCTGTGAATGAGGTGTTGCAAAACAACTCCATTCATCTTCCTTTCCAATCTGGGAGTGTTAAACATCTAACCTTATCTGAGCTCACCATATTGCGCCCCACCGCTATGTAACCTTTCCGAGTGTTCGTATAACATCATAGAAATTAACAAAACTGAAAGACAGCGACACATGAGTAATCGCTACAATGAGATTTGTCTTCTGATCACTCACAGCCGGGAATCGCGCTTTCTGTAGATGGCATCGGCTCCGGTAGTACTGACTCCTATTAAAGGCTTACTTTGCTTTTCATTCTTTTTATAACTCTGCCAGGAAAATACTTTGTGTGATCGGAGACGGATAAAGTATGAGCGTGACCGAATAGATATATATGAATGTTATGTATATTCTGCATCCGCGACCAGCCTTCGAGGGGCGCTAAGCACAGGTCGTTACACATATTGACACTATCAGCATTGATTGGACAGCGCAGGAACACCCAGTTGTCAATTTATTCATCCATTTCCAGAAGGAATAACAGAGGAACGGCAAAACACAGAGTTGTAAGAAAAGATGCTCCAGAATTGTTACCTCTTGGGGAAGACAAGGATGACTAATACAAACATGTTAGTAGAGCAGACAGGTCCACTACGAGCGTAGCTATACGCTACCATCTGAGGCATAAAAACTTGTGAATGGGCGCAGAAATCTAACGTTTATGCGCCCGTTCAGACGACATGGGCCCCATCGCATATACGTCGAGGCCGCCATGCCATTGCCCCTTCCCTTCCCCTCACTGGCTCACCTCTTCTATTCTCCTCTCTGGCTTTTTCCAATAGGATGGGGCGGGGTGGGGGCAGAGCTAAGTAACGTCTCCTACCCGTCCCTTGTCCACAGCCAGCAATGGGAGGAGAGGGACTGGGCGGTGCTTAGCTCCGCCTCTTTCCATTGCAATCAGCCAGAGGGGACGAGAGAAGAGGGAGGGAGTTTAGCAGTCACATTGCTAAACTCCCTCCCACCTCCCTTCTCTGGACGCTGTGATTGGCTCCCATAGGAGCCCATACAGCAGCCAACTTATTCTGGCCCGAAAGATAGTTCCAGGACTATCTTTTGGGCCCGACGTAAAAAAGACCGGCGCTATATTGGCTCGACCGGGCGCTTTTACATCACGGGCCATGTGATCTGATGCATTGAAATCCAGTGCATCAGATCACAGCGTATATCAGCCGACCGTGAAAGCGACGAGCCGATATACGCTCGTATGAAAGAGCCTTTACTTTTATAACTCTTTTTACCTTACAGGACCGCCACTGATCAGCTGTTTGAATTCATGTTTATTCCAGGCACAGTGCTGTACATTTTGTAGTGGTTGTGTCTGGTATAGCAGCTCAGTTCTATTTACCTTAATGGGGATGAGCTGCTGAAAGTTTACAAGATGAAAGAAAGTGATGTCACTGGAATGAGTAGAGGTTGCGGCGCTCACCCAACAGCTGATCAGCGGTGGTCCCGGTCGGTGTTCCGCCTCTCCATTTAATATTGCTATCCATCCTGAGCGCAGTTCGTTAATATTTTAGTCCTAGTAAGGGATAGTCTCCGATACGACCAGGGGATTTCCTTCTGTAGAAGCTCTGCGGGGTATACTGTATCAATACCGTTTATTCACACCATGGGCTGGGCGGAATGGAGGATTTTCATTCATTCTTTTTATCTTAACCCTTTGATGTGCAGTTATTTCTTGCCAATCTCCAGAAAGACGGGGGAAAAAAGCTTTTTTTTTTTTTTACTCGCTTCTCAAAACCAATTTTTCTTCGGGTCGTCTTCAGTCACCTCACTAATTAACAGTCTCCCAATATACATTCATTCACAAGGTAACCAAGGCAACAGAAACTACGGTAACCAACACGAAGAATGGGATGGGGGGAGCGGCGCCTGTGGTCTGACGGTTTGTATAGTTTGTATTCAGGGTCAGTATCCTGGTGATGGGATAACCCGCCGCCGCCCGGCGCACATCACGCACAAGGAACACGTCTTTGATCCTGTATAGGAAGTGATATATGTGCTGCACACTGGGCCTCCCACTGCGATTGCCAACCTACCTCCTTCCTCTCATGAAGCCCCCCTGCTGTACGTAGTATGTACTCCCAACAGATCGTAGACCGCAAATGCAGACTGCGAGGAATTCGTTGTTTTTAAAGTTTTTTTCAATGAAATTACACAGATACAAAATTACGGAATAATTGCCCATTCACTTCGCTGTAAGAATGGTATCACACCAGCGCCGCCGGCAGCCGCAGGCGCACACGTTTTACCAGCAATTACCGGGTGGCACCTGTAAGTATAGGTGATGGCCAGCAATTAGCACTATTAAGCTGTGATACCGCTAATTGCCTGGAAACTGCAGGCGCTTGCGCTCATGAAATAGCCTTGGGGATCCCTAGGACTCATTTACACGAGCGTTGCGATTTAACGCCGGCCAAAAATCGCAAGAATGAAGAATAGCCGAGATCGAGTCTTAATTAGCGTTTTCTCGTCCATTCACGCGGACATATCGCGTGAAAAATACGCTGCAGCCCAGAATTCCGTCAGACTGTCGAAATCATCAGAATGACTTTTAATGCTTAAATAAAGCCACCTGTCTGCATTTCCGAGAGTGGGACGCAGGTAAACTTCCCATTTTTTCAGCTCCCATAGGAGTCTATGGGAGCCTCCAGTGATTTTCATCAAAAGATAGATCGAGAGCTATCTTTTCACGCAGCGTGAAAAATTGGCAACCGAAAACGGTCGCCGATTTGATGCTTTAACAGTGCGATTTTTTTCACGTGCCCGAAAATCACCCATATGAATGAATGCATTGGAATCCAATGCTTCACATGACGTTGATTGAAATGGCTTTAAACCTGCCTGCAATTCTGCATTAAAGTCCGCAGTTAGACCTTCTTCCTCTTCTTCTTCTTCTGGGCTCACTGCTAGTGAGCAACAAGGTAGACGTGGACGAGACGTGTGGGTGTTGCTTCTATGTCAGTTATATAATGTAGGTTAAACAGACTAGAATGAGATCTACGTAACGAGGTATGTCTGTGTAGGATTACCCTGAGAGCTGCCGTGTGTAGGGTTGGATGTTCTGTATTGTGATTTTATAGGAGAGGAGTGCGGGGAAATATGTAGAGTTGCAAGAAACGAAAGTAAAGACATAGAGCACAATACCCAACCAATATACCGCAGCGTTAATCTGTAACTGTGCGCTACTCCCTCCAATCCTCCAGCCTGGGCAATCTGATTTGCCCAATGTATTCTATGGGATGGAATATAGTGTTTATGTTGAGCCTAGTGTGATGCAGCAGTGTGCGGTCCTAAGCTCTTGCTCACTACCTGAAGGTTGTGAGTTCAATCCCTGCATGGTTAAGGTAGCTGGCTCAAGGTTGACTCAGCCTTCTGAGGTTGGTAAAATAAGCACCCAGCTTGGTGAGGGGTAATAAATAAATTACCTGAAAGCGCTGCAGAATAAGTTGCCGATTTATTTTTTACCTGAATGTATCCATATATAATATTTTATTTAAGTGGCCACTGTATTAGAAGCAACCCCATTTTCATCTCCATCTAGTAGCACGTTGGACTCCTTTTGCTTCCACAATCTTAGCAATTCCTCATGCTGTAGGTTCCACTGGGTGATGAAATCGTTCTGCAGGAATTCTGGCCCCTGCGGACAGGAAGCTTCTTGTAGTTGCTGCAGATTAGATGGAGGTGCTGACAGGTTCTGACAAGCTTACAGGCAGGGGTCAGCGATTAATGCTGCTTGCGCCAAATTCTGACTCCCAACAGCTCAGGGCAACAGAGATCTGCATCCATCTGACCAGAAGATGTTTTTCCTCTGCTCAGTGATACAATTTTTGTGCTCTTTTGCCCGCTGGAGTCTCGCCTTTCTGTTCCTCTTAGACACAATGGCGCCAGAATTGGAGTCTGCTATTATAGCCCATCCGTGCTAAAGAACGGCAAGTTGTGCATTTGGACGCATTAGCTGGAGTTTTTTATTCAGCTGCTCCTGACTGTGCAGCACTTGTTGGTCAGAATGATTCCTGACACCCTCCTCTGACCCCTTTTGGTGACAATTTTTTTCCGTTTACAGGATCTTCTTTCGCTGGATGTTTTCCGTTGATTGCGCCATTCTCTGTATACTCTTCAAACCGTTAAATGAGAAAACCCCTCTCGGCTAGTCTACCCCCGATGACCGGCCTCGTTGGAAGTCCCTCAGATAACTGGATTTTCCCATGTAATGTGGATTCACACTGAGGGTGCGTTCACACAGGTGACTACGATATGTTGGACCGATAACGTACTCTTGAACTTGCGATTCCGGATGTGAGCATGGCGCATTTTTTTCTTTAAAAACCGCATCATATCTAAGTACTTGCGATTTTTACGCGTGTGAAAAAATATGAAGTGCTTCCAATAGTTTCAATGATAAAATTGCACTCTGATGCAAATCACAAGGCATGCAAGGGCGTTACTATTTTTTCCCCCCGTAGATCCCATAGGAAATAATGGGTGATTCCAATATCCAATCACCCATAAATTGTACATTCAGCAATTTTATTATCATTTTTTTTCAATCTCAACATCACTGCAAGAGGAATATCGCACATGAGAATTAACACATTTATTTTCACGTGTGGGTTCTGTCCATATCGTTATTGGATAGAACTCACCTGTGAAAATTGCCCATGTTGAATGCACCCCTAGGTAAAACGAAAAAAAGGTTTGGTACCATGTTAGCCAGTAGATCAAAATGTGATTGTTCCTGGCAAGAGAAACCACGTAATCTTGTAGATATGACACCTATTGATGGCTAACAAAAATACATGATGTTATTGCAAGCTTTTGGACCTCTCAGGATCCTTCCTCCGGCATATGCCCCATCCAGATCTGTTTTATTATTGCCTTGATGAAAGACTCTGTGAGGTCTGAAACCTCGCTATAACATCATGTGCAGCGTCCCATAGGGTGAGCCCGGACACATGGCATACGCTGAGGAGCGGGGAGGGCAAGATGCTGGCTTGACACGGCGGCACTTACCACACTACCTCCCTGAGGGATGCATGCAGCCAAGGCCAGGGCAGCGCTGGGCCTCTTCCAGACACCCCTAGGAGAGGGATGGCCAATAGATGGTAGAACAGGGAAAGAGTTTGTCACGGGTGACGCCACCGTTCCAGTACACATCCGAATGAATAAAATGAGCAGACAGATATGAAGTAGCTCAGGTCCCTGGGAACGGTCGGGGCTTGGAATAAACTTTACTTGGAAAACTTCAACAATACAAGGCACAATTTAGAGAAATGACAGGGAGTTAATTGACTTGAACAGTAGTACCTCCACCTGATGATCCAGACTTCAGAACACCCATGCGTGAAAGTCAAAAGACTTAGGAGTACCTGCACCCGGAGATCAAGACTTCAGGACAGCCGGGTGTGAAAGTCAAAATGGGTGTACCTCTATGCGGTGATCCACTAGCTCCGGACTGCCACGTAGGAAATTATCACATAGACACTACCTCTGCACAGTGCCTTGACAAGCTCTCACTCACTGTTGTTCTCGCTCTGCTTAGGTAGGACTCACTCCTTCCTCCTCACATGCACATCCAAGCTGGGAAAACCTCTCCTCCTCTTCCATGCTTCACTACATGAGGGCTAAAGGTACCCCTATGTAGCTGGACCACTTGACTACAACTCCAGAAGACATGGACTCTCTTCTCGCTCTCAAACACTCACTTTTATAACCTCTCTCATACCACGTGACAGGACATAAATTGATACATTTACAGATAGTCAGCTCACACTTTGCAGACATTAACCTCTCACTTGCTGCAGCTGTGCAATACATATAACAGAGTGACAAGACAGTTTTGCACAGAGCATCTACATAAGACATACATGTATGACATTATGGAGGGGGCCAGGAAAAGCATGTACTGGGCTACTACACATGTATTTTTGTTAGCCATTAAAAAATATCATATCTACAAGATTGCATGGTTTCTCTTACTGAGAACAATCACATTTTGCACCCTTAGGCTAACTTCACATGGGCAAGTGCGATAGTGGGCTGTGAATCACGGCCCGATATCGCAGTTGCATATGGGGCGATGCTGCCGCCAGCCCCATTGCAAACAATTGAAAACAATGGGAGATGCGATGTGAGGGCACACCCAAAGATAGGACATGCTGCAATTGTTTTTCTGTGATGTGATGCTGGAGAAAATCGCTCATGTGTATGACCCCAATGAGGTTTACGCAGAGGTGTAACTTGAAGCTTCTGTGCCCTAGTGCAAAACGGATAACACGGCCCCTAACTATAATGCTTCATTCATAGTACTGGGCTCCCTATATGGAGAAGAGAGGCCTTATGGGCCCCCTAAGGTTCCTGGCCCCGGGTGCAACCGCATCCTCTATATTTACGCAAGTCCTGCCATGTATAAAGCTATTATTAGGGCACTGTTAGGCACATAGATAGGTACTACTGTATGCACTGGCATGGTATAGCACTACTAGGGCTCTTTTACATAGGGAGCTACGCGCACAAAAATCACGCACTTAAAAAACACGCCGCTATTAGAATCAATGGTTTCCTATGGGAATGCTCAGATTCCTTCATTTGAGCGTTCCCACAGGAAAACATTGGTTCTAATAACCGCGTGATTTGACCAATGATGTGACCAATGTATGGGACTATTATTTGGACACTGGCAGTATGCAGTGTTGCGGGTAATGGGATGTGACACAGGATACAGAGTACGATGCAGACGACGGAGTTACAAAACAGTAAACCTTTTATATTAAACAATTACCAGAAGGAAAAAGGTGTTGTACAGTTCCTAAACTGTTTAGAAAACAATTGAGGTTTCATGGTAATGTTACGTAATCCTGAGTACATTTAACTAAAACACGTAAATTTTACATTTTTGCTGAACCAGAAATAACAAGATTTCACACGTTGAAGAAGATGCTTATAACAATAGTAACACACAGCAGTAAAAATAAAGTGAATTCTCAGTGCAGTTACTAGAGATAATGACTGTGGTGTTCCTCACACAGTAAACAATAACAATAATAGGTCCCTCCACAACCCGTATGGTTTTAAAGTCTCCAATAGTAATGTCCACTAGGCCCGGGTTTGATCCCACTGAAAGTCACAATTGCAGTCTTTCACGAAGAGTTTGGATCTTGTCAGTAATAGTGTTCTAGCAAATAGTATTTGCAATGCTTCGCTTCTAGCAGGCACGCTTAGTCTTTACAGTCACTCTGAGTGTTCACAGCTGTTAATGAGGTTGGCCTCACTTACGACCCAAAGTGGATGCCCCCCGTACAGTCCTTCCTGGTTCCAGTGTAGTTGTGTAGTATCTCTGGTCATCGCGCAATAACTGCTCCTGGAATCTCTAGACAATGTCCCTTCAATTGCAAAGTTCACTTGCTTACAGCACTTCTCAGTCCTCTCTGTTGCAATCCCTGTTTCCTTGGTTAAGGGTGGTTTCACATCTGCGCTCGGAGTTCTGTTTGGTCTGTTTGGGGAGCAGGAAAGGGGAATCCCGGCAGCCAAATGGCTCAATCTCTGGATGGAACAGAATAGTTGGACCCCATGGGGTCTGTCCACTTTCCAGCTGGCTTTTGGACAGAAGAAAAAGCGCTGCATGCAGCACTTTTTCTTCCAGTATTTTGAGCTGGCTGGAGGTTATAGTCCAGGTTATCTGTATGACTCCGCTCCTGGACACACACACTCCGTAGGAGGACAAGAACACTCCACTGACACTCCTTTTTGGGAAGCTTCTAAACACAGCACGGTGGACTCACTCTCCCTCTCTTCTCCACACTCCCTTTCCCTCTTCTTCAGGGTATGGGTCCTGGGAATGAACCTCCAGGATACTCCAGGGTGGCTGGCACTCACTCTCTGACTGACTAGATTGGAACTCCCTTTACTTGCACTTTGCACTCACATGTATCTTGCATACCCACATGACAATACAAATTGTTACATTTTCCAGACATATCCCAGACATTCACAGAGATTAACCTCTTACATGCTACAGCTGTGCAATACACATAACTAGTGACAAGACAATTTGCACAGTGCATCCACACTAAAGACATGACATTTAAGACAATTCTAGACTATTATGGAGGGGCCAGATATATATACTTTGGGCCACTACAATGTCACCTTTGATCTGGACCTTTGGTTATATAACTCTTATGGGACCACAGGTGGGAATATTAATTCTTTCCTTACATAATCCTGTGGTCGTGGTATACTGATAGGTGCCAGGTAGAGATGAGCGAACGTACTCGTCCGAGCTTGATACTCGTTCGAGTATTAGCGTGTTCGAGATGCTCGTTACTAGAGGCGAGCACCACGCGATGTTCGAGTTACTTTCACTTTCATCTCTGAGACGTTAGCGCGCTTTTCTGGCCAATAGAAAGACAGGGAAGGCATTACAACTTCCCCCTGCGACGTTCAAGCCCTATACCACCCCCCTGCAGTGAGTGGCTGGCGAGATCAGGTGTCACCTGAGTATATAAATCGGCCCCTCCGGCGGCTCGCCTCAGATGCATTCTGACATAGCTCAGGGAAAGTGCTGCTGCTGGTGCTGCTGCTATAGAGAGAGCGTTAGGAATTATTTTAGGCTTCAAGAACCCCAACTGTCCTTCTTAGGGCCACATCTGACCGTGTGCAGTACTGTTGAGACTGCTTTTAGCAGTGTTGCACAATTTTTTTTTTTTGTATATCGGCCGTGCAGAGCATTGCGTCCGCAGTCTGCAGTCATTGTACAGAGTATAGGGGCAGTACTGGTGAGGCAGGGAAAGAGATATTCAGGCTATATACACAGTGGGCTTTTTCCAAAAAATTGATCGCCGTCATCCCGCCAGAGGGAAACAGTATACATAATATTATACGCTGCCTACAGTATCTGTCTGCTGGGGGTTGTAGTCCTAATTAATACGCAGCTAAGCGTTACAGCAGGCTTGCGCAAAATTGTTTCTTGGATCTGCTGTCTCTGTTACATGATCGCCGTCATCCCGCCAGAGGGAAACAGTATACATAATATTATACGCTGCCTACAGTATCTATCTGCTGGAGGTTATAGTCCTAATTAATACGCAGCTAAGCGTTACAGCAGGCTTGCGCAAAATTGTTTCCTGGATCTGCTGTCTCTGTTACATGATCGCTGTCATCCCGCCAGAGGGAAAGAGTATACATAATATTATACGCTGCCTACAGTATCTATCTGCTGGGGGTTGTAGTCCTAATTAATACGCAGCTAAGCGTTACAGCAGCCTTGTGCAAAATTGTTTCCTGGATCTGCTGTCTCTGTTACATGATTGCCGTCATCCCGCCAGAGGGAAACAGTATACATAATATTATACGCTGCCTACAGTATCTGTCTGCTGTATCAGCTCAGCATTTTAAAAAAATAGAAGCAAAATACTTAAGGCCTTTGGCCACTTGACTGCTTCTGCGCTGTGAATTCCACTAGCTCAGTCATACGCACCTACGTCTCACTACAGGCGTGCGCAAAATTGTTTCCTGGCTCTGCTGTGCGTTCCGTAAGGGAAGTCAGCCTCCAACCACAGGCCAATAAGCGGCACATTTAATTACAGCGTTCTGTTTCTGCACTACTGGTAATACAGCATGCTGAGGGGTAGGGGTAGGCCTAGAGGACGTGGACGCGGGCGAGGACACGGAGGCCCAAGTCAGGGTGTGGGCACAGGCCGAGCTCCTGATCCAGGTGTATCGCAGCCGACGGCTGCGGGATTAGGAGAGAGGCACGTTTCTGGCGTCGCAACATTCATCTCACAATTAATGGGTCCACGCGGTAGACCTTTATTAGAAAATGAGCAGTGTGAGCAGGTCCTGTCGTGGATGGCAGAAAGTGCATCCAGCAATCTATTGACCACCCAGAGTTCTGCGCCATCCACTGCTGCAACTCTGAATCCTCTGGCTGCTGCTCCTCCTTCCTCAGAGGCCTCCTCACTCCATTACAATGACACATTCTGAGGAGCAGGCAGACTCCCAGGAACTGTTCCCGGGCCCGTGCCCAGAATGGCCAGCAATGGTTCCTCTCCCACCAGAAGAGTTTGTCGTGACCGATGCCCAACCTTTGGAAAGTTCCTGGGGTCCGGGGGATGAGGCTGGGGACTTCCGGCAACTGTCTCAAGAGCTTTCAGTGGGTGAGGAGGACGATGACGATGAGACACAGTTGTCTATCACTCAGGTAGTAGTAATTGGAGTAAGTCCGAGGGAGGAGCGCACAGAGGATTCGGAGGAAGAGCAGCAGGACGATGAGGTGACTGACCCCACCTGCTTTGCTACGCCTACTGAGGATAGGTCTTCAGAGGGAGAGGCAAGTGCAGCAGCAGGGCGGGTTGGAAGAGGCAGTGCGGTGGCCAGGGGTAGAGGCAGGGCCAGACCGAATAATCCACCAACTGTTTCCCAAAGCTCCCCCTCGCGCCATGCCACCCTGCAGAGGCCGAGGTGCTCAAAGGTCTGGCAGTTTTGCACTGAGAGTGCAGACGACCGACGAACAGTGGTGTGCAACCTTTGTCGCGCAGACCGACCGCTGGCTTGCGCCGCTGAGCCTCCAACCGGGCATGGTCGTGTGTGACAACGGCCGTAACCTGGTGGCGGCTCTGCAGCTCGGCAGCCTCACGCACGTGCCATGCCTGGCCCATGTCTTTAATTTGGTGGTTCAGCGCTTTCTGAAAAGCTACCCACGCTTGTCAGACCTGCTTGGAAAGGTGCGCCGGCTCTGCACACATTTCCGCAAGTCCCACACGGACGCTGCCACCCTCCGCACCCTGCAACATCGGTTTCATCTGCCAGTGCACTGACTGCTGTGCGACGTGCCCACACGGTGGAACTCTACGCTCCACATGTTGGCCAGGCTCTATGAGCAGCGTAGAGCTATAGTGGAATACCAACTCCAACATGGGCGGCGCAGAGGGAGTCAGCCTCCTCAATTCTTTACAAAAGAGTGGGCCTGGTTGGCAGACATCTGCCAGGTCCTTGGAAACTTTAAGGAGTCTACCCAGATGGTGAGCAGCGATGCTGCAATCATTAGCGTCACCATTCCTCTGCTATGCCTCTTGAGAAGTTCCCTGCAAAGCATAAAGGCAGACGCTTTGCGCTCGGAAACAGAGGCGGGGGAAGACAGTATGTCGCTGAATAGTCAGAGCACCCTCCTGTCTATATCTCAGCGCCTTGAGGAGGAGGAGGAGCATGAGGATGAGGAGGAGGGGGAAGAGACAGCTTGGCCCACTGCTGAGGGTACCCATGCTGCTTGCCTGTCATCCTTTCAGCATGTATGGCCTGAGGAGGAGGAGGAGGATCCTGAAAGTGATCTTCCTAGTGAGGACAGCCATGTGTTGCGTACAGG
The DNA here is from genome assembly GCF_035609145.1 of Eleutherodactylus coqui. Taxonomy (NCBI): domain Eukaryota; kingdom Metazoa; phylum Chordata; class Amphibia; order Anura; family Eleutherodactylidae; genus Eleutherodactylus; species Eleutherodactylus coqui. The sequence continues at coordinate 129,454,642 of NC_089847.1, read as the reverse complement.
TACCCTGGCACACATGGCTGACTTCATGTTAGGATGCCTTTCTCGTGACCCTCACGTTACACGCATTCTGGCCACTACGGATTACTGGGTGTACACACTTCTCGACCCACGGTATAAGGAGAACCTTTCCACTCTCATACCCGAAGAGGAAAGGGGTTCGAGAGTGATGCTATACCACAGGACCCTGGCGGACAAACTGATGGTAAAATTCCCATCCGACAGCGCTAGTGGCCGAAGGCACAGTAGCAGGGGAGGTGCAGAGATCAGGCAGCATGTACAGCACAGGCAGGGGAACACTCTCTAAGGCCTTTGACAGCTTTCTGGCTCCCCAGCAAGACTGTGTCACTGCTCCCTAGTCAAGGCTGAGTCGGCGGGAGCACTGTAAAAGGATGGTGAGGGAGTACGTAGCCGATCGCACGACCGTCCTCCGTGACGCCTCTGCCCCCTACAACTACTGGGTGTCGAAGCTGGACACGTGGCCTGAACTCGCGCTGTATGCCCTGGAGGTGCTTGCTTGTCCTGCGGCTAGCGTCTTGTCAGAGAGGGTGTTTAGTGCGGCTGGGGGATTCATCATGGATAAGCGTACCCGCCTGTCAACCGACAGTGCCGACAGGCTTACACTCATCAAGATGAACAAAGCCTGGATTTCACCAGACTTCTCTTCTCCACCAGCGGACAGCAGCGATACCTAAACAATACGTAGGCTGCACCCGCGGATGGAAGCTACGTTCTCTATCACCATAAAAAACGTGGACCTTTTAGCTTCATCAATCTGTGTATAATATTCATCCCCCTCCTCCTGCTCCTCCTCCTGAAACCTGACGTAATCACGCCGAACGGGCAATTTTTCTTAGGCCCACAAGGCTCAGTCATATAATTTTTGTAAACAATTTTTATACGTTTCAATGATCATTAAAGCGTTGAAACTTTCACCTGAACCAATTTTTATTTTAACTGGGCTGCCTCCAGGCCTAGTTACAAATTAAGCCACATTAACCAAAGCGATTAATGGGTTTCACCTGCCCTCTTGGTTGGGCATGGGCAATTTTTCTGACGTACATTAGTACTGTTGGTACACCAATTTTTGGGGGCCCTCGCCTACAGTGTAATCCAATTAATTTTTTGCCCACCTGCATTAAAGCTGATGTTACATCAGCTGTGCTGGGCAATGTAATGGGATATATTTATGTACCGCCGGTGGGTTCCAGGGAGCCACCCATGCTGTGGGTCCACAGGGAGTTGTAACTGCATGTGTTTACTTCTAAAGAACCCCAGTCTGACTGGGGCATGCAGTGTGGGCCGAAGCCCACCTGCATTTAACATGATATTACCTCAGCTGTGATGGGCAATGCAATGGGATATATTTATGTACCGCTGGTGGCTTCCTGGCACCCACCCATGCTGTGGGTCCACAGGGAGTTGTAACTGCATGTGTCCACTTCTAAAGAACCCCAGTGTGACTGGGGCATGCAGTGTGGGCCGAAGCCCACCTGCATTTAATCGGACGTTACCTCAGCTGTGATGGGCACTGCAATGGGATACATTTATGTACAGCCGGTGGGTTCCAGGGAGCCACCCATGCTGTGGGTGCACACGGAATTCCCATTGCGGAGTTGTACCTGCCTGTGACTATTTATAAAAAAACGCGGTCTGACTGGGGCATGCAGACACCTTGACAGAATAAATAGTGTGTGGCACATAGGTTCCCCATTGCTATGCCCACGTGTGCAGCTCCTGATGGCGGTGGCACAGGATTATATTTCTCATTGCTTCTGTACAGCATTGTTGGCTATCGCCCCGCCCCTTTTAAAGAGGGTTGCTGCCTAGCCGTGCCAACCCTCTGCAGTGTGTGCCTGCGGTTCCTCCTCATGGCAGACGCACTTATAAATAGACATGAGGGTGGTGTGGCATGAGTGCAGCTGAAGGCTGCGCAGGGACACTTTGGTGTGCGCTGTGGACACTGGGTCGTGCGGGGGGGGGGGGGTTGGGCAGCATGTAACCCAGGAGAAGTGGCAGCGGAGTGTCATGCAGGAAGTGATTGTGCTTTGTTGGAGGTAGTGTGGTGCTTAGCTAAGGTATGCCATGCTAATGAGGGCTTTTCAGAAGTAAAAGTTGTTGGGAGGGGGGGGGGGCCCACTCTTGCCGCTATTGTGGCTTAATAGTGGGACCTGGGAACTTGAGATGCAGCCCAACATGTAGCCCCTCGCCTGCCCTATCCGTTTCTGTGTCGTTCCCATCACTTTCTTGAATTGCCCAGATTTTCACAAATGAAAACCTTAGCGGAGCATAGGTCCCTTACAAAAATGCTCGGGTCGCCCATTGACTTCAATGGGGTTCGTTACTCGAAACGAACCCTCGAGCATCGCGATAATTTCGTCCCGAGTAACGAGCACCCGAGCATTTTGGTGCTCGCTCATCTCTAGTGCCAGGCATTTGGCACCTGAGATGTAACTGTGTTGTAGCACTGAAGGTTTTGCAATACTGTAGTATGCATTTCATCAGGCGCTATGTTGCGGTGGTAGAGGATGCGTTTTCCTGTTGCCTCTAGCCTAATAGTCATTGCTATTTATTGAAGTATAAAACAGAAATTTACTTTAAGACAATGTCCTCGTTCTGACAAGATGCGGCAGCGCAGCGTCTTCTGGGAATATGTATGTACTTGAGAAGTCAGCCGGCAGCGCGAGGATGAGTGTTTACTGCGATGTTCAGCATTGGCGCCAGCATGCACTGAGCACATGACAGGTCCGTTCTGATCACTGGTACTGACGGGCGGGAGTACTGAAGCACAAGCCCATTCTGGGAGCCCAGATGTTTGCCTGCACGTAGCTCTGGGATGAACAGTGTCCCAATTTCAGCTTACAGTTCTGGGGCAGACAGAGCACAGCAATTAATCAACACTTCTGATGGGGCGACCTTCATTTGCCTTTGTTGGAAATGTTTGCATAGGTTTGTATAACCTGCAAAAAAAAAGTCATTCCTGGGAATAGAGATAACTTTAAAGAAAATTTGCAGTTAACCCTTCATCTAAATGTATTCTGAACTGTTTAGACGTACCCTACATGCAAGCCCCATAGATGGGATTGTTAAAGATAACTGATAACTGCTTATTGATATAATTATATTGCTCCTTTATAGAATTGTTGTTTTAGCCCTCCCAGTATTCTCCTCCAGCATTCATCTGTATGGTGGAATCTAGACTATGACACACTGTCCCCTTTAAGGTGGTATTGGGATGATCAGAGCTGACTCCAGGTTTACCTGGGTCCTTGGGTGACAGTCCCATTGAGCCCATTTAGTAATTTATAGGCCCTAATGTGTTGTCTTAGTAACTTATAGGCCCTGCTGTGCTCTCTTAGTAACTTATAGGCACCGCTGTGCTCTCTTAGTAACTTATAGGCCCCCCTGTGCTCTCTTAGTAATTTATAGGCCCCCCCTGTGCTCTCTTAGTAACTTATAAGTCCCGCTGTGCTCTCTTAGTAACTGATATGCCCTGCTGTGCTCTCTTAGTAACTTATAGGCCCCGCTGTGCTCTCTTAGTAACTGATATGCCCTGCTGTGCTCTCTTAGAAACGTATACGCCCACTGTGCTCTCTTAGTAACGTATAGGTTCCGCTGTGCTCTCTTAATAACTTATAGGCCCCCTGTGCTCTCTCACTAACTAATAGGCCCTGCTGTGCTTTCTTAGTAACTAATAGGCCCTGCTATGCTCTCTTACTAACTTATAGGCCCTGCTGTGCTCACTTAGTTTCTTATAGGCCCTGCTGTGCTCACTTAGTTTCTTATAGGCCCTGCTGTGCTCACTTAGTTTCTTATAGGCCCTGCTGTGCTCACTTAGTTTCTTATAGGCCCCACTGTGCTCTCCTGGATACCACTAGCTAAGAACAATGATTGCTGTTCCATACTCCTGGAAAATAACAATACACATATGGTATAATTCACAATGTAACAATGCATAATACTTACAGTAGAAATAAAAAGTCTACACACTGCTGTTAAAATGCCATGTTTTTGTCATGTTAGAAAGTCCAACAAAGATGAATCATATCGGATTTATTTCCACCTTCAATGGGACCCGTTATCTGTACAATTCCATTGAAAATCAAACAGACATGTTTTAGGGTGAAAAAAAAGCAAACTAAAAGAATGTGGTTTCATAAATATACACACCCTAAAACGAATACTCTGTTGATGTACCCTTTGACTTTATGACAACATTCAGTAATTTTGGGTCGGTGTCTATCATCATGGCGCATCTTGACTAGGCAATCTTTGCCCACTCTTCCTTGCAAAAGCACTTCAAATCTGTCAAAATGTGAGGGCATCTCATGTGTAGCGCCCTCGTCAGGTCAACCGGCAGATCTTCAATGGTATTCAGGTCTGGGTTCTGGCTGGGCCATTCCAAAACTTTAATCTTTTTCTGGCAAAGCCATTCTTTCGCTGTTTTGGATGTCTGCTTTTGGGTCCTTGTTGTGCTAAAAGGTGAAATTCTTCTTCATCTTCAGCTTTTTAGCCGAGGCCGGAAGGTTTTGTGCCAAAATAGACTGATATTTGGAAGTGCTCATAATTCCCTCCACCTTGGCTAAAGCCCCAGTTCCAACAGCAGAAAAATAGCCTACGCCAGTGTTCCCAACTCCAGTCCTCAGGGACCGCCAACAGGTCATGTTTTCAGGATTTCCTCAGTATCGCACAGGTGATGTAATTATTGTTAGTGCCTGAGGCATTGCTACAGGTGTTCTTACCATAGGATATCCTGAAAATATGACCTGTTGGTGGGCCCCGAGGACTGGAGTTGGGTACCCCTGGCCTACGTCATCTTCACTGCGGGTTGGTGGTCTTCTGGTGATGCGTGGTGATGGCTTTGCGCCAAAATACTTTTTCAAATTATGGCCAAAAAGTCCAACCTTGGTCTCACCAGACCATAACCCGTTCTCCCACAGGCTTTTGGCAGACATGATGTAGGTTTTGGCAAAACCTAGCCAGGATGCATTGGATATAAAAAGTCTACACACCCCTGTTCGATAAGAAGGGGGTGGAAACAGGCTGAACTGCATGGACATTTTTCTTCTTTCAGTCTAGCATACTATGTTACTGGGTTAAAATGCCATGTTTTGGTCATGTTGAAAAATCCGACAAAGATGAATAATTCAGCAGTCCCCCAGTCCTCACACAATGCTGAACAACTCCTGCTATTCCTATCACAGACCCCTGTGACTTCTTCAGACTAGCATACTCGCCCTCCGAGACACATAACAGCCTAACACACACTGCAATCTCTATCTGGTCCCTAGTATGTCTCAGGACCTTGCTGGAGGAGAAGGACCACCCTCTGCAGTGCCTGGTAAGTTCCAGGACCTTCCCCCTTGCACTGACTACGGTCCAGTATGTAATAGCCACCTACCTTGTTCTGCTCCTTGACAGATACCTTTAAATCACAGCATACACAGCAAGCAGGGGTGCTGCAGACCTAATACGACCTCATGGCAGCAATCCTGTTCAAAGCAACTTATAGCACAATACAAGGGCTGTGACGTAATGTGGCTCTAATATGAAGCATTAGTTAAAGGGGTGTTGATATCTCAGCCAAACATGATACCTAGGAGGAAGGAAACAGTCAATTGGGCTTCGCTACACTGTTTCTGTAACACCCATAGGTGTTTATAGGAGTTAAGCTGTTTGCCTATTTCCATAACTCGAGTTACCGAAACAGCACCGCTTGCTGTACTACACTGTTTGCATTGAGATAACTATGAACATACACTTCTCTCCTGTTTACGCTAGTTGACATCTGCTGCTCAACTGGGTCCTAAAGACCTTGGACCAGAATGCAGAACATGAACCCGTCCCTCCAACTACCAATAATACCAATGTTGCCGTTTTTGACACAATGTATCGTTCCCGGATGCAACTGTTTTCTGTGCACTCCCTATTACACCCCTGGATATGAACGCATTCAACACTAGAGAGAATACGCTATATTCTATGGCTTTAAGTCCCTTTTAGCAAATGTCAATTCACATTTACAAACCATGGAGAGATATGAATAATTCAGCCCCCATTGTGTAATACATTTTCATTTATTTAATCCTTTTATGCACTTAAAATGCAAGTGGAGGAACTATTCCCATCGGAGGAGCCCAGCTACTCTATCAGACACATGCATGGTTGGGTCTATGCACTAATGTAACCACAAGTCCAAGCATGCAATGCTGCATTTACTGATGTTCAATCACTGTAGAAATAGGTTCTTAAAGGGGATGTCCAATTTAGAAAACCTATTTTCATACATCCTATTAGGAAATTCTGAGTTAATAAAGGGGAGGGACAGAAATTGGGTTACATAGCGTAATACCTGATGAAGTGTTTCTCTGTCAAGAGCTCCATTCTGAAGGATTTCAGGGCCCCGCCGGTCAGGTTAATCCCCAGATTCCACCTGATCACTGGAAATCCCAGCAGGGGGACACTTTGGGATCATCATATTGTTAGGGGACCCTTCTAACAAGTAGGGATTGTCCAAAGTGGAGAACTGCTGTAAGATATTGGTTATCAAACCTAATAGTAAGGCTAAACTATTTGTTAAACCCAGACTGTGGGAAATGTTCCAAAAATTAAAAGGATGGTATTAATGTAGAAAAACAATGGGACTTTTTTTTGCAGCAATAGCACTTCCTTTGTCAATAGGTTGTGTCTGGTATTGCAGCTGGACTCTATTATCTTGAATGGGGTTGAGCTTTAAAGGGTTTTTGCGACGAAGGACATTTATTCAATATGCATAAGATAGGTGATACTTTTTGAATTGTTCCAATATACAGGGACCCTCAACGATCCCAAGATCGGCGTACCCAAATGCCCCATGTAAATGGAATGGCGGTGCACATGCTTGTATGGCACAGAAGGAGATTGATGCACTAGGCAGTCTCCTCCTATTCCATAGAAGTGAAGGGAGTAGCAGTCATGCATGCGCTCCCATTCCGTTTATGTGGGACATTTGGGTGTGCAGATCTCGGGATCGATGAGGATCTCAGCAGTTGGACACCCAGCTATCAGAAATTTATAAATGTCTTTAATGAGAGGAACCCTTTAATATCAGACACGGCCTCAGAACAACGAGGGGTGCTACTTCTGGAGGAAAAAGACCAGACCTTATTTTTATTCTCAACAGCTCCTTTAATAACTCAATAGGTCTTAAAGTGATTCTCCAGTCAGCAGCTCACAATTGATCTATAAGTCAGTACCTACTGATTACCTGCTATTTATTTTCCACATATCTTGCTCCTTGGTGACTTTCTAGCTTGGCTATATTAGGACAGAGCTGTGATCTGTGACTACAGTTTAGCTACAGTGCCTAATCTGAAATAGTCTGGGACAAACCCCCTGTCTCATCATTGGTTAAGACTGCCAGATCTGGAGCCTGAACCAATGATTAAACAAGGGGTGTGTCTCAGACTACTTCAGATAAGGCACTGCAGCTATAGTCAGAGATCACAGCTCTGTCCTAATAGAGCTCAGCTAAAAGTAGCCACGAAGCAATAGCGAAGAAAAATAACTAGCAAGCATCTCGTGTAGGCACTGACTTACAGATCAATTGTGAGCTCCTGTTGCTTTAAGTAGCACAGTGCCATAAATTGATCTCTTTGTAGTTGATGGTGGTGATTTTTTTGTAATGTTAAAAAAAAAAGCAATCAATCGTGAAATGAGCATAAAGTAATTTTTTCCAGTAAATACTCTATTGACCCGATGACAAATTGTGTGATTGACAAATGCTATTTAATTTTAAAAAATCCCTAAACCATTGCTTAGAGTCGCCCATTCCCTTTACATCCCGCAAAAATCACATAAAATTGGTGCTTTTTTTTTCCTGCACTGCTGCCAGGACTACAAGGAAAGATTATTTACAATTACTAAACAAAACCGTATATACCCTGTAAATCCCGTAGCAGTGCATACAATTGGGATATACGGTAGCAAGATAGTAGTAGGGTGGGAGATTAAATGGGTTGTACCAAGATTAAAAGTTATCCCCTATCCACAGGATAGGGAATACCTTGCTTATCAGTTGGGGTCGCACCACTGAGACCCCTCCATTTTGAGAATGGGGGTCCCATGTTCCGTGATTCCCTCACTGCAGGCCCACTGCACCCCCAGCAGTGAGGAGAACGAATGGAACAACGGTCAGGCAAGCACGCTGCCACTCCATTCACTTTCAATGGGGCTGCGGAGATAGCCAAGCAGCAAACACTTGGGTATTCCCGTCAGCCCCATTGAAATGAATGGAGTACTGACTGTGCATGCTTGGCTAGCACTCCATGCACAATGAGATCACTGTGGGGGGAGAAGCAACTCCTCAGTGACAGGCAGAAGGGGACATGGGACCTCCCATTCTCAAGATTAGCAGGAGTCTCAGTGATGAAGTCCCCAATGAAGTTATCCCCTATCCTGTGGATAAAGGATAACGTACGACACTGGTACAACCTCTAAAGTAGAGGCCAGCGTGCTTTTCCTAAAAGTCCAGGATGTCTAGCTAGTAATGGTGGAAGAACATATGTAGAGAGCTCCATGAGGCTGTGCAACATATTTGTTTAATCGGGGGCATAACTACAGGCTCAGGGACCCAGGTGCAAAAGTTCAGACTATCCACACCCCTTCGCTAAGCCCCACCTACTTTTGTAAAATTGGCAAATGTATTGTAAAACATCAAGTCCCTTTTTTTTTTAACAAAACTCTACTTATGCCAAACTTGCAAAAATTCTGGTGCATTTTGGATTATTAATTCCTCCGTTTATCTGTACATGGGATTTAGAACTGTCAGAAAAACAGCTCTGAATTTTAGGGCTTATTTACATGGACAATTTTAACATCTGAGTTCTGTCCAAGTTTGAAACTGACAGAACTTGAACCCATTAAATTCCCGTGTATTCACGCATTCCTTTTTTATGGTTTATTTTTAAAAGTCGCAACATGTCCGATTTTGGTGCAACTCTCAGACCAGAATTGCCTATTCCAATCAATGGGTGCACTAGAAAAAAAACTGGCATGCACTCTAATGGCATGCGATTGTGTTCTATTTTTTTCACACACCCATTGACTTTAATGAGAGTTTTAAATTACATCATTTGTTTCACCTTTCTTTTTTCACGCACATTAAAAACTGATTGCACTTGGATGACACTCGTTTAAAATGCAAAATAAGCATGCACTCGCAGTGATATTCTCACTCACCTGTAGGAATGACGCCTTGAAAAGGTATATTAAGAAATTGATACAGAATGTTGGACCTAAAATGACCTGATGATGAAAGATGGAGTCAATTTTCAAACCTTAAAAGGGTTTTGTAAGGCAGCAAAATGCATAATGCAGCTGCCAGGGACTAGGGGGCACGGTTAGGATAGAAAGGGGGGATGCGACCCGGAGGAGATAGAAAGGGGGGGTGGGTGAGAAGTAAAGGAAGAGGAAGAGGAGGAGCGAAACATTTGGGAGCCAGGAGTAGCGTGAAGAGGAATATTTTCTTTGCTAGAGTTAAGAGTCATAGTATGTTGGGACTTCGGAAGTCATCACAGCTATAGGTGTAGGCAGAAAGTTCTTTCCATGCCAGCAGTTCTTAGGGCTGCTGCACACTGGCGGAAACTATATCAGGATGTGATTGACGCCCCGATATCACTCCGCAATCCTTCATAAGCCCTGGATGCGAGGCGTTTCCGCAGGAAAACAGCCTCCCATCCCAGTAGAGCTAAAGAAATCTCCTGCTGTGGCTGTCACAGCCACGGCAGGAGATAGTGATCTTCTCTCATTGTTTGCAATGGGGCCGGCGGCAGCAGCGCCAGTCCCATTGAAATTGATTGGAGATGCTCGCGATCATCTGCCACTGCTGTGACTGCAGTGGCAGGGGACTCTTCGCGACAAGGATTTTCAATATAAGCCCTCCCCCCACCTGAAAATAATCAGTAACTGTAGAAAAAAAAAGAATACATCACCTTAGTAACGCTGTCATCTCCGGCACATCTTCTTGCAGGTCCCCAACACTCTTCTTCTGCTGCTCTTTTGGTTGGAGATTGAAAAATCCCCGCCTCCTGAAGTGCTGCCTCTGATTGGCTGAGTGCTGTGACCAATCAGAGACAGCGCTCAGCTGTCATTCAATGCTGAGCGCTGCCTCTGATTGGTCCCAGCGCTCAGCCAATCAGAGGCAGCACTTTCAGGAGACAGGGATTTTCAATCCCGGCCAGAAGAGAAGCAGAAGAGTGCTGGGACCTGCAAGACACGCCGGGGATGACAGGTAATATATATATTTTTTTTTTACAGTTATTGATTATTTTCGGGGGGGAGGAGGCTTATATTTCAAGCGCCCGCACCTCCACCCGAAAATCCTCATCGTGTAGAGTCCACTGCCACTTCTGTCACAACAGCGGCAGAGGATCGCGAGCATCTCCCATTGATTCCAATGGGGCCGGTGCTGCTGCCGCCGGCCCCATTGAAAGCAAAGGGCGAGATCGCAAAAAGAATTCCCTCGTGAGTGTGAAGCCACCCTTAGGAGAATAGCGGTTCATCAAGCCCGATTTATATCGGGGCTTTCTGACGCCTCTTGGACTCATGAATGTTGATGGTTTAAAGCATGGAAAGGGTTAAGGTTTTAAAAGTTGTAAATTAATGTTAAAGGTAAAAATAAGTTAAAGAAACTGTGGCCCACCCCACTTCGAAAGCCAATCCATGTGTGGAGTTTTTTGTTTTAGATAAGAAGGGGAGCAGGTTGAAAAACAGAGTGAGTACCTGCAGTATCCCAATTAAAGACATTTATCCCTTCTCCACAGGAGGGTACAAGCGTCCAATAGCTGGGGACCCAATCACTGGGAACCACAGCGTGATCCAAAAGACTGTGGCACCTAAATGCCTTATCTGAATGAAGCAGGGGTACAGATGCTCGGCCATTCACTTCTATGGGACAGATAGAATTTGATAAGCTCAGTCATCTCCCTTTGTCCCATGTCAGTGAATGGAGCGGAGGTCCCGCATGTACGCTGCTGTTCCATTCACATGGGGCGCTTGGATGCTCCAGTCGCACCCCAGCAATGACACATTTCTAGTGAGATAAATGTCTGTAGTAGTAAGCCCTTTAATGTAGAGCGTTGCACCAAGCGTCTCTTCAGTGAATCACAAATGACAACTCTGCTATTTATATCTCCGTTATAATGAACCCAGCATGTAGAACACAATCCTACGTTCAGATATTCCTCCATGACCGAATTGTCCTCTTTGTTTAAATATAGCGCAACACCTGTAGTCATTAAGGAACGTGACACTTAATTTATGCTTCAGCAGACCGGGATGGAACTGAAAACCCCACTGATTGTTCCTGATGTTCGCTCCTCTTCACCAGAGGTCTGAAGGGTACAGTTTAAGGACAGAGCGGCGTTCCTTCTACATTAGTCATAAAAACGGAAGCGAACCGTTCCCAAGTCAGCTGCGGTTAGGTTAGCGGCTCATTATACAGAGGTAAACAGATTATTAGCCTGTTAGGACCTTTGAAATTGCCCACTGTGAATTGAACAGCCTCTGGGTTATGCAGGTGATTGTCGGCTCATTCCTTTTTATGAGATTCAGAAGATGACAAATAGACTGAAGGATGACAGGATGTGGAGCCATCTATTATTTCAAATTGATCACAAGCTAGACTGGAAGATAATATTGCCCTGATAAAACCTGCCGTAGTCTCTGCTGGGGATATGTAGCATTATACACTATCCTACCAAAAGTATGTGGACACCCCTGCAAGAATCAAAAGTAGTATGTATTTCCATATGTTAATACATAATGAGGCTCCTTTGGCCCTAATGGCATTGGATACTCTTTGTGGTATACTTTCTACAAACGTCTGATCCATTTCAGCTGGCATTTCCCTCCATTCATCCTGCAAATGTCTGGCAAATTCACTCAAAGATGCATCAGTCCGTCTACAATGGTCCAAGGAGTGTTGTCATTGGACAGTTGAGCAATGGAAGAACGTTCTATGGAGCGAAAAATTACGCTACTCCATTTTCAAATCAGACGGATGTACCTGGGTGCGGAGGATGCCTGCGGAACACTGTTTGCCTGAGTGTGTTGCGCCTAGTATGGCGGAGGTACTGTTTTGGTCCAGGAATGTTTTACACGGCATGGTCTCAGTCCGTTGGTTGTAGTGACAAGAACTATGAACACGGAGGGGAACCCTGACATTCTAGACTATAGCGTGCTGCTGACAATGTGGTGATACTCTGGGAATGGTCGGCCATACTTCCAAAAAGACAACGTACCTCGTCACACCCCCAACACTGGTTTACATTGGTTTGAGGACACAGATGTTTCACGATTGGACTGGTCTGCAGAGTATTGACCTGAACCATACTGAATGTTTTTGGGATGTACTTGAACATTGAGTCAGGAAAAATGAATAGTGTCCAACTTCTTTGAGAGAACTCGACAGACATTTGCAGGATGAATGGAGGGAAATACCAGCTGAAGTGTATCAGATGTTAGTAGAAAGTATGCCACCAAGATTACCTGATGTCATTAAGGCCAAAGGAGCCTCACTAAGTATTAATATATGGTAATAAATAACACTTTTTGATTCACTTGCTCAGGTGTCCAAATAATTTTGGTAGAATAGTGTATAGTGGCCATTTAAAGGGTTGCGCCAATTTTTAAACTTATTCCCTAGTGGGTAATGGATAAGTTTCTGGTGGTGAGCATGCATGCTGCCATTTCATTTATCTCTATGGCACTACTGGAGATTGCTGAGTACTGTTATTGGCTATCTAAATCAGGCCCATAGAGATGAATAGATCGGTATTAGAGATGAGCGAACATACTCGGTAAGGCCGATTTCGCAATCGAGCACCGCGATTTTCGAGTACTTCACTACTCGGGTGAAAAGTACTCGGGGGCGCTGTGGAGCAGGGCGTGGCGTGGTAGAGCGGGGGGTAGCAGCGCGGAACAGGGGGGAGCCCTCTCTCTCTCCCTCTCCCCCCCCCCCCCACTCCCCTCTGCAACCCCCCCGCTCACCCACGGCGCCCCCGAGTACTTTTCACCCGAGTAGTGAAGTACTCGAAAATCGCAGTGCTCGATTGCGAAATCGGCCTTATCGAGTACGTTCGCTCATCTCTAATCGGTATCAAACATATGCAACTACCGCTCCATTCATACAGGGTAAAGTACTGTACCAGAACCAAGGTCAGTGCATAAATACAGCACCAGAACCAAGTTTATAAGTACAAGCACGAACCAACATCAGCACAAAGATATAACACTAGAACCAAGCTCATAACATAAATACAGTAAAAGAACATAGCGAATGGTGTTGCAGGGATGCCAGTGGGCTGATGGACCTTGGAACATCGGAGGAGAGAAGACATAACCAAGAGTAGGATGATTCATGTAGCTCCACAATACGCTGCCATACAGAGGAAGATGATCTGGTCAGGCAGACCTAAGGGGGGATGATCGGCCCCAGCATACATCTGCCTGGAGCCCCCCACCACTAAAATCTGACAGCCGGTGCCTTGTGCAACTGTGTGGGTCACATGTAGCTAAGGCCAGCCATGTATGGGTGTTAAGAAAATTGTAGATCAAGGTATCAGTTAATTGTTTTTCTATTAGATTGTAGAATAGAAACATATAGGATGCTGCTAGTATAAGTTGTGAAGTGGTTAAACGAAACCTTTTCTATAACAGTGAATGGTACTGTGAAGTGGTTAAACTAAACCTTTTCTATAACAGTGAATGGTAGGGATAGAGACAGACAGAAGATAAGAAAGTCTCCCAGACCCCCCCTCTTTGCATTTCTTTTCACTGAATTCATAACGGTTTCATTGTATGTAATAGTTACACCTTAAAAGGTGTAACTTATGTTAAACATTTTAGTTGTACCCTATAATGTATTCTTATTAATCTTGGAGATATGTACTTTTCCTGTGATGTCATTTATGGTATATAAACCACATGCACCTTTAAATACATTAGAAATCATTTGATACAATTACGGTTAAATAGTTCATGATATTCTAATTGTTGAATGCAAGAAATAACATGTAAGAAGAAGACTATTACCTGCATGTTATGTAATGATATGCAAAATGTTAATAAAAACTTATTGAACATTAGAAATCATTTGATACCGCAACAAGGCCGGTGTGATTTGTATTTCTCCTGGGCCCAGACTTCTACACGAGATCTGGAATTGTCTTCTCCTTGGTAAACACATAAATTCTCCTTACATTGGGACTCCCAATCCCCTGCATAAAAAGTTTTATATAATATCCGTCATTCACTGTAGGTGGTGGTCACAGCTCACCTCCTCCCATAACCTGCACAGGTTACATAGCGTGCCCACAAAACTCTTCTATAGAAGTTAAGGAGTCCTCATGCAACAGATGCCCAACAGATCATCCCAGCAATAATCGTTCCTGTGCTTTTACAAGCATTGCTGATCGTTAATAAGCAAACAACTGCCTGTTAAGGGCATTTACCCACTGGAGTTTTTTTTAACTCTACGATATTGCTGTGTTTTTTTCAATGGGACTTTCTAATGTTAAAATCGTATGCTTTTGCGATTTTTGGTGTGATGCGATTTTAACATTAGAAAGTCCCATTGAAAAAAATGCAGCGATATCGTAGAGTTAAAAGAAAAAACGCTAGTGGGTAAAAGCCCTAACGTGGAACAATATGCCGTTCCAGTGACTGAACGAAAAACGAGAAGTGAATGAGTTCTCGTTCGGCCAGTGCATGCATTTACACTGAACGATAATCATTCAGGTTCTGTGTGAAAGCACCTTAAGGGCTCCTACAGTCGAGCGTATGCATGGCATAATTGCTCTATGAAGGGAGCACTCTTGCGTGTATCCGTGCATTCCACTGTACTTTTCTGTGCTGCCGGGCCTTTTTACATCAGCATGGGACACACCCGCGCCGTGGTTGTGTAGTGGCCCAGAGGGTCCTCCAGAATACTCACCCTAATATTTGGTCCTATCACACTTGTCTATGCGCTTCCCTTAGGCTTAGAAGGTGCCGTGCATCAGAGAAACCATGTTTCTCCCCTTCCTAAGCTGAGAGCTTAGTGCTGGCAATAGCTGTTTGCCTATTGGCTATCTGTCATGCCTCCCCTGATTGGTGGGAGAGTTCAGAGCGGGAAAACACTAACATTAGTCTCTATAATGAGGGGGTGGAGTTTTGGAGAAAGTGCGGGAAGAGAGAGAGGAAGTGGAGGAGGAATCAGTGGAGAGCAGTTGGAGGAGAGGAGAGTCTGCAGCGAGTCGTGGTTGGAGAAGGAGGTGTGTTAGCAATTCAGCCATGTGTGCAGTGCTTCAGCAGTTCAGCAAGGGTAGCGAGGTCGCTTTCCGCTCCCTTGTCTTTCCAGCAGCGAGGAGAAAAGAGTTGGAGGTCATTGTCCCACCTAACAGTGAGTTAAACTACCCGGTGAACTCAAAGCCAGGATTAGTTCAGCGGCCATTAAAACTCTCATTCCACTCCTGCATCCTGTACTTCCAGTAAGCCTATCAACAGGCTAGTAACAACTGGGGGAAGACTATAACTGAGTAACCTCTAGCACTAGAGAGAGAGACAGAGCATTGAAGATAAGTGTGAACCAAATTGTAAATCTACTGTTTTTTTCGTGTCAACGAATCAACTGCTTCATTGATGACTCTGCTACACCTCTGTGATGCTAAAATCTGTCAATACAACAAGCTTCAGTAAAACTGCGTGCTCCCAGTTTACTAACACAAGCTACTGGACTCATCTCAAGTTATTCCGCTATCATTACACTTGGGAGTTCAGATTGGAGTACTGGCGTCACCCGTGACAAAATAACTACTGATTCCAAACGTATCCTCATACGTTATTTGTGCGACAGCTGAGCAGTGTCCCATTATCGCCACTGTCGGGAGGAATTACAGAGCCACCTGTGACAAACATCTTGCAGTCCCCATGGTCTCCCCCACTTCAACACGCTCAGCTCGGCCGTTGCAGTTGGACTGGCTGAGCAGCTTAATTAGTCCCTGTTGTTATCAATTAACACGCAAAATCGCTCAATTCAGTGATGCACAATTCAGACTACTGTGGTGCCTTGGGTGTGCAAATGCGGGCAAAAATAGGACATGCCGCATATATTTTCTTGTACAAGAAAATATGGTGCAAAAATGCTGAATGTGAGGGAACCCATGAAATCAATGGGTTCTACTCTCTCCGGTTTGCACGAGCGACTTTCTGTGCGTGAAACTGCCTGTGAAGAAGCCCTAAAGTTGCAATTTACTCACTTATGACCAGTTTCCCAATCAAGTCTATGGTAATGTGATCCTGCTGCGCATTCCAAGCAAGTTCTGCTGATGGCATATACACAGACCCATGAGCCTTTGTGGCTCTGTGTATTGGAATGTCAGCAACTGCATCGGTTCCCGAGGGCCGACCATTCATCCGTATGTACTGTGCATGAGTCAATATAGACTGAAGAACATAGGCGCATGCGCAGTACAGGCAAGAAAGGTCCCAGAGACTGACGTATCTGTGCACCAACCCGCAAGGCGGATATTCTAGTCCTGCTGTACCTTTTAAACCAATGATTTGGATACTTTATACTGTTACCTTGTCCTTATTGTGTTTTCTGTGCTTTACAGATAAGTTGTTTTTCCATTTCCTTCCATGTCAAGTTTCTCTTTAGCACAAGGATCGATTATCTTAATTTCAAGCTTCGTTAAATCTCCAGTCCTGCAGAGTGAAAGAAATGGGTTTATCTATGGCGAGTGTCTATACCTGTAACAGATCAAACCATTAACTGACTGACATAATTATAGTGGGAGACGCTCCTCACTGACAGATGAAAATCTACTTTCTACAGATTATATCGAAGGTTAACCCTTTACTACTGTAACCGTTTTTCCTTTGTGGCTGTCGTTTTTCATTCCCCCCTTTAAAAATCCAAACTTTTTATTTTATTTCCCTGTCAACATACATACATGAGGGCTCGTGTTTTTTCCGGGATGAGTTGTAGTTTTTAGTGTTACCATTTAATCTACTGCTGTATCAATGGAAAACTGGAAAACTTAAGAAAAAAAAAAAGCAATTTTTTTTTTGGGGGGGGGGGGGGTGGGGGTTATTGCATTTATGGTGCGGTGAAAATGATGTTCTCTTTATTCTATGGGTCAGTACAATTACGATGATGCAAACTTTGGGTCTTTTTAATCTTTCTTTTATGTATTGAAAAGAAAATGTTTGAAAAAACAAAACAATAACTTTATTTTTCAGTAAATGGTGCTGTGTGACGGCTTGTTTTCTGCAGGGCGAGCCTTAGGGCACCCACCCACTGGCGTTTGCGATTCCCGTGCGTTAAAAATGCCGCGTTTTCGCGGCGTTTTTCCCGCGTTTTTCGCGGCGTTTTCGCGGCGTTTCCATTAATTTCCATTGACTTTCATGGGTGCATTAGGAGAAAAATAAGGACACATATGCAACTGCCGGTTCCTATGTTAAAAAACGCCACGCAACGCACCGCAAAACGCCAGTGGGTGGGAGTACATTCAATTCTAATTGCTCTTGAGAAAAAACGCAAAACGCAGAGAAACGCAAATCGCCAGTGGGTGGGCGCCCTTAGGGTGACACGGCATCGCCGCAAGAAAATTGCAGCGATATCACATCGCTGGTCTGTGCGATATTGCTGCGTCTCCTCGCGGCAATACCGCGATTTTGTAGCGCTACAAAGTCACGTGACTTTGTAGCACCACATGTGAGGATTTTCGGGGGGAAACTAGAAATATAAGCCCTACCCTGAAAATAAGCCCTAACTGCAGAAAAAAAGTATACTTCACCTAGAAGCGCTCTCCGGCTCCGCTGCATCTTCTTCCTGGTGCCCAGCACCGGTCTGCATCGTCTCTTCTGGCCGGGGATTGAAAAATCCCCGCCTCCTGAAAGCACTGGCTGTGATTGGTTGGTTGACGCTTAGCCAATCAGAGCCAGCGCTCGATGAATGGCTATGATTGGTTCATCAAGCACTAGCTGTGATTGGCTAGTCGTCAGCCAATCAGAGGCAGCGCTTCCAGAAGGAAGCCAGAAGAGATAAAGGTGATGTATTTTACATTTTTTCCTGCAGCCAGGGCTTAGATTAGGGCTGTGACAGTAGTGTTTTCGTGCGATGCAACAGAGAGGAAGGCTCCAAGGGGAAATATGGGCTACAAAACCTCAAGAGTCACAAGCATATCGCAGCCCCGCGAGGTTTTTGTGTCGGGATGTCGCATGCTACAAATGTCACACAAGAAGTAACCCAGAGGAAAGCATAGGTTCACATACATACGATTTGTAGCATTTTAGCAATGCGACAAAATCGCACAATTTTGTTGCCCGTGTGAAGGAGGCCTAAGTTTCTATTACGGTAGTACTTTTTTGAGGTACATAGAACTGCTTTTGTACAATTTTTCTTTGAAACCGAGTAACCGAAAAGCGTAATTCTGGCTTTTTTGTGTGTGTGGTTTTTTTTTACTTTTTGATGGCATGTAGGCCGGTCTCACACGACTGAATCTAAATTGCGAATTCCGTGATCAGTGTCTGCGCAGACTTGCAGTGCGGGCATTGAAAGGCATGCATTTTCAAATTTTCCTTTACACTCGCAGATACGAATTGCGTCTTTCGCGAGCAGAAGAAAAATCACAGCGTGCTCTATTTCACAGTTTTTTGTTTTTTTTAAGCTTTAATACTTTTTGCAAAAATTAAAACATCTTTTATTTTTACATTTTCGGCCTATTATGGAATATGGACTTGAGATTGTCCGATCATTTGTACAGTATACTGCAATACTGAAGTATTGCAGTATCTTGTAATTTTAACATCTGCCTATTAAGCCCTTAATAGGAAGAAATTAATGGCAGGTCTGGGAACCTTCCACTAGGCCCCAGGCTGCCCTCACAACCAAACGGTACAACGCGATCTTACGTTGTGTGTGTGTTACTACTTTCTTCTGGGTACAGCGCCACCCTTGTCAGTGGGTTGTATCTGGCATTGCTGCTCCGTTTCATTGAAGTGAAATACTTGCATGCTTGTGTGAAGGGGGACTTACGAATGAGGCTAACCACACTGGTGAGCGTGATAGGGGGCCGTGAATCCCCCCATATCGCACTCGCCATCCATGGGAAAACAGTCTTGCATCACTTCGAGGAGCCGCGACAGAGAACTGCGGAGTTTCTCCCATTGCTTTCAATGGGGCTGGCAATGCAAGATCACGCGGCTAGATAGAACATGCCGCAATTTGTTTCCCGCATCGCATTGCAGTGCCATGCAGAAAAAAAATCTCTTATCTGTATGACCCCATTCAAAAGAATAAGGTTCATATTTGTGCTTCTCGCAACGCACAAATCTTGTACAATTTTCTCATCCGTGTGAAGCCGGCCTGACAGCTGCGCTGTGATTGGTCGCTGTGGGCAACAAAGGTTTCTCTTTTAGACCATTCCATAAATCCTCCCCATAGTGTTAAGTGGTTCATCTGAGAAATAAGGGGGGGTTATAATTATAAGGTGTCCGTAATAATGTCACCAAATGTAAAAAGTGAAGAGAAGTTCTGTATCTCACTACGTGGATATTTCTTGGTATCTTCCATCAGAGTCGACTTCTATCTACTCGGAGTTCAAACGTGGACATTAAAATGTACATGAAATTGCCTTTATAATGGGAATATTAATCCCGGCGTCCACTGAAGTGTAAACATTAGCTACATGATCCATTTACACTTCGTCAGATCTACAAAGGAATCACTTTTTCTTCATAGGCCTGGGTTCGCTCTAAGTTGCCCACTTGCTGTGAAAGTGAGTGTCAGGGGTCACACAGTCCCCTGGGGCCCATTAAAGCGGAGGAAGGCAGGAATATGTAGTTATACCAGTGGCTGACGGGCGCTACGGATCAGCTGCTGTTGGTGACAAGATAAATACCGTAAATATCTCAGCGGCACCGAGCACAGCATAAAAGCAACATGCAGCAATAATGCCAGCTAGATATCGTTGGGTCTTAAAGCAACCCTTCGGGTCTGGACAAACAAAGATGGCGGCACCAGCTTCCCTGGAGGGTCGCTCTAATGGTGTCATTTCCATAGTGATATTCATTGGTGATCAAACCATTCACTGGCAACCCCTGCCCATATACCCTATTTGGGGGTATAAAGACACCATAGGGGGGTCCCTCACTCAGGATGTAGAGACACTAAAGATTGTGTGCCATGTCAATATCTACCAAGAGAGACAAATCTTGTGGCGTGTGTTTTGCGCCTTGACAATTTTTCTCTGCTATTTTTTATACCTCCCAACTTTTGAACAATGAAAAGAGGGACAACTCTAGTGGTGTGCAATTTTTTGGCCACCCCCTTGTATGCTAAGCCACGCCCTTTATGTCCCATCACAGTAATAGTGCCCCTTACCATAACAGTATACCTCTAAATAATAGATACCAACTTTATACAGTAGGTGATTACAGTGCACTTACCTGCATTGATCACAGGTGGAGTCCCCTCTGATTTACATTTTTCTTCTCTATCCAGGCCCAGATTGCTATGAAGACTTCTTCCAGCCACTAGTCGTTTCTGCAGATTCTCCCCATCCTGTTGTTTCCCTCAATGAACCTTTCAGTATCCTCCTCCCGTAGTACTACTATCCCCTTTGTGGACCCGTAAAGTAATAATACCCCCTCTGTAACTGGATTTACTAGTGGTGCCCCCACTAAGTTATAGTGCTCTCCTCTGTGGCCCCACCACCGGACTCCACTACAAAAAGGCACTTCATCAGGCACTGCAGTGGCCGCTATGTACCTCACACATTGGCACCAGCCACTCACATGCACCACTTTATACATAGACTGACTCCTCCCCCTGGCTACTGTCTGAGTACTGTGTTGCTGGAGTCAGTCTAGAGTGGCTTGCGGTCTCTGGCCCTTGCCAATGTATGAGGAAAATTATGGTCATTGTGGTGTCTTTGGAAGAATATTTATAGGAGAGGGGCAAAGTGGTGGAGGGTGAGGCATATAGTAGATCTCCAAGGTTGCTGAAACAAACTCTCAAATTCCGGACTGTTCCACCGAATCCGAGACAAATTGGTAGACCTGCTGTTTTTCTCCTCACAGTAATGGTGCCTGTTAATGACTCCCTCAGAGTACTACACAATCATAATGATTACAGTATAGTTAGCTCTACTGATCACAGCTGTTGTCTTCTCTGATTAGTCACCCGTTTTTTGTTCTCTATCAGGGCCCAGATCGCCATATCTACTGCTTCCTGGAATTGTAACCTCTGATTTCCCACTGAATCCTGGACAATTGGGAGAAGTGGCACTACTACATTATCAGGAAAGCTGAACTCCAACTACTTTTAAATATCAAGAAGTGAGTTGAAACAGAATTTTGGACGTATTTAAATTTTTAAAAAGTAGCGATTCAGGGCGGACATTTTATTTACCACGATCCATACAGGAAATGGTTAAATGTTAAATAAAAATCTAATGTGAATTCCTCTACTAAAGTTATTTAGTAGTTCATGTTTGGACTAATTAAGATATGTAAATCAGTTTCATCGTTCCCCTGCAACAAAAGATCCCTTGCCCAGGTCGTGTTCCATATGCCAGATGCCTCATCTATGCTCTGGAAAAGTTTCCAACAGTCTAAAATACTTTCCAGGGACTAGTTAAGATATTGGCTCACCCTTTAGGACACAACTTCCTAGAGCCACATGGCGCTGCATATGGAGGAGGAAGCCCTGGTTGGCACTAGCACCCTTCTCAATGGGTAGTGTGCACCTGCACCAAGCTCCCTATGCCCACAGGCACTATAATGTTAGCATATATCCAAGGCATGGGAAGCGGCGTTTGACTAGTGCTGGATGAAGGATATGGCGTGATATGAACCAGCAATATACGCATGCTCTGAAAGACGCCAGAAACAAATGCATGTTTTAAATGTAACAGGATTAAAAATGTCATCAAGCCCGAGGGCAAATCTATCAGGAACGGGTTCCCTTAAAGGAGTTTATGTGTAATATAGGTTAAAATGCTGACATCCCAGTTAATAATTGATTGCATTTGTCTGCTTTTTTTTTTTATACCAGTTAATACTATCCATCACTGAATTAAAGTCTTTTGGAGAGCCTAATTTCCATTGCCTTGAGGTATGAAGAACGGAGCCTGAGGCGAGAAGTAGCCTGCGGTCTAATCCAAGTTAAATACAATTGTGTAGAGCAGGTCCCTGTAGGAACGAGACAGAACAAGGTCAAGATGTATAAGTGAGCAATTCTTATAACCGTTCATAAATAGAGTATAATATCCAAAAGCTGTCGCCTCCATCCCATAGATGACTGATTACATACAGGGGCCATGGTATATACACTGATGTGCCAGAAGTCATGGGATAGCAGTATGTAAACTGATGATGAAGTGGCCTCACATCCGGTGACACTTGGGGACGCCCGCACCTGTATACGTTGTGAGAGGTTATTTTGTGAGGGCTTATGGGGAATGTGACATGAACATGCCTTGTGGGTGGAAAAAGAACAGTAAAATACACAGATGCGCGCACAAAAAGCATTGTTCCGCAAAGACGCAGAATGACTGCAGCCGGACAGCACGGAAACTCTGCGAGATTTCTGCAGCGGTAGAAAACAGAACCTCCGGCACGTCCGTGGATACCAGAATAGAAACAGTATTTTATTTAGACATCATGGATCAAAAACATCTTCCAAAAAAGTATTTTGCGCTTACAGGTTTCGAACAGAGTTCATATTTATAGCTACGCAGCGATCCCCGACCCGCTCCATCTCCATTTACTGCGCAATGATCCTTCCTGTGTGAATAAAGCGAAACAATTATTGCTGGGACAACAAATCTGTATCAACAGGTTCTCCCATGTGAAAGGGTCCTAATTTGAGAGATCCCCCCCCCCTATGTAAAGTACCATAGAGTGGCAGAGCAGGGGATAACTGTAAGCAAAGACCAGGAAGGATGGGGAGGGAGAGCTTCTCACACACGGACGTGAATGCTAGTTATTATGTTTTTGAGGGGAAACTTTACTTAATCGTAAGTTGGGATGAACCTTCAAGTGTTGGTAGAAAAGTGATGTGAATGCCCCCTAACAGAGACACTTGCACATAATTGTAAAAACTGGCAAACTTTGCATATGGGCTGCTGGCGTTTCTGTACCAGGGCTACTTTTTAGTCCCAGTCCGGCTCTGATGGGGTGCGCCTGTCACTGGTTCCATCACAGTGTTATGGCTTCTGCTCTAAATGGAGGGAAAGGTGCTAGTGTGAATATAGCCTAAAGCGACAGGATCTGGTGTTTGGTAGTTATAGGTGATGGATGGACCGGACATTGAACATGATCAGTCCAGCACCAGGTGAATGAGAGTCTATATAATCATATTGTGTGGTATGACCTACAGAAAGATATAATTCATGCTGGTTCCTGTAATGCCGGAGTAGGGCGAATTCACCTTCCCATTCATCGAAGCAGAGGTGTAACTAGAAGCTAGAGGCCCCAGTGCAAAATCTGTAACATGGCCCCTCAGCTACCATGTGCCATTTATAATACTGATGTCTTCATAAGTTGTGGGGAAGCCCTTGGGCTCCCTAAGGTTCCGCGGCATGGTAGCAACTGCTGCCTCTACAGGTACACCACTGCAGGTAGAGGGTAGTGACACAGCAGTCAGGATACGAGGCAGCAGACGGAGTAACCAAAATGTGCAAGATTTATTTAAGAACGTACGACTAGAAGAAAAAAACGTAGAATGGCAACGAGTAAATGGTTAAACTTTCCTCTCCTTTTCAACTCTCTAGTCACAATGTACAATTAACTATAGTGCGGTAATACTTTTTACGCAATTATGTTAACATTTTACTAGTATCAAAAATAGAAATGCAGGTTATAGAGCTCAACTTGCAGCATCTCTTTATCTACGGCTCGCACCCTTTCCCTTGTGAAAATATCTCAGTCTGTAAATGGAAGCTTGAGCAACAGAAGTTTGCTAAAAAGTCGAATTACCTTGCTGCAGCTTTTATCTTTTGTAGCAGGCCTGGTGGCTAATAGTTTGTAACCCTACCAGTGTGCACACCTAGGATCTGGGATAAGGCCGGCCTCACTTACAGTTGGTTTTGCGAGAGCTACAACTTCTACTGACCCCAAAAATCCCACTGGGAGGGTGAGGAGTGTTCCTCTCCGTTCGTCTCTTAGTCTTCTTATCAGTTCTGGTCAATTCCCCTATTCTCTAGGTAGTAATGATCCTGCTGCCCCATGCTCTCAGCCAGAAGGCTCCTTGTTCCCTTGTCTGGCACCTTCTCCTCTCTCAGCACTTTAATGAGCAGCTTCTCTAGCCTTTTTTTCAGTCCCTTATGGCCAGGCATTAGCAAGTGAGCAAATGTCCATTGTGCAGACGCAGTTCTGTATAATTTTTGGCACAATTTTCCAGTCCATCTCTGTGATATCATTAACCCCTTAGGGTGATGAGTCCCTTACAGAAGCAGAAAAGAGTAGCTTAACTCACTTGCCAGTTTCTTTACTCAAGTTCACTAGTTTCATTGGGAAGGGGTATAAGGCCAACTTCTGCGGGCACTCCTTATTCAGGGTCTGCTTCTAAGGTACTAGGTGCCTTTTTGAAAGGGTTACTATGTGCTCTAGCACAGGTAATACTTAAATACTTACAACTAGTGCCAGCCTCTGGGATGTGTGAGCTTTCTGGTCACACAGAAGACTTAAACCACTCCAGAAATATTAGTTAGACACTGTACAGAATTGTTATTACTTTGTTCTGTGATTACTGTATGTTAGTATCATTTGAGCACCAAATGGTGGTATTTATGAATGCATTTTGTGGCACTGTACACTATATTACTAGTTATTATTAGGAAACTATATAGTATCAGTGTTTCTGGTGGTGTTATGTGCCACATACAGTTTGTATTTCGAAAAGGGGTAATCCGAGAACTTGTATTCAACAAGAGAAACAATAAATTCTTCTTCATCCCAAGTTTCAACAAGGTTCTGGCTGAATAATGTGGTTTGTCTGGGTCTCTACCTCCCAGGCCTGCTTACTACCTGACTCTGGTTCTTCGTGTGCACACACTTAGTTTTTACTGAGGTACCTCCTCACTTACAAACTTCGGTGTCCTCTGTACTGTGTTTGGGTTGAAGAAATCTCCATTGTCCATCATCAGTCCCCGATTCGATAAACTGTAGATTGAAGTATCAGTCTCTGCAATGGCTCTAACAGCATACCTCTGGCTGATGCCTTCGTGATCCCATAGTAGGAACTCCTGCAGCAGTATGCTCTTTGAAATCCTTCTGGTACAGCACTGCTCTAGCAACGGTAAGCAGTCCACTAAGTCTTTAAGCTGCACCCACTCTAGATCCCTGGTGGCTCTCTGCCATCTCCTTTCCCTGGCACGCTTCTTTCACTTTCCCCTTCCTTGGGAAGCTGACGCCTGTTTCGGAGGTGGAGCTTTGTTTTCGCGGGAAAGCAAGTGAATAAATGTTTGTACAGGCACACAAATATTCACAAATGTATTCGCATTTGCAGGGCTCCTTTTTACAATGGCAGCTGCAATTTGCTAGCCACCTAATGCACACTGTGCAGTGCTTGCTGATTGGCCTGATCACATGAGCAGCACTGGCCAATCAGAGAGCCTGATCTAGTTCATTGGTAGTCTAACACTACCAATGCCATGTGGGGGATTAGGTAGTCTGAAGATTGTGTAAGCTATATTGGATAGCTGAAAATGGGACCAAGAACTGGTAAATCAGATGGGCAACTACACAGAAGACCAACAGCAGGTAATATAACTGCCCCCTCTGGTCCAAGACAAAATTTTGTCTTGAAACCAGAGAGTCACTTTAAGTTGGATCATGAAGACCATATGTAGCAAGTTTGGTTGATATCCATGGAGAACAAATGAAATAATACACAAATTTTCACTTTTATACTTGTACCTGCCTGAGGACACGGTGATGACAAATTCGATAAACGAGTACAAGAAGGGCCTGGATGCCTTTCTTGAGCAATAAAATATATGTTATAATCATTAATAACTTCAGAAGGGTCGGTGATTCGGGGATTCATTCCGATTGCCAGATTCGAGTTAGGAAGGAATTTTTTCTCTTAAAGGGGTTGTCCCGCGCCGAAACGTTTTTTTTTTTTTTCAATAGCCCCCCCGTTCGGCGCGAGACAAACCCGATGCAGGGGTTTAAAAAAAAAAAAAACGATAGTACTTACCCGAATCCCCGCGCTCCGGTGACTTCTTACTTACCTTGCGAAGATGGCCGCCGGGATCTTCACCCACGGTGGACCGCAGGTCTTCTCCAATGGGGCACCGTGGGCTCTGTGCGTTCCATTGCCGATTCCAGCCTCCTGATTGGCTGGAATCGGCACACGTGACGGGGCGGAGCTACGAGGAGCCGCTCTCCGGCACGAGCGGCCCCATTCAGAAGGGAGAAGACCGGACTGCGCAAGCGCGTCTAATCAGGCGATTAGACGCTGAAATTAGACGGCACCATGGAGACGAGGACGCTAGCAACGGAACAGGTAAGTGAATAACTTCTGTATGGCTCATAATTAATGCACGATGTACATTACAAAGTGCATTAATATGGCCAGACAGAAGTGCTGAACCCCCCTTGCTTTCGCGGGACAACCCCTTTAAGTGGGGAGAATTGGCTTCTACCTCATTGGGGGTTTTTTTGCCTTCCTCTGGATCCACATTGAGGGGTAATAGGCTGAACTGGATGGACACATGTCTTTTTTTTGTTCTTACATACTATGTTACCTATTATGCAGTATAAGCTCGGCATTCTTCCTCCTTACTGTCACTCTAAGATGCTTATTTCCTACGTAATATCTCATTAAACGTCTATAAATTCTCAAAAGACCGACATTAAAAAAAAAAAAATTTAACGGCTTCTAGTAAAAATGATTGACGTGAAGTCTCTTTCTGTGGACTCAGTGGGTGGAAAAAGAGCAGGAAGAGAGCAATAACGAGCGGAGTCCCTCCTCCTGGTAATCACCGGTGATTTCTGGGGCTCTGTGTGAAGGAGACCTACCTGCCACACAGGGAATGAGGGAGGAATATATCTGGGAGCTTCTCAGAATAGCGAATGAACAATAACTGAGAGAATAAAACATGAGATTTGACTGTCAGGGACCTCAGCTGCAGAACACAAACCTCTCTCATCATTCCTGTCCACACTGCTGCTCCACATCCAAAACCAGGCGAATACGAATGGCGCCGAGAGTCATCCGCTACTGCTTGTTAGTGATGTCTCAGCGGCGATTAATTTTATGCATTAATGTGTAGAAGGTGGAAATATTCTCATATTATTATAAAACCGGATGGATTAAAGGAAAATGTGTGTTAATATAAAAAGGATAACATCCGTATAAGGGAGTTCTCCCACATTATATATTCATGGCAAATCCACAGGACAGAAACGTATGAATGGCGGTGGTCCGGATTATCTTATCCTGTTTATTATTAGAGACCCTGACTCTGTCACGATTTGCGCTTCCCTGTATGGACATTCTTCCCGTGACCCTGGAGTGCGGCATAAAATCAAGTGACAAGTTTTCCGTGGATCAGTTTCAGTGTGAATCCACATTAAATGAGAAGATTCAATCTGAGCGACTTCCAACGAGGCCGGTCATCGGCACTAGACTAGCCAGGACTGGGATTTTATTGGCAACCGTGGGGGGTTTACTCGTGCAACGGTGTGGAGAGTATACAGAGAATGGCGAGATTGGGGAAAAACATCCAGAGAAAGAGGATCCTGTGGATGGAAACTCATCACCAAAAGGGGTCAGAGGAGGATGTCAAGAATCGTTCTGATGAACAGATGTTGCAAATTGCAGCCGAATACAACACTGGTGCACCAACTAATATGTCTGAACGTACAGCTCGCACTTCCAAGTCTCAGTGCCATTGTATCTAAGAAAACAGAAAGGAGAAACTCCGGGAGACAAAAGAGCGCAAAAATTGTACTACTGAGCAGCGAAAAAACATTACCAGATCAGATGGATCCAGATTTCTGTTTGGCGCAAGCAGCATGAATCGCTGACCCCTTCCTGTCAGCTGGTCAGAACATATCAGACCGCCATCTAATCTGCAGCAACTACAAGAAGCTTCCTGTCCGCAGGGGCCGATATTCCTGCAGAACAATATCATCACCCAATAGGATTTACACCACGGGGAACTGCTGCGGGTCTGAAGGCCAAAGGAGTCCAACATTACTAGATGGGGGTCAAATAAAGGGGTCGTTCAGTCTGTCTATTTCTATTTATAGTACAATATATAAATATAGTACATGAGTATAAGTAATGAATGAAATGCCTTATAGATGACGGAACACAATAGCGCAGCGGTTACAGGAATCCTAATCATTAAGTCTTTTCAGCAAACCGCAGATTAAACCTTTATCTTTATTTGAGAATTTGCTTTCTTTGTCAGTCGAAAAACACCTTGATTTGGTTTTATTGTATATTGGATATCACATTTGTCTCCTATTCACTTTCAAGTTCCATCAACCGTTCAGGTTTTAGGTGATAAATGTAATAAAAAGTTAATAAAAAGTAGTTTTAGTAGAAATTATAGTCATAAAATAACTGCTTGTTTAAAGAAAAAGAAAACCTGGCTTTATTGGAAAAAGTGAAATCGTGAAGTTAGAAAATAATAAAACTGGGTATTATAATAAGCAGGAAAATGCAAAGTAACAGACTGTCAGCTGGACCTATAATTGGCATGGTTGTTAAAGGAGTGCTCTGATTGGCTTGGGGACTGTGGGCCCCCACTCGCCCTGAGCCTCTAGGCAGGTCCAACCCTGCAGTGCAATTGAAAATGTCCCTAAAGGGATTGTCCAAGTTTAGAAAAACATAGCTGCTTTCTTCCAAACACAGCACCACCCTTGTCCATGGGTGGTGTCCGGTATTACAGCCTGTTGAATTGAAGTATGGCGTCACTAATAGGTTGTAAGCCTGCATGGTGCACTACATGTACTATGTGGCCTGACACCCTGTATATGCTTTATTTATGTGCAAGTATAGTACTAAAAAGCCACCCCCCTCAATATAAGGAAGCTGTGTGAGTGGTTCTTCATCAGTACCTTCACCTGTGCGGGGGCTCCTCCATATAGCAGTTTGGCTGCCTGCATGTTGAGGGATGGGGTTCATTTACCTGCCCCCTTGTGTAAGTACAATGATCAGTAGATGAACATTTTCTGTGACTTTTTTGCTATTGCAGCTTGGCTCCCATTCACTTCAATGGAGCTGAGCTGCAATACCAGACAACCCCACAGACAAGGGTGGCACTGTGTTTGGAAGAAAGCAGCATGTTTTTCTGACCCAGGACAATGCCTTTAAGATGCAGTATTAGTAAGAGACTGGTAGGGCATCAGCCATTTTGCTACGTGTCATCCATTCAGGCTTTGAGTAGTTAGAATACACTTATAAGTTTTTCAGTTCTTCCCCCTCCACCCATTTCTTCCCTCCTGCCTTTTGAATACTCACATTTAGAAAGGTAATTGTATGACCTTACCCTGGACCAGAGTGAATAAGCCCCTTTGACTCTTTTTGCCCTCTTGGCTCCACTTGTTTAGTTGGTTTAGAATTAGCACGAGGAAACTGCATTGTGTGATCATCTACTTGTTAATGAAGTCTAAAGAAAATTATCCAACTAGAAGCTGGGTTCTCACAGACGCTGTGGATCCGGCATTCAAATTAGGAGAAAATATTTTAATGAGGACTATTGGTTGCGTGAAGGTCCTAGGCTGATATGAATTATATTTTTGGAATTGGGTATGTCAGCTGAATAAAACGCATCTAAACTCATTGAGGTACGAACCCCAGAACACCCTCAAACGGTGTATCCGCATACCTGGTTATAATTTCCCTGTCATGTTTAATATCACTAAGTAGATAAAATCATGACCGGAAATATGCCAAATATATGTTCCCAATCGGAGGATCTCCTGCAGAGATATGGCCGAAACGGAGAATTATGATTTTTTCACAGGTACATAGGCATTTACCCCTCTTCTCTCTGAATGACCTCAAAGGGGTTGGCGGGAGGTGTGTTCTAGGGAAACTTTAAAACTAGGGGATCAGACAGACTCAGTGTCAGACCTCTAGAGATGTGCTATGGCATATGGACTTTCCTGTTTGTTTCCAGTGACTGCGCGATCAGAACCTTGGGCTGAACATCCCAAATCTGGTATCTTTCTTTTATTTTCTCCTTGCTTTTTTTGTACTGCCTGTTGTGTATACCTGTAAACCTTATCTCCACTGTAACCTCTCTCTATATATATTTTTCTATATATATAAATATTTAACACTGCTAGTCTTTCTTAGAATAAAACTGCAATTTATTAGTCAAACCTTGTCCGTTTTAAAATGAACCATAACTCTGAAGATTGGTTTAGTAATTCCTAGTCTGGGTTCCAGCCTACCTAGGAAACAGGAAGCTGGTGATGGCACAGAGTGTGTGTGGGTATTGTAGAGTGCTGGAGGAGCTAGTCTGGATCAGGGAGTTATTTGAGATTTCATTTTACATGTGTGCAGAAGCGTCAGAAGCTGGGTATAAAACCGCCTGTATTCTAACGACTCCACGCTTGCAATCCTAATAGAGAGATTGGTCGAGGCTCTGCTGTGTTAAGTGGTCATAGTGGTGAGAGCACTCAGATTAGTCAATCCATGACAAATTGGCGATAGAGATGGGATCAATCAGGTCCCCCCTCTCTCTAACCATGACAGACAACAAAATGGGCTTTTTGGCCATAATAACTACTCAGAGAGCAGCTTCCATTTTCCAATTTGCATGGGAAAAAAAGAGACATGTAATCTAATTTGTTGCTTTGGATAGTTTTACTACCTGAGGAATAAAACCGCTTTTAAAAAGGTTTTCCAACCTTGAAAAACCAACTTGCCTCAATGGGGATAGAGGTTGAAGGGAGTATGGCGTAAAGAAATAAAATAGCCATTAATTAATATTCTATTGTGCCTCCAGCCCAATGCAGCTCACTCAATCCCTTCTGCTCTGCTTCCTACTAAAACAGAAACTGATGATGACATTAAGGTCATTGCTCAGATGACCACTGCAGCCAATCGCTGGCAGTATCATACACACATGACATAAGAGGCCAGCGAGTGGTTGCAGCAGAGGTCGGTACATGGAAATGTCAGTTGCAGTACGGAGAAGCAGGCAGGTGGTGGAGCCTCACTACAGACCTACAGCACAATGATCTTGCAAGCGAAGGAGGTAGAAGGCCAGGCTTAAATAGCGAGTCCAATGAAGGAACGGGGTGGAGCAAATCAAGCAAACAGGACCAGGAGTCAGAAACACGGACAGGATTCAGCAGAGGAGCTGTCCAGAGTGCTTGAATAGCTCAGCAGGGAGAACCACCGCCTGGAACACAGGAGCTCCTGAGTTCAAGTCCTGCCACTAAAAGCCTTAGAGACGTGATGCTATGTCCACTGCAAGCACTGTTTCACCACTAGAGCGATCCTACAGAAGTAAAGATGGCAGAGTTGATCATAACTGTGACATTTCCAAAGTGATTGTCTGACTCCACAGTTGCTTTATATCGTAGACCATTAATGTCTATGGTGGAAATGTCCTTTAAAAACATCTGGACTCCTATGTCATACCAATATCAGGTCCCTGCCCCTAACCATCACGTGCCAATTATTGAAGGGTTTGATTCATGCCGGCAAGCTGTGAGGCCACAAAACATTAGTACTTTAGACATAAAAAAATAAAATACCCTGCAAATGCAATATTTAAGCCTCTAAGTGACGTATGCAGAGGCCTCACACTCTTACAACCTGTAAAATATAAATGAGCACACCCACGCTGTTTGTAAGCAGTGAAAGCGCTCTATTAATGAGTTTACTGCAGCTACATCACTGCATATTGTACTTACTTTGACTCCTTCAGTAACGGATCTACTCTGCTCCCTTATATTTACCTGCGAACAAAACTTCTGAACAACATATAGAACAAATTTGGTCAATGCAAAGCTTACCAAGACCGAGGAGTCTGATGGCATAACCTTTTTAATTTATACCAGATGAAATGCTATCAGTAGGTGATAAAGTACCAATGGACTTGGCTCTGAGGGGACTTAAGGCCTATATAGGGATCAGGGTTGGTGTAACAATGGATTGGTGTCTGTTAAGATTCGTATCCAATGCTGTCAGAGCTCAGGGACTCGTGCAAGTAGAAAGTAGTGGAACAGCTTTTACAGCAGGGGATGTGGATCCACTAAGTCACTAACCATTTTGACTTTGGGCTAAGTCTGGGGGCTGCATTTGGAGTTCCCCGATTTTCACCCCTTAACCTCACCAGTTAGGATTTGGTCTCTGATGCAGGGTTTCCCCAGACTGCTTTGCAAGAAATAATCTCGGTATAAAGACAGCTGATGTTATGTGGTCAGAAAAAACGTAATTTAATATTAGAGGACCTTTACAGATTTCGCTGAAGTCAACGACATGGTTGGCGTATAACTTGTGTGGGCGAGAAACAGGCCAAAGGTCAAGGCAGTTAGATGTCTTGCATAGTTGAGAAACAGTCCGAGGATCAGTGCAGGCAGCAGATAGAGAAATGCATAGTCAATAATTGAGCCTTGGTCAGGAATGGAGAAAATCAGGAAAGCTGGGTGGTTCAGGCATGGGTTTATTACTAGATAAGATTGCAAACAGCTAGCACCTTTGCACAGTTGAGATTGATTACTGAGATACCTGCTGATGGGTGGAGTAGCCCTCAATAGCCCAGGATCTGCCAGGATTGGTTGGGAACTGGAAAGCTGGCCCTTAAAGAGGCAGACCGGGCGTGTGCTTGCATTCTATGAAAACCAGGAGATGCAGCTTCTGCCATAGACAACATGGAGGACACAGTGCTGGCCATGCCTGCTGGCAGATCGAATTAGGGGACACCTTCAGCCATAACAGTGGCATTGGCATTGGAAAGTCCTGGACCCTGTGACTCTTGTAGGTCCAGTTGCCTCATCCTGAGCTTTTACAGCTGCATACCTTGCATGGAACCATCGATGACAGAGGTACTGAAGAATTATATGCCGGTATGGACAGCTTCTGATACCGGTCTCTCAGTCCCGTTTTTATTTTCCTCACTTTGTCCCACAATTTGGCCGTTTCTGTTTTTCACCGCTGACTACACAGATCCTCTGCATAATCCTCATCCCCATACATCCTCGACTACTGAATGGTCCTCTAATTTCACTTCTCTCTAACCGTGGAAGCATTTGCATCCTCTCCATGTTTCATAGAAAACTTTTCCTTCTATCTTGTCATTAAGCCTCAGTCTCACTCTCGCTAACGCACAGGAGCTCTTTCTCTCTCTCTTTGCCTGAGACTTCCCATTGCACGGTAAGGTGCATACTAAAAAATGAAGGTCTTCATGCTTGGGATCCCAGTCATCAGCTCTACTGACCAAAAAGCACAAGAAAAGTTGCTCCCAATGTGCGCAAAATCATATAAATAAGCCACAAAAGTTTTGGAATTCTGTTCTGTGGAGCGATGAATTAAAAAATTGGACTTTTCGTGCCTATGGATCAATGGAATGTCCAGGGGGAGAAGAATGAAGCAGACAATGAAAGAACCCCTTGCGTACAGTGCAGCATGGCGGTGGCTCGGTGATGCTCTTGGGCTGCTTTGCTTTCACTGGCACTAGAAATCTGCAGCGTGTGGAGGACAAGATGGATTCAATCACGTATCACGAAATCCTAGAAGTAAACGTCATGCCTTCTGCGAGTAAGCTGGTGATGATTCCAAGCTTATCTCCATCAAGGCTTGATTCTAGAAGTAGTCCTGGAAGATTCTGGGGAGGCCATTACTTGAATCCCATAGCAAGTTTTTGGTGTGATGTGAAAAAGGTGGTTGCAGCATGTGCAGCGTCTGAGGTACGGGCCCCAGCCTAGAAAACCCCAGGGGTAAAGTAGTTCACTTGTCACGGTGCCTCTCCCACCCGGAGGGTAACCAGGGACATGTCCAAGGGGCGAGGCCAGACTATATTAAAGGGGTTGTCCCGCGTCGAAACAGGTTTTTTTTTTTATTCAATAGGCCCCCTGTTCGGCGCGAGACAAACCCAATGCATGGGTTAAAAAAAAAGGTTTATTACTTACCCGAATCCCCACGCTGCGGCGACTTCTTCCTTACCTTACGAAGATGGCCACCGGGATCTTCACCCACGATGCACCGCGGGTCTTCTCCCATGGTGCACCGTGGGCTCTGTGCGGTCCATTGCCGATTCCAGCCTCCTGATTGGCTGGAATCGGCACACGTGACGGGGCGGAGCTACGAGGACCAGCTCTCCGGCACGAGCGGCCCCATTCAGCAGGGAGAAGACCGGACTGCGCAAGCGCGTCTAATCGGGCGATTAGACGCTGAAATTAGACGGCACCATGGCGACGGGGACGTTAGCAACGGAACAGGTAAGTGAATAACTTCTGTATGGCTCATAATTAATGCACGATGTACATTACAAAGTGCATTAATATGGCCATACAGAAGTGTATAACCCCACTTGCTTTTGCGGGACAACCCCTTTAAATAAGGAAACCCACTTGTGGATTACCTTAGACCTTATTGTCACTCATGAAGCCACTGTTCCTTCCTCCATGGTGATCTCTCTGGAGAATAAATAAGAGTCCACACATGGGGTAGAATTCAAAAGGCCAAATTGTGAACAGTCGGTAAAGTCATTTACTGAGAAACTTGAAATAACAGTTCACAGCAGTCCTCTTTACATCCACCGGCAGTACAGCAAGGGTTCAGAACACGTGAAGCGACAGGGAGGAAAACACGGGAGAACAGGGTGACTTACACAGGCCTAGTTATCTGTGGTCCCCTGGTCCCGGACACTGACTCTTGAGAAACTCCACCAACACTCCACCGGTCCACTCTCATGGATCTTTGCAACCGTTCACCTCACACCACACGGCAGGAAACTCCACTTGTACTCCATCAAAAAAGGGGGTAGGAGAAGAATGGGTTTGCGGCATTATTAGGGTATCCACTCAGCCTCTTCTATCTCTTCTTGTACTCAGACTAAAGGTGTGTGAGTACAGGTCAGGCTCTCTTTCTCTCCAAGGTAACAGCCAAAAACCAAAAGACAGAACTCCTCTCACACACGTTGCATATATATATATATATATATATATATATATAAAACGAGGTCACATGACATACAAATAGATACTTTCCCAGACATAACCCAGGCAATAACCCGTTCAGTGCAGCAGCTATGCAATACACATCATATTTAGAGATGAGCGAGCATACTCGCTAAGGGCAATTACTCGATCGAGCATTGCCCTTAGCGAGTACCTGCCCGCTCGGGAGCAAAGGTTCGGGTGCCGGCGGCGGGCAGGGAGTGGCGGGGGAGAGCGGGCAGGAACGGAGGGGAGATCTCTCTCTCCCTCTCTCCCCCCTGCTCCTCCCTGCTCACTGCCGCAACTCACCTCTCACCCGCGCCGGCAGCCGAACCCTCTTCATCCGAGCGGGCAGGTACTCGCTAAGGACAATGCTCAATCGAGTAATTGTCCTTAGCGAGTATGCTTGCTCATCTCTAATCATATTCATACACATAGAAGACAGTGGAAAAACACAGAAACACAATACTACATAGACCATCCAGAAACTTCCTGAACACATGTGCACATCAGCTTCTGTACACTACACGTGCAAACCCAAGAATATTAGTGATCTGGAGACCACTGCCCACGAGGAATGGGCTATGATTCCTTAGGAATGCTGCCAGAAGCTGCTTTTTGGCTGTGCAAGAAATGTCTGTATAGGAAGCTTTTTACATTTATCGCATATTAGATGGCGGTGCTGGCGTGTCCTGAACAGCTGATAGGAAGGGGTCAGCGATTCATGCTGCTTGTACCAAATTCTGACCTATCAGCACGGAGCAACAGAAATCTGGATCCATCTGACCAGGAGATGTTTTTTTGCTAGTCAGCAATACAACTTTTGCCCACTGTAGTGTTACCTTTCTTCTTCTCTTAAACATTGGTGCTGGAAACCAGTCATCTGCTGTTATAGCCCATCCGTGCTAAGGAATGGCGAGGTGTGTGTTTTGTAAACCTTAGTTGGAGCTCCAGTTGTATTTGGCTTCTCCTGATTCTGCAGAACCTGTTCATTAGAACAATTCTTGACATCCTCCTCCGACCCCTTTTAGCGATGAGTTGCTTCCGTCCACAGGATCCTCTATTCGCCAGATGTTTTCCTCCATTGCGTCATTCTCTGTATACTCTCCACACCATTACACAAGAAAACCCAACATGGTTGGCAGTGAGACGCCGGCTAGTCCAGCACCGATGACCAGACCTTGTTGGAAGTCACTCATATCCCTGGATTTTCCTATTTCATGTGGATTTAAACTGAAACTGATCCACAGAAAACTTGTCATGTGATTTTATGGTGCACTCGGGGGGTCACTTGGATAATTCCCATCATACAGGGAAACGCCAATCATGAGAGGGCCGGAGCTCTAATACAGTGGCCAATATAGCTACATTACAAGTGGCAAATAACTACATGACTAGCTAGCTGAGCAGTCCAGCAGGGCTTGAGTAGGGTCCATTGGCCCCATAAAATAAGTATGGATAGTTGTATAATGATTAATACATTTATAAAAAGTGCCTCCTTCATTAGTCACCACCAGCAGGACATCGCCATTCAAGGATGCCGCATGTTACGTAAGTCACGGCCCTGCACCCCCTCTCCCTCTCTAAGTAATGGATATTGACCTCTATGGCATTCTAA
This sequence comes from Eleutherodactylus coqui, assembly GCF_035609145.1. Taxonomy (NCBI): domain Eukaryota; kingdom Metazoa; phylum Chordata; class Amphibia; order Anura; family Eleutherodactylidae; genus Eleutherodactylus; species Eleutherodactylus coqui. The sequence continues at coordinate 129,417,861 of NC_089847.1, read as the reverse complement.
GAAGCAGCCACAGAGGAAGAATCGATCACTCCTGCCTGGTACAATCCCATAAGCAGCGGGATGTGAACTCTGGCCGCTGAGGTGTATGCCGTTACTGCACCGCGGCCACATCACTCATCAAAGGTTCTATATATGCTCCTGCTTGTTTTTCACCGCTCTGTGCCAGTTTCTGGGAAGAAACAGAGTAAAACTTAACATTTAACAACTTTATTTTTTTGTTAAATTGTTGATTTTTTCCAGGTCTTACATAATACAGCAACCTGCTTTCCAATGAGAGAGAACTGGCTGTTTGTTACAGTCACACAGGTACATAAGCTGTGGCTCAGGAATACAAGCCGAGTTACAGAAATCAGTTTTATGTATTGCAGGACTCTCGAACAAGGAATCTATCCAGATTGGGGTTTCTTAGGGTTATATGAAAATAAATCAGCAGCTCATCATTGATACTTGGGGATCTTAGAACACTAACACTATGGTGTTCTAGAACACTGATACGTAATGTTCTAGAACAGGAGTCCAATGACATTTGGATTCCAGAATTATGGGTCACCCGGGCGTACAATTCCAGAACTATAGTACAGAGTCAAGTCACATTATGACCGCCAGCCAATATCCAGAGTAACCACCGTGTGCCGCACGGACATCAGCTAAGCGGGCTGGGAAAGACTCGGTAAGATGCGGGTAGGTTGTCTCAGGTAGCTGGAGCCATGCTGACTACAGTGCATCCCACAGTTGCAGGTCGGTGCATAGGGTGGGGAATCCATAGAGCGAACACAACGATCGAGGTCTCACAGATTCTCAATTGGGTTCAAGTCTGGAGATTTAGAGGAAATACTTAACTCGGCTTGTATTCCTGAGCCACAGTCATGCTCTGTCAACCACTGTTGAACATGTTGCATTTAGAGATGAGCGAACGTACTCGTCCGAGCTTGATGCTCGGGCGAATATTAGGGTGTTCGGGATGCTCGTTACTCTTAACGAGTACCACGCGATGTTCGGGTTACTTTCACTTGTATCTCTGAGACGTTAGCGTGCTTTTCTGGCCAATAGAAAGACAGGGAAGGCATTACAACTTCCCCCTGCAACGTTCAAGCCCTATACCACCCCCCTGCAGTGAGTGGCTGGCGAGATTAGGTGTCACCCGAGTATTGAAATCTGCCCCTCCCGCGGCTCGCTACGGATGCATTCTGACATTAGTTCAGGGAAAGTGCTATCGTGTTGGAGCTGCTATAGTGAGAGCGTTAGGAGTTATTATAGGCTTCAAGAACCCCAACGGTCCTTCTAAAGGCCATAAATCTTCTGTATATGCGCTCAATGGGGCCGGCGGCAGCAGCGCCGACCCCATTGAGAACATATAGAAGACAAATCCTTCTTTTCTGCCACAGCTGTAACAGCTGTGACAGAGAAGAACGATGTTTGCCCATTGAATTCAATGGAGCGGCAATACAGCCGCTCCATTGAAAGCAATGGGCTGCCGGCGTGCGCGGGGTGAATTGTCGGGAAGGGGTTAAATATATAACCCCTTCCCTGCAATTCATCCAGAAATGTGTAAAAATAAAAATATATACCGGCGTATAAGGCGACGGGGCGTATAAGACGACCCCCCAACTGTCACCTTATACGCCGGTAATATAGCGGAGCAAAGAATAAAAAGCATTACTTACTTCTTCAGACGATCTGCGGCGCTGCTGCAGGCTGTCGCTCCCTCCTGGTGTTTGCAGGCTCTTGCTCCCTCCTGGCTCCCGGCAGACTATTGCTTTCTCTACGAAAGGCTTTAAATCCCTGCCTCCAGAAACACACGTGCCTTCAGCCAATCACAGCCAATGACAATGATGTCATTGAATGGCTGTGATTGGCTGTGGTTCTGGAGGCGGGGATTTCAAGCCCTTCGTAGAGAAAGCAATAGTCTGCCGGGAACCAGGAGGAAGCAAGAGCCTGCAAACACCAGGAGGGAGTGACAGCCTGCAGGAGCGCTGCAGATCGTCTGAAGAAGTAAGTAATGCTTTTTATTCTTTGCTCCACTGTATTGCCGGTGTATAAGGTGACAGTTGGGGGGTCGTCTTATACGCCCCGTCGCCTTATACGCCGGTATATATTTTTATTTTTACACATTTCTGGATGAATTGCAGGGAAGGGGTTATATATTTAACCCCTTCCCGACAATTCACCCCGCGCACGCCGGCAGCCCATTGCTTTCAATGGAGCGGCTGTATTGCCGCTCCATTGAATTCAATGGGCAAACATCGTTCTTCTCTGCTACAGCTGTTACAGCTATGGCAGAGGAGAATGATCTTTACACTGACAGTGCGGGGGGGGGGGGCCCACTCTTGCCGCTATTGCGGCTTAAAAATGGGACCTGGGAACTTGAGATGCAGCCCACCATGTAGCCCCTCGCCTGCCCTATCCGTCACTGTGTCGTTCCCATCACTTTGTAGAATTGCCCAGATTTTCACACATGAAAACCTTAGCGAGCATCGGCGAAATACAAAAATGCTCCGGTCGCCCATTGACTTCAATGGGGTTCGTTACTCGAAACGAACCCTCGAGCATCGCGGGAATTTCGTTCCGAGTAACGAGCACCCGAGCATTTTGGTGCTCGCTCATCTCTAGTTGCATTGTCTTTCTGGAAGATCTTGTCTTCCCCATGGAAGACAGACAGCATCTATGGGTGGACGTGACCTGCAAGGATGGATCCATAACCAAATGTGGAATACCCTTCACATGGATGAGCGGCCCAGTGAACACTAGGACCAGAACGCTGCCGCCACCGACTTGTGTTCTTCCAGTAATGGCTGCAGGGTGTTTGTTCTCTGATGTTTCAAACTGACATTCCAACATTGATCGACGAAGCACAAAAAGTGACTAATTGGAGAAGGCAACCTTGCCAATCAGTGGTGGCCTAATTCCGAAACTAGTGTGCAAATTGAAGCCTTTTCATTCGATGCACCTTTTTAGTATAAGTGCAGAGACCTCTGTCTGCTTCGGAGCCCCTTACACTGTAGGGTTTGCTGAACTGTTGTAGTACACATGCCTTGTAGCCACCTGAGTCATTTTCATGGTGAGCTGCTCTACTGTAGTGTATTGGTCGCCCCTTGCCCACCTTTGTAAACAATTTTCACCTCCCACATCAATGGCACGTGGTGCTCTGCAGTTTCCATTTTGGTTATTTCCAATGGTGGCATTGCTCCACTCATGATACACTTTCACCACAGCAGCACGTGAACAGATCACAAGCTGCACTGTTTGAGAAATACCGCCATCCTTAGCCAATAATCATCCCTTTTTGCAACTCTGATAAATCACCCCTTTTACCCATGACGAGTGATATGTGAGCAGACAGCCTATAGCACTCCTTATATACCCACCAAGCCAGACCACCACGTCACTTTCTTCATGGGCTATGTGCTGTCAATGTCAAAAGTAGCAGGTGGTCATAATAATATGACTACTATGTATATAGACAATGGTGTTCTAGAGCAATGACACATACAGTTGTAATCAAAACTATTAAACCCCCCCCCCCATTACAAATTGGGTTTATTTGCCAAATTTACAAACTTTAAGCTGTTTTCAAAAAAGTTGAAGAAATGTCTGCATCTTGTATTTAAAGGGGTTGTCCCGAGCCAAAACCGCAAAATTTTAAATCTGCACATTCCCCCAGTCACCCCCCGGCATAAAGCAGCCCTTTAAACTGTTTAAAAACCGCTTCCTACTTACTGTTGAGATGAAATAATAACTTATAAAGTTCAGCAGCTAAGATGGCGCCTGTGTTGTCCCGTCCCACGGTGCATCGCGCTTCCAGGAGGCCTTCATGCGCTCCAGCAGCAGCAGCGGCGTTCTGGCTCCGCCCCCTTGTACGCGTCATCGCGTAGCTCCGCCCCGTCACATGTGCCGATTCCAGCCAATCAGGGGGCTGGAATCGGCACATGTGACGGGGCGGAGCTACGCGATGACGCGTACAAGGGGGCGGAGCCAGAATGCCGGCTCGTGCCGGAGCGAAGAGATGGCAAAAGACCCTTCTGCGCAAGCGCGTCTAAGCAGGAGATTAGACGCTGAAATTAGACGGAGCCATGGAGACGGGGACGCTAGCAACGGAACAGGTAAGTGAATAACTTCTGTATGGCTCATATTTAATGCACGATGTATATTACAAAGTGCATTAATATGGCCATACAGAAGTATATAACCCCACTTGCTTTCACGGGACAACCCCTTTAAGGGTTAAACGAGGAAAGACTGGTTCTCTCTTCCTCTCCTTTCTAATGAAACTGCCTTGCACTTCAGAAAGGACTCGCTTAATAATTCAGACACGGGGACAGAATGGGCTGCACGACATATGTTGGAGATTGTAGTAAGAAATGGTTCAATCTCTCATGATCAATCCAGGAGTTTCTCCGGTGGGGTTAGGAGAGCGGGAACATGTAGCAGAGCCGAGTGTGTAATGGCAGTCCATGAGAGATTCTGTATTGATAACCTGCATAGAAGTTGTTCCCTGCTCTGTGTAATTGGAGTTGTGCTTACATTGAGGAAAGCAAACGTCCGCATGTACAAATGTAGCCAAGTGTAACTTGACTGGATAACGTTCTGCTATGAAAAGCTATTGTTATCTTCTCACAACACAAGCCATTATAATGCTATTGAAAGGGCGAACAAACTGTGGTACAGAAAGTTATCAGAATGTGTTGAGTCACATTAAGGCTGCTTTTACACGGACGACAAAATCATGCGATTTTCTCACAATGTGACATCACTACAAATCGCATGTATGTGAAGCTCATGCGTTACAAGGGGTTCCTTCACAAGCGTAATGTTTTCTCTGGTGCAATGTTGTGAGAAAAAACAAATCTTGTATTATACTCCAGAGCTGCACTCACTATTCAGGCTTATCAAGACGGGCGTATATCGGTCGGGTTTTCACGCCTGGCCGATATACGCTGCCCCTCTCTGTACGGGGAGATCCAGAAAGTGTAACATTAAGAACAAAGGTGAAGCAGGTCCTGGTCCAGCAAAAGGGAAGAAATGTATGAATGATGTGAATGAGATAACCGTTAGTGCTACCGCTGCCCCTGCTCCTGCGGAGGCTTCGGGAGCTCCGGATGCCCCCAATCTCATGGGAGGTATACCATCAGCTACACAGAAGGGTGGGGCTCCTGGTAGTAGTCAGGGGATGGGCCAGGATCTAGTCACCCTTCCAGCGGAGACAACATCTGGTAGAAGTTATGCCAGTGTCGCCGCTGAAGGGAGGGGGGATGCGTCCTCCTTGTCTTTGGGCTCTGGGGACGGCCTTTTGCAACGGCGCCTCCTGGAGGCATTGAGGAGGGGGGAGAGCTTGATGAATGTAGGGGTCAGAGTTGTGGATTTGTCTCTCTGGGTGGAGAGACATGGTCTCGGTGCCTTCCGAGAACAAAGGGGGAAGATCGTCTGGTCCCTGCCAACAACCGGGCAGGACATTGGCCGTAGGAATGTGGCTCATCTTCAGTGGAGAGGCAATGACGCGTGCCCATCCAGGAGTAAGGTGGTGGAGCTTCTGCTGAAGATGGGTTTCAGGGCAAATGACATCTATGCCCTGATCTATCCTTGCGGCACGTCTGAGTTCGACATCAGCTTTGTTTGCCCAGAGGGCCTTGAGCTCTTTTGGAGGAACTATGAGTTGATGAAGGACTAGCCCGGATGGCGCGGTTTTGCTGCACAAGTTGTAACCCGCCAGAGTGGAGTCAAGAGAGTGACCGTTTTGACTCGTAACGAGTCGCTCTCTTGTTACGATATCATGACTTGGCATACTTGACAGTACGGAATCTCTGAACAGATCCAGATCAGCGATTATGGAAGCCGTCGGATCCTTCTACTCGCACCTTTTGAGAAAGAGGGATCTAGATCGAGATGTGATGTCAGCTTTCCTGGCTGAAGTTGTTCCTGAGCCAGCGGATGACATCTCCCTTAATGTTTTGAGAGAGGAGATCAACGCAGAGGAAGTTAAACTCGCGATTGATGGGCTTGCGCTCAAAAAATCGCCAGGTCCGGGTGGCTTAACATCTGAGTACTATAAGCCCTTTAAGGACCTCTTGATTCCCCTCCTGACTAAGGTATTGAATGAGTGTCTTTCCTCGGACACTCTCCCAAGGTCAATGAGGAGGTCGGCCTTGATCATTCTGTCAAAGGGTAAAGATTCGAGGCGTATTGAGAACTAGCGTCCCATAGCACTTCTCAATATGGACAGGAAGGTTCTGGCAAAAGTGCTGTTTAATCGACTGGTCAAGTTTGCACCCCCGCTCCTCTCGGGGACCCAGCATTGCTCTGTTTCAGGCCGTAGCACCTTTAGTGCTGTTCTCGGTGTCCGGGAGGCAGTGGAGCAGAGTAGGGCGGGTCACTGGAAGGGGTACCTGCTGTCCTTGGATCAGGCCAAAGCGTTTGATCGGGTTAATCACGAGTACCTCTGGTCTGTTCTTCTGAGATATGGCCTGCCGGTGGGGTTTGTCAATTGGCTCAGGACATTGTATGCGGGGGCTGAGACATTTCCACTAGTTAACGGTTGGGTCGACCATACATTTGAGGTTGGGTCTGGTGTCCGTCAGGGTTGTCCTCTGAGCCCCTTGCTGTTTGTGTTTGCCATTGATTCTTTCCGTAGAAGGATTGATGGTGGGCCTATGGCGGGGGTCGGGATGGATCGGGCGTGCCGGAAGCCACCCGCATGCTGGCAGCGTACGCTGATGATGTCACCGTCTTTGTGTCCTCGAGGGGGGAGGCAGAGTATGTGGATCGCTACTCGGAAGCATCCGGGTCCGGCATCAACTAGGATAAGTGCGAAAGTCTCTGGTTAGGAAGGGGAGATCCTACATTTGGTCTCCAGGACACCCTTCCAGTGCCCCAGGACTCGGCTAAAGTTCTCGGCATCGAATATGGCCGGGGAGATTACCCCATGCAAAATTGGGTGGTCATGCTCGATGGTGCCACACGGAAGGTGGCCCAGTGAAAGGGTTGGTCTTTGACCCTTCTGGAAAGGGTTAATCTGATCAAAACATACCTGCTCCCGTTATTCATCTACCTGGGCAGTGTATGCATTTTGCCAGAGCCTCTCTGGACTCGGGTCTACAACCTGTTCTTCCTAATGTTGTGGAGTAATAGGTTGAACCTAATCAGGAGAGATGTTACGTACCGCACGAGGAGACTAGGAGGGTTGTCTATGGTCAACCTCGTGGTGTTTCTCATAAACACTTTTGTTAAGATGAATATAGGCAACCTCTGGCAGGAGAGGGCTCCTCCGTGGGTATTCTCCTGTAGGGGATGGCTTCAGCCTTTCTTCCAGGAATGGGAGACAGGAGGGCAAGTGAAGGACCTTCGCACGCCGCATGGGCATCTTCCGGCGTATGCTACCTTGGCTCTGAAGTTGATACGCCGGTGGGGTCTGGGGATGTAGGAGATCATGACTCTGTCAAGGAAGCTCCTCGACAAGAGGGTTCTGTTGACCCATTTCCAGAAGCCTCTGGCGCTCAAGGACTGCCCAAGTCGGGACCTGGTGGTAGGGTTGCGTTTATTGAATTCTGACAGGATCCCCTTGAAGTTTTGGGACTTGACTTGGTGCTGTTTCCACAGGAAACTGTATGCGAGGGGGAACTTGAAGAGCAGGCCGCTGGTGGATAGGGGTTGCCCCCGCCGGAAGTGCAGCAACGTGCTGTAAAGCATGGAGCATTTCCTGCTTCAGTGCCCCTTTAATACAGAGGTATACAATCGGGTGGGAGCCTCCATTGGTTGGCCCAGGTTGGCAAGCCTTTCCTATGCGGAATGGGTTTATGGGGCATTCAGGGACCTTGGTGGCAGGGACCGCTGCACTTTATTCTTAGTCAGCTTAGTGGTCAGGTTTCACATTTGGAATGCACAGTGTTTAGTGTCGACGGAAGAGAAAATCCTCCCCGTGGATGAGGTGAATAGGAACATCTTGGGTGACCTGGTGAAGGTGCGCTCTCTGGATTATGAGAGGTAGGGCACCGATAAGGCCTCTCTCCTATGGAGAGGGTTTGTCTTTCGTTAGGGACAGTTTCTTTTTCTATTGTTAGGGTCACTTTAGGGGCTGAATAGGAAGAGGTAGGGACAGTTTTTCTGAGGGCAAGTTTAAGGGAAGGAGTAGGGAAATGTTAGGGATACAGTAATCCTAGGGATAGATTTCTTTAGTTATCGGTGCCCGGCTTATCATATCCACTCCTGGTGGAGGGCTGTGTGTGACGCTAGTAGAGTTTTGTTTTCGGTCTAAGATGAAGTAGTACGGCTGCAGGTAACTGAACCTTAGGCTTTCGGGTGGTATTGTGTGTTTTTGCTCGGTTCTTGTTGTGAGGTACTGTATTATAAGTTTGGTATAAGAGGTTATAGATAGGTTGGGTGGTGGGTTATTGGGGGGAGGTGGGGATTTATGCCTCAGCCATAGCTTGACACGTCCCGAACAATGAACATTGGGCACGGACTATTGGTGCGGGCATGGCCCTCAGGCTGTGGGGGGTAGGGTGTGTGTATGCAGTGCAACTTGGCTCGTCCTGGACATAGACATTGAGCACGGGCTTGGGATGCAGGCGTGGCCCCCAGGCTGCATCGTAGGGGTAGGGTGTGCGGTGGTTTGTATGTAAAATTAAAAAAAAAAAAAAAAAGCTTTATTATTATTGTTAGGTAATTGTTATTGGAGTTACAGTTGTTGACTGGATCCTGTGGGTTGTGTTTATGGTTCTGTATATATTATTTCTGTCAGGGGGTGTTATATTGTATTGCTAAGTGTGAGTGAGTGCGGTCTGTCTGTAGTGTGGTGTGGGGATTAGTTTGGACCAGATGGACCCTTTTGTTTTCCCTGAATTAAGGCGGGTTTCAGTTTGTTTTTTGTTATATGTTTATGTTTTCTGAGTGATGTTTGTGCTCTTGTTGTGTTTTTTAATTTTATAATAAAAAAAGATCTACAGGATGTAACTCAGGATCAGTAATGGATGTACACAGTGATTCCACCAGCAGAATAGTGAGTGCAGCTCTGGAGTATAATACAGGATGTAACTCAGGAGCAGTACAGGATAAGTAATGTATGTACACAGTGATTCCACCAGCAGAATAGTGAGTGCAGCTCTGGAGTATAATACAGGATGTAACTCAGGATCAGTACAGGATAAGTAATGTATGTACACAGTGACTCCACCAGCAGAATAGTGAGTGCAGCTCTGGGGTATAATACAGGATGTAACTCAGGATCAGTAATGGATGTACACAGTGATTCCACCAGCAGAATAGTGAGTGCAGCTCTGGAGTATAATACAGGATGTAACTCAGGATCAGTAATGGATGTACACAGTGATTCCACCAGCAGAATAGTGAGTGCAGCTCTGGAGTATAATACAGGATGTAACTCAGGATCAGTACAGGATAAGTAATGTATGTACACAGTGACTCCACCAGCAGAATAGTGAGTGCAGCTCTGGAGTATAATACAGGATGTAACTCAGGATCAGTAATGGATGTACACAGTGATTCCACCAGCAGAAAGGTAGGATTGACTCTGTTTATGTCCAGCTTTAGTCTTGTCTTGTATTTTACTATAGCCCCTCTGTGCAGCAGTAGGTGATCTGTACAGGTTATACCAGAGCCGGCAGCTTGCTTTTGCTAGTTTACACTCTTCGCCAGTGTCTCTGTTATCAGCTGAATTGTTAATGTGCGGAGCCGTCTCATCAGAGCCAACCAGAGAAAAAGGACCTTTCCAACCTTTAATTACCAGCCTGACAACCCTGTTACCATATGGAAACTGTTTCTCTCTGATCGTGTCACCGTTTGACATTTTCCAATTGAGGAATCCGATATTCTGCATTTAGATGATTGGTTTCATGTCAGTGGATATTTGAAAGGCCAGTAAATGAATAGGTCACAGCGTGGCCGTGCCTTCCTTGTGGAACGTCACCTTGTCCGGATCAGTAGGGCTTTTTGTGTGCTAATGAGAGCCGATGTGGTGCTGAATGCAGAGTGGAGATCTTACAATCCAGAAATGAAGAGGTTAAACAGGACCGTTATGGAGCGCTCATCTTGATCAGTGTGGCCCTTAGGGCTCCTTCACCTGGGTGTATGTGCAATTGTGTACATCTCAGTGCAATGTATTTGCACCGTGAACAAGTCTTTTTTGTGAACGCATAAATATACTATATTATACTTTTTTCAATGGGGCGGGGCGGGGCGGGAAAAAAAATGTGCTCATGTGTATGATCCCATTCAGCAGCATGGGGCTCATATTCGTCGAGATTTGTGCGTCCCGCAACGCACAAATCTCACACAATATTCTCGGTGTAACGCCCTTACATTATCATTGGGCATAGCTGTAGGCAAAGGATATTTTCTTGTTGTCGGTGAATGGAAGCGTTATTCTTTACATCCCGATTAAAAGTGTAAACCCCTGGGCCCCAATGCAAAATCTGTAACAGGATGCCCACCTCCCATGAGCCATTTATAATGTGTCTTCTTAAAAGGACCTTCTGCCACATAAGTCCCTTAGAAGCTGCAGGGCCCAAGCTGAACTGCTCCTAATGGAAATAAGGTCATCACTGACCATTAAAGGGGTTGTACCAAAATTACAAGTTTTCTCCAATCCAAAGGATAGGTGCAATTTACTAATTGATGGGGGTCTCTCCACTGAGACCCCAACCAATCCTGAGAACAAGGGCCTCGTGTCCCCCTGTGGTTAGGGGATAACTGATAATACTTGTACAAACTTTAATTATATTAGCAATAAACTATAATCCTGATGTCTTATGTGGCAGAAGGAACTTTGGGCTCTTTAAAAGGGTTGTCCGATTTCTCGCTGCAGAAAGCAGACAGCACCATACCTTGTGAAGTAGCCTGGGTGGGTACTGCAGGCTCAGTCCTATTGACGTGAATAGAAGCTGTGCTTGCAGTACCAACCTCAGCCACTGCACAATGTCTGCTTCCTGCAGCAAAACTGCTAATAGTGGGACAACCCCTTTAAAACACCAGGTCCCAGCCTGAACTGCTCCTAATGGAGATAAAGCCATCACTCACCATGTGAATAATTACTTTGTTCTGTATTTTCAGAAGCTAGTTTTTGGAGTGATGATATGTTGGGGCTTGACTACTGCAACTCGCTACTCATTGGCCTCCCCCGCACTAGACTCGCTCCACTCCAATCCATACTAAACGCAGCAGCTAGGCTCATTTTTCTATCCAGCCGTTACTCAGACGCCTCTGCATTATGCCAGTCGCTGCATTGGCTGCCCATCCACTGCAGAACTAAATTTAAACTCCTCTACCTCACCCACAAAGCTCTGCATGGCGCTGCACCACCATACATCGCCTCCCTCCTGTCAGTATACCACCCAGCCCGCTCACTCCGATCGGCTAACACACTCAGACTAAACGCCCCTGTATTACAAACCTCACATGCTCGCCTACAGGACTTCACCAGAGCAGCACCCATCCTCTGGAATGCTCTACCCCAAGGCATCCGGACAATTCCCGATGCACGAAATTTCAGACGTGCCTTAAAAACGCACCTCTTCAGGGAAGCATACCAAATCCCCTGACCTAGTCCCCCGCCCCTCCCTATGGCACCCCACCCCGTTTTCCTTCTAATAATTGATCTGCACATGAAATCCCCTATTGCCTGTGTTCCCCATGCCTTGCTCCCTCCCCCCCACCTCTTGCACCTCCTGTACCACCCCAACCCATTTGTGTCAAACCGAATGTACCTCATTGTAATTGTTGTATTGTTTTGCATTTATCCATGCCTGAAATCGCTGCGGAATAAGTTGGCGCTATACAAATAAAGGCTATTATTATTATTATTATTACTTCTAGTTATAAGGGCTCAGATCTGCAGTTTTTGGAGGCTGATGTTGTTGGTGAACCTGCATGTTTAAAGTTGAACAGGGTGATGAGTCTGGATGGTGTCCGCTCCAGAGTTCTCCAATCTAGCATTGCTGCACCTTTAACTGAATTGTTTAACCAGTCTCTTCTAACAGGCGATGTTCCTGATGAGTGGACAATGTTCTACCCATCCATAAGAAGGCCAGGAACAACGGGCCACTTAGTTAGACATATTGAGTAGTGAAACAAATGGAAACTCTCCTTAGAAGGGTTCAGTCATTAGAAAAAAAAAATTCTATACTTCCCTATTCCTCTCCCGTCTAGCAGGGAATCCCCAATCCTCGGCAGCCTATAGCCGCGACCGAGTGGTGTCTCGACACGAGTGTTCATATGCTATATGAACACTCGCAGTGAGACACTCCGCATGCGGGCAACACTGCAAAGCAAGTAGGAGGCTCGGCTGCATAGCTAAGGGTATAACCAGAAGAAAGAGGGAGATTGTGATCCCGCTGATTAGAGCTCTGGTAACTCTACAACTGGAATACTGGTGTCGGTTCTGGAGACCTCATCTACAGAAAGACATTGATAAAACAGAATGAGGCCAGGGATGGCTACAGGGATGGAAGGTCTTAAGAACAAAACGGACCAGGGAAGACTTGAAGAATTTAATTTGTTTAGGCTGGAGGAGAGAAGAGAGAGGGGAGTACATGATAGGAACCTTTATATTTGACTGGATATACAGCACTAGAATGCCTAAATTGTGATATTTTATGTTCTGCTAAGAATCTTAATATGCAAGCTGCTGCAGCATTGTGGCTATATGAGGTTTACACCATGTGCAAATAAGTTAATATATTTCATAGGCTTACAGAAGTCACTGTATGGATGCAGTCCATAGAATAGTCCAGCTGTATGCTGCCTGAGGTTACAGTTTGGGGACTCAGGGCTGGCCTTAGGGGTATGCAAACTGCAGCTACACAGGATGCAGCACATCTCCTGACTTCAGGGTCACCCTCATTGCCTCCCTAGCAAGCTCAGCTCCCCCTCTCCTCTTCCAGAGGCTGTGTAGCATGACCACACCCACTCAATACTACACAGCTATTTTCACATTCTGGTCATTCCCCCTCACTGCTGATAATTCACCAGGATTGTAGTATAGCCCACTGCAATAGTAGCTTTCTCCACTATCTGTCCTCCTAATCTCTATCATCCCTCAGCATAGTCATACAGCCCCCTCTGGTATAGCTCAGTGGAAAGGCAGTGAATGCAGGTTGACGACCATGGAGAAGGCTATGGGAGGAGTTGTTAGTTCACTCTGGCTGACAGAATTTGCTAATATTTCAGTCTGCAGTGTCTTGGAAAATAATACAAGCATAGAAATCGCACATCAGAATTTTTTATTGAATTCCAATTACAAAAAGTCTTTTTTTCAAAAAATGATTAAAAGGAAAAAAAAAAAGAGTGCAAAGGTGTACACAACCTTCCAGCTCTGTGCGCATATGTGTGTTTTTTTCTCGGTAGAGACTGAATGTCCCTTAAGGAGTTAAACCACATCAGCTGTTGATTAAATCCTCATCTGACTTATTTCATGTGGCAGCTTCTATTCTGCATCTGTCACAACGCTCCGGGCTCCATTCATTACACATCATGACAATATGTCTTCTAATATATACACTCCAAATTCTACCTCATCGCGCCTGCCACAGGAGACGTTACCGGATGATGCGCATGTTATGTAGATGTCTCCAGTATACGCGCTACAATTCTTGAAGTGTCTTTTTCTTTTGTGCTAGACGAAGTCAGAGGTGACTTTAGGAATAGAGACACCATAATTACATGCTCAGCGGCACATAAGTTGCTGCAAAGCAGAAAGAAGGGGCGTCTGACAATAGCACCACAATGGCCATCAGGAAGGCAAACAAAGTCATGCACAAAATCAATCTATACGCTCTTACCACCATTCCACTTGTGCCATATACATTATCCTACCCCTGAACAAGAATCACAAGTACTATTTATTTCCTTTTGTTAATACTTAGTGAGGCTCCTTTGGCCCTAATGACATCGGACACTCTTCATGACATTCTTTCTACTAATATCTGATACACTTCAGCTGGTATTTCCCTCCATTCATCCTGCAAATGTCTGGTGAGTTCACTTGAAGATGGATGCTGTTTATATTTCTTGACCTGATGTTCCCGTTTGGCCCAAAGATGTTCAACAGAGTTCAGGTTGGGACTCTGCGCAGAGTCCAATCGTAAAACAGTGCTGGATTTGTGACAAGGCACGTTGTCTTGTTGGCAGTATGGGCGACCATTCCCAGAGTATTACCACATTGTCGGCAGTACATTAGGGTCTAGAATGTCACGGTACTCCTACATATTCATGGTTCTTGTCACTACAACCAACCGATTAAGACCCCAAACTATAATGGAACATGCTCCATACTTGGCACAACACACTCAGGTAAAAGGCTATTCCAGATATCCTCCACACCCAGGTACCTCCATCTGATTTATCGCTCTATAGAACATTCTTCAAGTGTCCAATGAGGACGCTCCTTGTACCATTGTGGATGGGCTGATGCATCATCACTGAGGTCCCCCATTCACCAGCTGATTGTGTAGTGGATAGAGGAGAAAGTGCGGGCGCCAGCTCCCCCCCCCCCCCCCATTGAAACTCATAGGAGGGCCACTCTGCTACTGCACTTCCTGTTCCTGTTACAAGACAGCCTGTTCTGGGTAGGAAGTACAGCAGCACAGCTCTCGCACTGATTTCAATGGGAGTGGAGCTAGTGCTCGCCCTTCCTCCCCTGTCCGCTGCGGACAGATGACTGATTAGCTGATGGATGAGGAACCTGAGCAGAGGACCCCCATCAATCAACTACTGATGGCTGATCCAGACAACCCCTTTAATGACATCTCTGGCTTCCTTTAGCTGTAACACTGCGTTCCTCATCCTGTGCTTATACTGCACCTCTGGAATTGGAGCGTGCATGGTGATGTTCCCTGCTGTGCCTTTTGGAACATTGCCATCAGGCGTCGATTCTGGAAGCGTAGCACAAGCAATATACGCAACACATGGTGCCTCCAGCTCAAGGGAACCTGAGATGTCAATCAGGAGTCAACAACAAGTGATAGAGCCTGAACCGGAGTCTGCAAATGAAAACGCCTATCATAGCAGTTGCAAGTAATTTACAAACCATGTGCGCAAGATGAAAACAATGATTTGGGGGTCAGGAATAAATAAAACAGCACGCTTACAGTTGTCTGCACAGATATAGCAAATGCGAACTTGACATTTAATGAGTTCTGATAACTTATGTACTACGATGCCGTAAATTACTTTATAAAGATATGCTAGTCGTGTTAATAATGGCTTCATCCATTCATCTCCTATCTTTGGTTAGGTGTGGATTATGGTGTTAAAGGGGTTGACCAGGCGTAGAAAGACATGGCTGCTTTCCACCAAAATGCAGCGCCATCCTCGTCCATGGGGTTGGGTGCAGTATTGCAGCTTAGGTCCATTGCAGTAAGTGGGGAACTGAGTTGCAATACCAGACACAATTCCCATAGACAAAGTCTGTACTGTTTGGACAACCCCCTTAAGGACCACCCCTTTAACGTTTGGTGACAGATTTCCTTTAGCTTCAGAACAGTTTGGAATCATCACTTTCCAATGGTTCAGTGTTTTTCACTGTCTTCTTCTCCGATGCAACGAATAATAATTAGGCATACCTGATTGAAGGCTATAATATCTGATGAGCATCACCGAAATTACTCCAACAACTTCTAGCAAAGAGTGTTGTGGGCATGCTCTATGACCTGTGCAGGGAGGGAGAGGTGGTGAGCTGTGACCATCCCCTATTGTGAATGGAGGATCCTGTATATATAAGCATCACTTCTCAGTGTAATAAGTCGACTGCTGAGAAGTTTTCTCTACAAAACAGGAAGAATCAAACTATTATTAAGGTGCTTTTACACGGAACGACCTGTTGGACGCGAGATGGACAACAGGTCGCCCCAGCGATTATTGCCAGTGCATGGAGGCGGAGCCAGCCGGGGATCATTCCAGCCGGCCGGCCTCCGTTCCTGGTAAGCAGGCCTGTGTACACGGACCGATTCATCGCTTGGTTTTCTGCATTCAGAAACTGAACGAGCGAACGACCTCTTGTTTGTCGTTCAGTCGGTGCATGCATTTACACTGGATCATGGCAATCTGAATGATTCGACCCGTATACAATCACCTTTAAGCCTAGTGGTCAGTGTGAGATCTGCAGGATATTCTTTTTTTAAAAATTTTCAATGTCAATATGTATATTTAAAAAAAAAACAAAAAAAACTAAGTCACCAAAAATCCCCTCGGCTCCCCAGTTTAGCGAGAAAAATGGCTTGACAAAGTCCTTTGCATAGGACGAAACGTCGCATTTTTTGTGCTCTGCTTATGGAGTTGTTTTAAACAATAAAGATGGCTATTGGATTTTTTATCCGCTGAGGACTTCAGAATCTGTTTGATACGCTCCATCGGATGCTGCTCTCCTTGACATTTTTTCTCGGCTCCCCGGTCTGACGGCGCTCATAAGATTTTAAGACGACACGAGAATTCTGTATTGCATTCATTTATTGCACTTAAGAGCTTCCCTTCCGCACACCAAGAAGCGTAAAACAAGTCTAAAATAGCCCAAACTGATAAAATAACATTTTTCTAGAAAAGAAAACCCAATTTACAGCAATTCAAGTCTTTAATCCTCAATAGATCATCTGGAGCAGCGAGTTATGTACAGTAAGAACTTTCTTCTCTTTTAGCAAATATATCTTATATACTTATTTTACATAACCAAAATATACAGTCTAGGATAGACGTAGCAGTGACCGGTCTGGATCTATGTACACAACAGTGGCCAGTGCAGATTCAGCAGCAGCAATAACATGAGGGTGAGCAGAGCAGAATATGGAGTAATTACTGCAATGCCCTTCTATACCCCTCACCCTATATATACACACACAAGTCAGTAGTGAGACCTACACAGCAGTGCGGGAAGCATCTTAAAGGGACCGTACCACTTTTAGCTGTTTTGCTACTGGAAGCGGACGGCACTGTATTTTCTGCAGTGGCTGGGGTTGGTACTGCAGGCTGAGTCCTACTGAAATGAATGGGACTCTGTCTGCAGTACCAACCCGGGACACGTTGCAATGTACAGAGTGGTCTGCTTTCTGCAGCAAAACAGCTAGAAGTGGGACAACCCCTTTAAAAGGAACCTTGCAGGCAAAATGAATCCACTTTGTTATACCTAGTGCAGGGGCCAACAGGCTGTGCAGAGACCCTTCTTGTTAGTCATGTTATGCAACGTCCCTTGGTCCCGGTACTGGGTATAACAGAGTGCTGCTCAGATTATGTAGTGTGTTCCTTTTAAAGCAACCCTCTGGTCCAGGGCAGACAGAGATGGGTGCACCACTACTCCGATTACCTGATGCATACTGTGCATTAACAGTCTAAGACACTACATGCTGCTTTGATTGCCCAGTGATGCCTATAAGAGCAGTGCTGGCCCGTCAGAGCGGCATGTAATGTCTTAGAGTACCGATGCATGCTATGCACTGTGTATCAAGTAGTCAGGGAAGAGGTGCGGCCACCTTTGTTTGTCGAGGATCAGAGCGTTATTTTAAGGAAGCTGCATATGGGATTAAAAAAAAAGTCCTTTTTTTTCCTCCAACAACAGCGCCACCCCAGTCTATGGGCTGTGTCTGACATTGCAGTTAAAGGGGTTGTACCACAATTGCAAGTTATCTTCTATCTACAGCATAGAGGATAACTGCTGATCTGTGGGGGTCTAACTGCTGAGATCCCCGCCGATCTAGAGAAGGACTCCTTTGCCCCTCTGTGGGGGTGAATGGAGCATTTGTGGTCAACACTCCATTCATTTTCATGGGGCTGACAGAGATAGCCAAGCAGGCGACGCTCGTCTATCTTCGCAGTCTCACTGAAAGTGAATGGAGTGCCAGTGCGCTTGTGCAACCAGCACTCTATTCAGTCTCCTGCTCGCTGCAGGGGGTGCAGTAACCCCACGTTGGGGACAATGGGATCCCCGTTCTCTAGAACAGTGAGGGTCTCAGCCGTGAGACCCCCTACCGATCAACAAGTTATCCCTCTATCCCGTGGATAGGAAATATCTTGCAGTTGTGGTACAACCCATTTAAGGCCAATTCAAGTAAAAAAGGGAGTGGGTTGCAATACCCGACACAACCAAGTGAGGAGAATGGCAATATTTATGGGGAGAAAAAAAATGCAGACCTCATACAGGCTCATTAACCGTTCACCTGGAAACAGTCAGCAGTCAGGCCCTGCTAAGGTTTCCAAGATCTCTGCCCAACTGATATCCATCTTAGCCTGGATTCCCATCAGTGCTCTTTGTGTTGCTCAGCTCCTTCCTAGGAAGTTCTGGATCCGGATGAACCCAACAGATTATAATGGAGTCCGTTTGACTTCCGGCACGTCGCTGGAATTTTCCTGAACTAATGAGCGCAGCACGGTACGCCATTTCATCTGGGATTCTTTATCAGATCTGCGCTGGAGCCTTCGGCGCATATATGAAAATGGCCTTAGTGTTTGAATATTATTTTTCACATACATTTAATACATACCGTATATCAGTCCACAGATGTTCACACTGGTCCAATGGCGAGTGCAGATAATACGGCCATCGCTACCTGCCTCTAGAATCTCTTCCGAGCACAGACTGATGGATACAAGATGCCAGGACTACCCCAGCATAGCTCCATACTTTGCTTTTAGCAATACCAGTGGTACCTATCTGGGTATCGCTGTATCTCTCAAGTCTTACGAGCCCGACTAGGTTTAGGACTGTCTCAGTAGGAGGATTCTGAAGAGATGAGACAGACTTACGGTTCCAGGTGCTACATGCATAGGAGCCGTTGGGCATTCTTCATCTCCCTGGACTGGTCTGGCGTACTTCTATGGCTTGGTTTGGTAGGTCCCCGAGGACCTAACTTGATGACTGCACAATAACACCATGCATATCAAGAATCTTCCACCTCTCAGTTGCTCCTCAGGTCCATACACCGCTTGCATGTCACTCAAGGTTCCAGGTGGAATAAGCAACTTTCAAGGCTCTCCTAGTGAAGTCCATCTGCTGCCTTGTTGTGCTGTTCTTTCCAAAGAAAGTATAAGAAGAGTTAACTAAAAGGCGCATTACTCAGAGAGGTCTCCTGTGCTATAGCGCCCCGGTCAGGCACATTAAGATGAGGACATGCAGCCCTAACAGGTAGGTGAGGAACAAGTAGCGAGATTTGGATCTGGATGCCAGCAGCTTCGAGCAGTAAAGACTTCGACCATGCAGCCATCTCCGCACAGCCATGTTACAGCTCTTCATCTACAAGAAAAGTTTGGAAAAGAAAGTTGATTGATTGTTAAAGCGACTCTGCGGTCCCGGGATAAAATCTGTGCAGGGAACAGAAGGGGTTACATTACCTAGTGCTATCATTTCCTAGTTCCACCACAGATCTACCTGTTCCTGGGGCCCCACTTCATATACCCAACATGGTGGCGGTGCTTGTGCTACTATACAGTGCACCAGTAGTCAGACACTGCATGCTGCTTCCCAATTGGCCAGTGAATACGAATAGAGAATACATCTGGATCGGCCATAAGTATCATTGCAGCAATTTTAGATTTTACACTTCTTAAATGGCGCCTCAGGAACAGGCGGATCTGGGGCCAAATTGGGAAGAGTACAACAACAGATAATATAACTCTGTCCCTCTGCTCCCTGGACAAATATTGTCCAAGGACCATAGGGCTGATTTAAAAAGGGGGTGTCCCACATCTAGCTGTTTTTCTGCAGGAAGCAGACAGCTCCGTATGATACATTGCGCAGTGGCAAAGGTTGGTACTGCAGGCTGAGTCCCATTTACTTCAATAGGACCCAGCCTGCAGTACCCATCTGGGCCACTATGAAATATATGGAGCTGTCTGCTTCCTGCAGCTAAATTGCAAAGAGTCAATAATGTGCTCGGTGGCCCTTGGGGAGAGGAGGTCCATCCCTGTTCCCACTGAGTGGCAAAAACCTGGGCAGGACCTCCTCTGCAGAGGAACTTCACAGTGAGCAAACAAGGAAGTTGAGAATTAACCCCAAGAGTCATGGACAGAGCATGAAGGCAGAAACACACCAGAGCCCAAAGTCCTGATGGTACAAAAAAGGGGCTCCATTTTATGCTATGGGGCCCTCTCTTTTGCTATATGCCACTGGACAGCCACTTACTGTTCGCAGAGCTATATTCTGAGAAGGATCAATGATTAAGGCTTCCCGTTCGTCGTCTGACTCCATCTGGAGAGAGAAATCGTAGTCTCTGGAAGAGGACTTTGTTTCAAGCCTAAAACAGACAGACACAACATATTTGTAAATGAGGCCGGCGGTGCCAGGGCTGGATAATTGGGTTGCATTTGCAGACATATTACACAAGCAGATATGAAACTCGGAATGACACAGCAGAATGTTCGACAGATTTAAAGGGGTTGTTGGAGTAGAAAATGCTCTTTTTATGACGCTTTTTATAGTTGGCGGGGCACGCTATAAAACAAAAGCATACTTCTCTTCTAACCCCGTAGAAAGTTGGAAAAACTCTTTAAATGATTTGCTGGAGATTAAAAAGCAAGGCTACTTTCTTTCAAGTGAATAGGAGTGGGCTGCAGTACCACACACAGCCTCAGGGAAAGAGTGGTGCTGTCTCTGGAAGAAAGCAGCCATGTTTTTTCACTCTAATGCAACTGCTTTAAAAGGGGTACTTCCAAATAATGTCTATATCCCCCATTGAGCCCCTCTCTGGAAACCAGCAGCCGCAGGTAATATGTCTCCATAGTGAGGTCTCAGCCAGAGGTCATGTGACCTACTTATCTAGTCAGTATAGACTGTAATCTGCAGCCACAGCTTTACAGGACGCAGCAGAAGATGAGAGCACTACACCGAAACTACATTTACTGCTGACACTGCAGTATAGAGTAAGGCCTTATGTCCATGGGCGGGTTGGATTTCGCATGCATGCAGGCGCCCGCAGCAGAATCTGACCCTGCCCGTGACCGAGGACCCTGTTAACCTGTCAAGAGTCTTCTTCTGTCTGTACTGCGGCCGTGCCGGCTGGCG